>NW_027094089.1:45737012-46204512 GCF_029207755.1 Chamaea fasciata | reverse complement strand
GTAAATCTGGGGGGGAAAGGAGGCCAAAAAATATCATGTCCAATAATTTCATATATTATTTTTGAGCTACTTCAGGCAAGATCTGAAAGGCATTGTACAGAGAAAAAAGCTCCTCTCCAGGAAAGTTCAAAGTCCAGATGAACAAGTCGTACAGTCTACTGTAGAGGGCCAGTGGGTAAGGACTTTATTTAAGAAGAAAATAATCAGCGCTCAGAGGAAAAAACAGCTGTCCTAACTGCCTTAGGTAGAAGATAACATTAACTCCCTGCTCCAAGGTCAAAACTCCATAGATTCACCTTGTCTTTGTACATTGTTGGAAAAGTCTAGGAAAGGATGTTGATCATGTGGGAAACAGTTTGGAGGAGGCCAAGGGGAACAAACTGGAAAGTGTAGCTGATGAAAGAGAGCTACATAAACAACATTATTTAGTCTACAAGATAGCAGAGGGGGAAGAAGGGAATACTCAAATGTGTGAAATTTCTGCATAGACAAGGCGGGATTATTTGCAGTCCCTTCTACTACAGATGTTTAGAAAAAGTAGGAGATTGTAAGACTCAGGTTCAGCATGAGAAAGGACATTACAATTGTAAGGGTGGAGAGTGGACCTAGGGACTGACTGGACTAGGAGTCACACTGGATCTATCCACTCACTGGAAATACTTAAAAATTCCTTAGATTTTCAGGAATTATGGGAATTATTTGTCTGTAAAGCAGCTGTACACATAAGATGAGTCCTTAAGGTCTATTCTAAGTCATCAGCTATGAACTGAAACCCTGAAAACAGGATTATTGCACTTTAAATAGGCTCTAGGGTAACACCATGGCACTGATTGTTATTTGTTATCTGTGCATGAGTAATAATATGGTCATGTATGACTAGGAGATGTGAAAGGTTGTGACAGACAACCAAGGAGCTGATCTCACCATCATCACCATCATCATCATCATCATCATCATCATCATCATCACCTGTTGCCTGTCTGTGGGTGTCACTTGGTGTCACACTCCAGGAAAAAAGTTAGAGTGCAGCATGGTTCTTAGGTGAACAGGTAGGGATTACCTTGTGCACAGCTAATGTGGGCACCTGAACATACCTCCCTGTTTCATGACCCAGAGGGATGGCAGTTAGCAGGGCACAGCCAACAGAACTGGGACTATCATGCAGCAGCTTAACATTTAGTTGGTGCTTGATACCAGTGTATTTTCCCTGTTGGATATTTTTTCCTTCACGTTCAGGATGTCAGTAGCCAGTGTTTACTCTCATCCACCTCTCAATACTTCTATGTTTTTACACCCTGTAAATGCATTCTGCAACTTTTGCTTCATTTCTCCTTGTGTGTATGTCTTTTAGTGTCATCAAAAGCTCAGCACAAGTTCAGGCCTGCTGTTTCAATTGTCTGTAATTGTGCCCATTCATAACTACCAGTCTACCTGGATTGTGTCTTTTGGTCCCTGACTACCTCATTTAATGCAGACAAGCTTTCTGTTGTTCCTGAGCAAGAGGAAAAATTGCAAGGGGTTTTTCCAGAAGGGAGAATAAGAGGAACTAGATCATCCCTCTAGTCAGTAGCCCTTATTTCCTCATTTCTATGGCTATGTGAATGCTTTTAATTCCTCAGGTTGCATAGGACTGAAGAGATACAGCTTCATCTAGTTCCATGCCTTCTTTCACCAAGGCTCAGGGGCCTAGGAGAAATCAAAGGCTAATAGCAGGAATGTTTTCAAAGCTTCACACACATAAGAGACAGCTGGTGAAGTAAGGGAGGCAAACAGGGGAAGATAATGTTTATTGAGGGCTCCTATCCCACTACTGAAAAATAAATATAGTTTATTCCTCTACTGTGGAACACGCTCATTAAAACAGATTAATTACTCCTTGTAGAGTGATACTTTGCCTTGCTTCCCTCACTTCAGGGGAGTTGCAGTGATTTATGCTTGTAAGAGGTTTGCCCCACATATTATAAGAATGATAGGGTAGAACTATCTCATTGTACTTGTTGCATTTATAGCCCATAAGATTGCAGCCAGATGTCCAGACACAGAAGATACAACGATGAAAAAGGCATTTCAATGTGTAGATGAACTGAATTCACAGCAAGAATTAAACTAAATAAGGGGAATGCTGCTGTGGGTGCATAGAAAAAAAGAATAAATAAAAGTTTGCACTCCATGCTGTGTGGACTAACACTTGTGAAATATTATAGTGTTAGGGAGAAATTTGCCTTCTTTGATTAATTAATTTCCCTTTAAGGTGCTTCATTTCCCCTCCCAATCATCTGTCAGTTATTTTTTTGCCACAACACCCCTTCAAATGTGGAAGTGCTTCAGCTTCACGTCTGGCTCTTGCCCTCTTTTCTACTCTATCTGTGACCTTAGGACTTCAAAACTATTTTCTTTCCTGAGCCAGGAAGAAGGGGGCAGTTGGCTAGGGCTTTACATTCATCTCTGTCCACCTATAATATGTTTGCTTTCCTTTTCCAGCTGCAGTTTTATCTTTCCCCCTTTCGGTCCCTCATTATTTGGCATATATTGTGGACTCAGTTCTCCACTTATTTAGGATGTGCACAACACTGTTTGTTTATGGTTTTAACAGAGAAGAGAGCTTGATTTGGTACTGGTGCTTGCAAACACACGTTCTACAAACCTAAGTGGGAGTGAGTTGTCACAGGTCATGCAAATTCAGTAGAAATATAAGAAGTTTGCTGATGTCAAGTTAAATTGATTTAAAAGAAAGAGGAAAAAATCCTCCAAAGAATCTGATTGAACAAATCTGTCAACATGTTTGCTGGAAGGCAGAAGGGAGGGCTGAACAGCTGCAATCCCCTTCCTTTGTATTCTTATCAGTCTGTGTAGTTACTTTATCACCTTTTTTACTGTATACTTTTTTCCTTCATCTTCCTGAAGCTTGATATAGATTCCTGACTGTCAAGACAATTAGGCCAGATGAAACCTACATGGATGATACATGGATAATGTCAAGGTTCTGTAAAATGATAAGGAAGATCCTGCTGTGCATTGGATTGATTTTCTTTATTTGGTACTCTAGTTTAGAAGTAGACAGGGCAGGTGAGTAGGACATGCCATTCATCAGTCTCCACCTGCAGATATATAGCTGTAGTTCTGCTGATTTAAAAGAATGGCTTCACCAAGTGGAACATAGAATGGTAGCTTAAGATATCTGGAAATGGACTGTAGTTTCAAATAGGTCTCCATCAGGTACTGTTGTTTTCAGACACAAGCACTTACATTCTTGTAGAAGTTCATCCTGCAAGTTGCAATGCACTCTGACCCTGGTTCAATAAAGCACTTTAACATATGCTAAACTCAGATTTGTTGATCTTACTGTGTTTTCTTGCATGCCTAATATGAAGCACATGCTTAATAGCTTTGCTGGATCTGGCTCAGGGTGCTTTGCAGCCTGCACAATGGGATTCATCACTCACACAGATAATCAAGGTTTTGAAAGCCTTCATAAATTAGCAACTGGTGATTTACTATAACAGCTAATAGCTATTGTTCCTCTTGAAAGCAAAAAGAAAAAAATCCATTTTTAAGAGGGCTCTCTTTCTAAGGTCACTTCTTTTGTCTGTAGCTTGTCAAGGCATTTACAACTGTCTAAAAAAGAGAGTTAGTCATTGGCATAGCAGGGCCATGAAACAGACGTCTGGATGCACAGCAAACAGCATCATTTTTACTATGGGTTGTGGAGGCTGACCTGTCTTTAATTTGGCTTTGGAATTGCCCTTGAACTCCTTTGTGGTTTATAATCCAATATTCAGATGGATATGTAGACAGACATGTAAAAGTTCTTAATGTAAAGATAGGAAGGATCTGCAGGGTGCCTCACTGAGTCTAACTGAGCTGTGTTCTGTAGCGTGCCACTCTCTTGCCTTTGTCCACAAGCATGCATACATCCATATTTAGTTATCTCAATAAATGAGATGCTCTTTTCTTAGCAAGGGAAAGGGGATGTGTGTGTCTAGCTCGGATCGACACATCTGAAAACACTGGGCTGCTGGCACACCTTAACAGAATCTGCTGCCACCACCATGATTGCTCTGTTCCCTTAGCAGATGCATTGCTGAATGAAGACCTGGTGCAGAAATTTCTGGCAAGTCTTAGGGTAAAGTGAGAGTAAGCATTATTTAGTAATTGTGAACTAAAGCCCTGGCTTTAGCCTTTTGCTAAACTATCCTTTTACCATAAAACCAATTTTATTTGAATCTGCCTTTCATAATAAGATATGACTTGGCACTATTGTTTTCTATGATTGACAGTACATCTACTGTCACACCATACCTGCTGACTGCTCTGATTATTCATTATCTGGAATTTTCTAGGGTTTTTTTCTTACCATCCAAAAAATCCTTGTCTGATCCACCGAAACTGACATTGACTAGACATAGATTATTTCAACAGAAATTCTGGATGGCCATGGCAGGTAGAACATGTGTATATTCAATTATTCATTACATCTTTTAGTATATATATATACATATATATATATATATATATATATATATATATAAAACCTTGTAGAGAACAAATAGAAGTTATTCTGGACCAGCAAGCCTAAAAGTGGAAAACTGCATTAGCAATTTTTTATTCCTGCTATTAAAATACCTATTGAAAAATGAAATTTGTATACCTTTTTGTTCTGCATTTGTATCGTGTAAGAACCCATTGTTTCATCTTTTTATTGGTTTTTCAGCCATTAGCCATTACTAGAATGACTCTGCATCAGCTCTGTATACTTTGTTTTAAATTTACAGTAGACACATGCAGTGTTTTTTGAGAGATACTGCAGAAGTTTCTTCAGATGTGGTAGAAATTTCTCCTTAATTCTAAAGTGCTCTAGCATCAGCTTACAAGGAGGATACAATCCCAGCTGAAGGCCAGCTATATGCTTCCTGACCAGGTCTGGAGATCTGCATTTTAGACCTGGAGGTCAGACTTGTTGCATAACTCAGAGAGTTTTGTGTAGTCACCACTACAGTGTTTGACTGAGCTTGCTCATCTTCCACAGAAGCCTTTAGCCTTGGTTGAAGCATTGAGAGAAAAGTGGGCTGCCAGTTCATGACCAGATAGTCTTGTTCACTGACAAGGCTTTGCCTCTGTTGTGATGGAAGCTGGTTGGTTTCAGATTGTGACTGTTGCTTCATATTATGTGACAGATAATGATAATGACCAGTTGTTTTTTCACTCTCCATGCACTGACCATGCTACTAAACTAACTGTGGGCGGAGTGTGATGAAGAAGCTGAAGAAGTGGCGTGCACATCTGGGCATGTCAATATAGAAAGCATTAGTACATTAGTGTTGTTATTATAAAGCTAACATCAGAAGTTTATTGACTGAGATGTCTTGTCCTTAGCATTTGTACCATTAGGTGGAATGACATTTTCCTTTTACCAGCATCTGATTTCGACCACTGCACAATGCCTTTGCATCCTACATGCCAAGCCTCACTGGCTCAGAGAGGGAATCAGGCAAAAACTCTGTTTGCCCCAGTCAGTTAGAAAGGTAGAAATGACTGATCAAGAGAGAATAGAGTCCCTTTTCCCCCAGTGTCATGGAGCTGCCTTGTTACCACTGTGCTGGCCAGCAGCTTTTGCAGCAGCAGTGGAAAGGTGGAGGAGAGGGGATAAAGTCCTCCTAAAAAAGTGTGGCTGATTTTGCAGGCCTTTTGAAGCATGTGGGTTGTGTCCAGCCCTCCATCCTCCAGCACCAGGTGCCAATAAGGCAGCAGCCTGGGAGATCCAGGCCAGATGACAGCAGTGAATGCAGCCAACTTCTTTATGCATCAGCCACGAAGCAGCTGAGCAAGAGCAAGAGCAAGAGCAAGGGGATCCTTGGTTTTCAGTCCATTTGCAAAGCGCTCTTTTAGGGACTAGGAGAGCAATTCCACAAGACCATATCCCAGCTGTAGCATGGTGAATGATGGTCTCTGGTGCCTCTGCCCCACTGCCTGCTGTTGTTCTGACAGAAAAACTTTGTATGTAAATAGGTAAATAGTAAATAGTAGGTCAATCCAGCTGGGCTGCCAAAGTTAGGTACTGGGAAAATCCCTAGGCACCTTGTTGATGGTATGCTGGAGGGTGCTCAGCTATACATGCAAACTATGTGTCTGGCCTGTGGATGTCAGAAAGTTCCTCTGAAATCACATTAAGCTGAAATTTCTTCATTTACCCTTCCAACCCTTCTCTAACTTATTTTTTAAAAAATCTATCCCCCTCCAGAAAAACAGTTAAGGGGCTGAAATATTAAACTAATATGGTTTGATTTTTTATTTTATACACTTAAGTAACATGTTTTAAAGCTTTTTTCTGTGGCATAACTACAGCTGATGGTTTATACAGTTGGGTTTTTTTTAATAATACTTTTTTTTTTTTCTGCTTTCAAACACACAGGTGGCAAAAAATGTTTGGTTTTAATTTATTAACCTGTTTTGGCTTAGTTTCAAAGACTCCTGGCAAGAATCACATGAGGTGCTGTCATTTGTGCTTTTAAATTGTCCTAGGCCATAGAAAAAGTTAACATGACTTCAGTGCTCAAGGTGCAGTTTATTAATCAAACACAATGTCGTGTTTGATTTGGACTCATGAGATTTTTCTCATGGTACATGGCAGTGCTGGTGGGGAGTGCAGATGGAGGACTAGTACCAGCTTTTTAAAAAGTCCATGGAAATGTCAGTCCCAGACATCTAACCAGTGGAAAAAAGGGCCAAACAAGCTGGTAAGTCAGCACATTAAGCAATGGGATGCAAAGGGGGGTTTGTCTGGGGGAGAGTAGATTCTGAAGGTTTTCGGTGAGTGTTGGAGGGTGGAACTGTGGGGCAAACCATGTGTGCTTTCCTCTGCTTGGCCCTTAAAAGAGGGGCAAAAAGCTACTGATGCGGCACTTGGAGTTTGCATCTGGAAACCACCTGTTTTAAAGAGGTTTATATCTTGTGCTCAGCAAGAGAAAATAAAAGGAGGAGGGGAAGGCATGGGCAGGAGTGGGCTGTGGAGGGAAGGATAACACAAAGAAAGACAAGAGATGCTCTGTAGGTCGGAGGCTTTGCAGGTCCTTGTTTATGCTGAAGAAGAAGTGTGTACCACACAGGACATGAGTGAGTGCTGCTATCTCCCTTCACACAGCCCTTCACAGCCTGTGCATAGCTGCCCTGCCAGCAAGGACCTCCACTCAACAAAAACCGTGCTAGCTGCCAGCCACACGCCTTCCCTTCAGCTGAACATTTGTATTTCTTTCTGAAGCTCCCAGGACAGAGATTTCAGCTTCCCACGCAGGAGACCATTCATGCTCAGTTCACAGCCGATGACCAGAGATTGTTATGCGCAGGGCTGATAGTGTTGAAACTAATATTTTTCTGCATTTCAGAACTTAGTGAAATTATCCAGTGCCTTGTGGTGATGTTAAATTTGTATGTTCAAGTGGGATGTGATTGCTGAATCTACACTATTGATGGAAAGAATTTTTTGCACTTTCTGCTTATCATATGCACTTTGTACAGGTGCTATTTAATATTAATGGTTACATCCCTAAATATATTTTTAATTTTTTTTTTTATTTGCATGATTTCTCTGGTCTTTGGTTCCCTCTTTATCAATATGTTGCCAGTGAAATACTAAAATGGATAATTTTTTTTTAAAAAAAGGAGGGAATTCCTGTACTTGCTGTACACAGTAACAATCCTAACTATCCTGTTTTCTGGAAAAGCAGGAGATTCCTAGTGTCTCCAATGGCCATTGCAGCTATACAGATATGAAGTAGAGACAGAGATCACCAACTGCATGTTGCATTTTTTTCCTTCTGGAATAGCTTTGTATTACTAAGTCAGGTAATGTGGATTATCATTTGTAGGGGGATATAGCTGTGTAAGAATAACTGTAAGTGAAAAACGGATGCATGACTGCAACTTAAAGGAGTAAGAGTTTGACATTTATACTAATGAATGGATACAAATTTAGAGAAATCCTATGAAGCTGTTTTAGTGTCACTCCGATATCAATGAGGCATAATGTCTTCTGAAAATGTTTCCTTCAGAAAGGATCACAGGTTATTTTCTGACAAATTTTACTTTTCTAACTAAAAATATTACTAAGGACTCAGTAAACACCAGAGCTAGATCAACTGCAAATATCAAGTATGAGCTTTGTTTCTGAGGCTTATAAGCAAACTGGTGACATGGATGTAATTTTCACTGTTTTAGTGAAAAAAAAAAGTATATCTTTAGGAAAAACTGTAAAGTTCTCCTTATCTATAAGAATACAAGTTCTTATCTGCATTACATTTATCTTAAGCCTTATCTTATTTTATCTTACATCTTAAAGTAGGGGTTTTTACTAGTTTGTTTACCAGATTGATCATTATCAATTTACTCTTGATCTAAGATCAAGAATCTTGGTCTACAACTTTTCTTTGAGAAAGACTCTGTTCTTCCATCAAAATTTCGTTTTCTATGTTTTCATGTTTTCCTTCTCTAGATGTCCCACTAGGCATTAATACTGTTGGAGTAAAGTTTACAAAATGTCTTCATTCTCAACAATATAATAACTTAATGAACTTTTATTCGTGCATCTTATGTATATTAATAACATTTCCAGTTGTCATGTCATTTGTCCATCAGTCTTTACTTTGTGTGAATTTCTTACTGTTACTGTCACATTGCATTGATAATGTTGAGCTGAAATGAAATACCAAAAAATAAGACATTTCCACTGGAAAATTATGGCTGTAATATTTTTAAATATAACAAGGAGTTATACACATTTGTTTAAAATTCCTCAGTTAATTATGAAGCACAGCACTTCTGAAAACTTTCTTGTCTTCAGCTCCAAAACATCATGGTCTACAACCACAAAACCATTAACTTTTGCTTCTAATTTTCATAGGCTTTTGCCCCTGTTCACATCATTGAAATCATATTCATGAAATTTCAAACCTATGAGCTCTATAAAGCTCTTAAATGAAACCAAAAATATCTCTAAACCAGGTGTACTTCACTCCCTCAGTCAGAGACAAGACTCAAACCATCCATGTCCCTGTTGGCTTTTCCAGCAATTCCAAACTCTGGCACTCTTGGACCATCAGCAGTGAGTCTTCCAAGGCAGTTGATGCACAGTTGTGATATTTTGTCTCTGTCTCTGTTTGGAGGTAGGTACCTGTGGCAGAGCACACACTCTTGCAAGGCAGGGGTGTTGTTACAGGGATACAATACAATGCTGTTACAGCACCAGGGGTATTGTAACCCCATCTGTGAGGCTTCTGCATATAAAGAGAGCATACTCACCTTTCCTTACCCACATCCCCTTGCTCTGGGAGGTCCATGGGCATCCATCTGTTCTGGCATGGGGTGCTTCATGGGTTGCAGGTGCATCTCTGCTCCACCATGGTCCTCCATGGGCTGCAGGGTTGCAGCTGTCTTACAGTGGTCCTCACCACAGGAATCTCAGCTCTGGTGCCTAGGGTGCCTGCTACCCTCCTTCTCCACTGACCTGGATGTCTGCAGAGTGGTTTCTGTCACGTATTCTCACTCAACTCTGCTCCTGATGCAATTATTTTATTGCTGTACAATAACTTAATTTTTTTTTTTTTGATTCTTAAATGTGTTATCACAAAGATGATCTCACTGTCACCAATGGGCTTGGCTTTGGCCAACAGCATGTCCATATTGGCAGAATCTTCTCAGAGAACCTACCCTGGGACCCCCCACTCTGCTACCAAGACCTGGCCACACAAAACCAGTACACAATATTTGAGAGTTTCTGTCCTGACCTACTTTATCCTAGGACACAGTAGGTGAGGAAAAGAAATTTGAGGCACTTCCCAATACACTTAAAAGTAAGCAGAATTATTGAAGACATTTTCTTTTTCATTTTAACCTCGTGGTGTTTTGTTCGTTTATGGGTTGTTTTTTTTCTGGAGTCTTATTTGCCTCAAGGAAAATAAGGAACATGTTCCATCGTCTAGTGCATGTTCCAAGTGTAACAGTGTAAGACCCCTTTCTTAAAAAGTTCTGTCACCACAGTGAGCTTGGGTTTTTTTGGGGGACAGGGGGAGTTTAGAGCAGAGGGACAGAAAGGTCAAGGCAGAATCAACCAATAAGTCTTCAGTAAAAACCTATTTAAGAAGAAAAAAAAAAGTTATTGCACAGATGTAATTGCAGCCAAAGAAGAGATGAGTGAGAATATATGAGAGGAATAACAGTGCAGTCACCAATTCCAGTGAAAAAGAAGGGGGAGGAGATCCTTCCCTACCCTTCTTTCCCCTCCCC
Organism: Chamaea fasciata; assembly: GCF_029207755.1. Classification (NCBI taxonomy): domain Eukaryota; kingdom Metazoa; phylum Chordata; class Aves; order Passeriformes; family Sylviidae; genus Chamaea; species Chamaea fasciata. The sequence continues at coordinate 46,194,237 of NW_027094089.1, read as the reverse complement.
TCACCTCCCTTCCTTCTTCCTCTCCCTGTTCCCCTTCCCATTTCCTTTTCTTTTTCCCCAAAGATTGCATACAAGGATAATTCTACACCCACTCTGGCAAAGAGGACAGCCACGGGTGATCCTTCATTGCCAGAGTCATCATTTCAGAAGACCTTCAAACCAGGTCAGATAGGATTCACAAGGGTAGGAAACTCAATAAATGCTTATGAAACCTTCAAATTGGAGGCAGACTTGCATGCCTATGGCAGACAAGGTAAAGGAGAGAATACGGTTTCCCTAGGCCAGCACTTCAGGATCCTGGGACCTTGCTGAGGAGAGTCATCAACAGTGGGAGTTCATGACATATTTTCAAATCCTAAGGTGATGGTGTTAATTTCTTTAAAATTATTGTGTGTGTGTGGCAGGAAAAGCCCTTCAGATCTATTCTTTTGTAAGTAAGCTGTGTACAGGAATGGAAAGAGAAACACCAATCACTAAAACAGAAAACAGCATGAAACTTGTTCTGAACATATATGTCACCATTTTTTAGATGATTAAGGATTTAAAACCTTATGGGGCTTTGCAAGACAAGACAATGACATAAACCCTTTCCACCCTTTCCAAACAGAATGTTGCTTCTCATTAACTGAGGACAATAGGATCAAAGATTAAAAGCAAAGTCATTGCCCAGTGTAAGAATGAGTTATCAGATACTTCCCATTGAAAGACTTTTTGAGAATGCTTGCTTGTTCACAGAAATGGTTTTGAAAAAGGCATTTTTGACTGGGGGAGCCATGGTGCTTTGATTCATTTTCGCAATAAGTGGACAGAGTGGACAGAAATGCAGAACTAAACTGGCAGCTTTCTTCAGCCTTTGCTAAGGCCTGATACCAACTCTGTTACTACCATCTGGAGCACCCAGAGCTGCATATGACAAAGTGGATATTTAGGACTGGGTACATATCCCAGCAGTTAAAAACCACTCTTTAATTTTCTTTTTAATGCAGAGTAGCCATGGCAGCAAGGATCTTTTAAAGAGAGTGGAAACCTGGCTTTGAAGCATTGATTTACCTTTCTATGGCAGCCTGTAAGGTGTGGCAGAGGGCCAGCTGCTCCATAAGCAGCTGCATTTGCTCTGGGACAGCTGAATGTCTGTAAGGCAGCAATGGGAGCTATTCCAGCCATCCTCACATATAAGTCAGACCCTGATGTTGGAAGGCATAAAAGGTCTTTGGGCCACTTCACCTTTTAGATTCTTGGTTTTTCAGAAGTTAGAAGCCACCACCCCATTGACAAGTTAAATTTAAACCCATGTGGCTCCACAAAAATTTTTTAGTATCTAGTACTTAAGTTAGACTGAAAAGCACTTGAGTAGAGACTCAAAGATGTTGTTTAGAACATCATTTAGGCTCCTAAATTCCACTGTACTTTGATACATTGTTAATTCAGCTGTAATATGATAAATTCATCTGACTAAGAATTAGCTTTAAAATTTATACCTGGCTTTAAAATAAAAATGAAGACTCAGATTGTTGTTTTTTTCAGTGGTTTATCTTTTTCTGTATGAAAGAAAGAATCTCAATGTTTTACTTTTTTCTTTTGGGATAAGATTTTTTTGAGACTATTTGAAAATTCTATCTTCAGCATAAGACAGAGGAGGGATTGAGTTTTTGTTTAGTTTGGTAAACTTAAGCTTAACTTTGATCAGTGAGATGCAAGTAGACCTTGCAAATAAAATTCTACTCTCAGCAGCTTAAGAAAACACTTGATTCAGCGAAATAGTACTATCAAAAATACTTAAACCTTCAAAATCACTAGTAAATTATTTTTTTCCATGTTTTATTTCGGTACTGATTCATAGAGACGGCTGCACCATGTAAAAGCCCCAATCAAAATGACAGGCATCTAAGAACAACTGAATCAGACTCCCCTTTCCCTATTTTTGTAAAAAAAAATTAAGCTGAAACTCTAAAATCATTCTCTGAAATGAATGGTAGAATTGAACCAAGTATTCTTTCCCTTCTGCTGATTTCCACATGACTTCCTACCATGTTATTATATATGTTGCTTGTTATTTTTTTTTCACAAATTCATTCAGGAAATTCAGCTTCTTTTCTTTCATGTGATTTCATAGGATCATCTCCAAATGGGTACAACTGACTTAAAACTCCCAGACCAATTTCGCATGAAAGATTGGCTGTTTAGCAGCCACTGTCCGATGCACTCTCAGAAAATGACTTTCAGGAACTTCTAAATCATATCGGCATTTCTAAATATTTGAACATTTAAAAAGAAAGCAATATACCACTCATGTAAGGAAAGAAGAAAAAGGAGTGGAGGCCAAATAGAGCAGGAAAATACAAGAACTAAAGGCACTAAAAATAAGATGGGAAGAATACTGAGGCAGAAGTTTGAAAAGTTAATGCCCTGTACTGTCACCTCCCTTCCTCTGCTGAGAGCTCCTACATTTAGTGTTCACTCAGCAAAAAGAATGTACATCTTAATAAATTCAATACAAAATCTGGTGTCTTATTTTTAAAAGCCCACAAGAATGGATTTTCACTACTTGGCCAGATTTTGTTCTCTGGAGGCTCAGGGTGTGACTTGAATTTCATTCTGCTGGCACAGTGGGGTGGCAAAGGAGGAGCGAGGACTGAGAGCTGTACTGAAAAGGCAATGGGCATTGATTGAACATTGATTGGCATGACTGGCTCTTGAAGAATTGATCATACTTTGCCTCAGTGTGTCAGGGCTCAACTCAAGCCATACCATGCCACTCTCAGCAATCTCTTTCTATAGCTGTGAGTGTCTCAACTGATCGGCCAGATTCATTAAAATCGTGGGGTTTCTGCCATCAGTTGGTCGTGGTGTTCCCAGAAAAATACCCTGGTTCCTGAGTTTAGAAGGAAGGAGTGATGGAGCAGCTCCAGCAAGACCAGTGTTAGTTCATGAAGATGTATATGGAAGTGCTGATGAACATGGCATTGTCTTCTGACAGTGAACGTACATCAGAGGAAGTATAGAGGGGTCACAATTAGGAAAATTGAGTATCCAGGACTCCTCTGTGAGCAATATCTCAACCAGCTGTGGTCAAGAAAGTTGGGAACGCCCAATGGCCATTGGTTATAACCCTCTGGATAGTTTCCAGATTTCCCAGTTCATGTCCAGAGGGGATTTCTACTGCCATTTGCTAGCAGGAAATGAAAAAGGTCTCCTTCCACCCCACAATATCCCTTTGATCTCTAAAAGACAACACATTTGGTGTAAGTTCAAGTGACTTCTCAGTTGCCTTAGGTCAGGAGCTCACAGGCCCATTTATCTTGGGCAAGTGTTATGGCCAGAGTTTGAAAATAGGAGAGAACACAGGCTGGCAGGGCTCGCTTTCTCTGATGGTATCACTTGCCATCCTTCACATGGGATAGTGTCTGGGAGTGCCCTTGATCCTGCATTTCTGTATGCTTGGACTGCTTATGTCTAAAGCAGCAGTAATCATCTTATGCAGCTGCAGGTAATGCTGAGATTCTGGCCATTCATCAGGTGCCACTGGTATTTTTCAGTCATCCTTGCACTATACAAGCCTTCCAGGGTTTATAACACCATTGAAGATGAAGATGATTAATAACAAACATCAGCAACCCCTTATAAAGAACAGAACCAGCTATAACCATTGCCTCAAAATGAAGGGTTAAGTTCTAACCTTCTTCTAAGTTGGAAACCAGTCAATAAAATAAATCCTTAAAAATTTTATTCCTTTCCTTCTTAATTCCCCTGTCTAGATTTCCTGAATGATAGCTTAATAATTTATTGCCTACCCACTCATTATTTTCTTTTTCTTTTCCCTAACACTCAGTAGAGAAGTATTTATGATACCCAGATTCTCCTTTCCACAACATTCTTATTATTTTTTACTTAACTTAAAATTACTAACCCTTTCTCATCTAGTCTTCCAGTTGGAAAGGTTAGTCAAGCCTGTCGGGCTGGTCTCTGCAAAATTAGCTCCCCTTGAACTAGTTATTCCCTTGCATGGTCTGCAAGGTTCAGCTTTCAGAAAACAAAGTGAATTTACATGGGTCAGCTTTTTCAATTACAGCCTTATGTTCAGGGCACCACAGCAATGTGGAGAAATAGGCTGAGATTCACTAAGGGGAAAGGTTAATGCATGATGAATAAGCCTGCTTGACGTGACTGACCCAGACCATCTAGCTTGTCTCTTGAACAAGAAATGTTTTGCAAATCATATCAACATTGCATGAAATATTGCATTTTGAAACAGTCATCTGTAAGTCCGTGTCCAGTGCTCCACTTCTGGGGGTGTGGGACTCTGAGAGCTGGTCTTAAGTTAGAGAGGTCCATGGTCTCCAAAACCCATGTTAAGTCTATCAGCCTCTCCTGTGTTTTCCTGCATCTCTGTTGTTGGACTCCTGGAGATCCAGGCTGAGGTGAGTGTTACCAATAAAATGGTAAGTTGCTAGTGTCTGTGTGACATCTGCTTGTGTCACTTAAAAAACAAAAATCAAAAACTCTCAGAACTGTGTGACTGGGAAGAAATTATGTGTGAGACAGTAAGTGCAGCAGAGCTTGCAGCAGAGCCTACTCCTAGGCTCCATGAATGTTACCTTTATTTGAGGATGCCACAGTTCAATTGATCAAGTGAAGAAAGCAAGCACTTTTGGACCCAACAGGCATAATTTCACGTTTGTGGACTGGCCAGCAAGACAACTTTGTTTCCTGAGCATTTCATTATCACAGGACTTTCTTTTTCCCCATCTTTTTCACTTGCCTGTCCTGCCTCCCCTGCTGCCTCAGCCTGGTTTGTTTGATTTATTGCAAAGTCACTGGGGAAGCTCAAGTTACAGCTTTGAAGTACACAGTGACTTAAGGGTCCTTGGCATGCACACACTTCCCCTGCCTAAGTTGCATCAGGCTTTGCCCACTCTCAGAGAGGCCCTTTCCTGAGTAAGGGAATAGACTTTTATAGTTCTTGATCTTTACAAATTACCTGTGGGCCATATACCAGACTTTGGGTTTTCAACTATTTAGGTCTGGGTTTTTTATTTATTTTCAGGTATAAGGCATGCACAGAAGGGTAGTTTTTGAGAAAACTAAAAAAACCCCAGAGCTAAAATTGGCTGTATTTTATGCAGCTATATGAAGTTATCCAATTAACATCCTAAACAATAATAAAAGGAAATACACTATTCAAAACAATGAATAAGATCCTGTTCTAAAATTTTCTCTTCTCTTTTGATGGACATGCTTGTTTTCAAATTCACAGAGGTGACTTTCCAAAAATATAGCTGTCTTATATATATGCCACATGACTGGTTTTTTGTAAATGTCTTCCAGAAAACCAAATGAAAGAAAAAGTATTTATATACACAAATCATCACAGTAACATTGAAGGAGATTTGCACAACTCTGGACAGCATGCATAGAATTATCATCATAACACATTTTTCCTGTGGTGAAGTGGTTGCTTTGGCAATTTTTTTTCTTTTCTTTTCTTTTCTATTCTATTCTATTCTATTCTATTCTATTCTATTCTATTCTATTCTATTCTATTCTATTCTAATCTATTCTATAGCAAATCTTTCATCAACAGTGGTTAAATACTCAAAAAAAGTTATATACAAGATTGTTTTGTTGTCTCTGCAGATACATACATGAATTTTTTTTAGCCATACAAAAGTCTACAGGCTATGTTTACAAATGTGAATTCTATCTTACTCTGAAAAAATTTGTGATTGGTTTTGGTTTTCTCCGATGAATCTGAGATAGATTATGTTGCTTTCTAACTTTTCTAGCTCATTGGAACTGAACTTGTTATTGTTCTCTTGAAACTTCTCTTGAAAGCACAAAAACATAATCTAGATTTTTCAACCTTTTGTCATAGCAGTCAAGATGTTTTGGATGACAAAAATTATCTCTCCTGATGCTTTTCATAAAAGCAGAAGCACGATTAGTGCCACTTTGTTCCGGTTAGTGCAGGCATCATGTGATAGGTGAAGCACTTGTAGGCTGGATTTATAACCAAATTCCAAGCCTCAGAGTTCGTGCTGAGGAGATATGGAAAGATTAGAAGTACATCAGTACTTCTACGTAAGTACATATTGCAAGAAACCTATTGTGCTTTCCATGCATCAGCCCTTAACCTTGGCATAGTGTAATAACTTTTCTCAAATAAATTGGCAGTGCCATTCTACTAAATTGCCAGCCTATATAGAGATTTGTACATAAAATTTTTATGTTTTTCTCCATTGAAAAATATGAAACATTTTGAAAGTACTGAAAAAAATTTTAAGTATTCCACTTACTAGCACTTCTAGCCAAATCACCAGTTCTTCCCTGAATATTTGTTTCTTGCAGTGCACAAATTTTGTATGGAGTGCTGGACATAGCAACATGTGACAAGAACACCTCATCTGAGTCATGCTTTCTTGTTGTTCAGAGTGCTTGAGCTTGAACTTTGCTGACTTCAGAAGGCAGTTTGTTCTGAGTCTCAACAACTGTGTCTGGCAGGAACTAGTCCACTGTCCGGCTGGTACCTTGTGCTCCTGCCCTGCCTAGGGGATACCTTGCCTAAAATGTGCTCTATGAAGGCTCACCAGTATGGCTATTTGAATCTGTCAGGAAATACTTAGCAATTAGGGAGCTTTCTGCTGAGACCTTGACCCAAAGTTGGAGCAAGCAAGCATTTTGATACGCAGTGTATGATGCTCCCTTTAGTTTAACATTCAAACAGCAATAAGCCTGCATAGAAAAGTCTAGGTAACTGAGGGGGGCGGGGGGGAAAATATATATATATATATATATGTATAAATCCAGCAAAAAAATCCACACTTGTCTGTTGGGCTCTGGATCCTATTTTTTATTTTTTTAAATACATGTGACACTTCAGGGGCAGACTGATTTCAGAACTTCTTATACAGAACCCTGCTGAGCATCCAGCCTCTGGGATGGGAAACAACTTGCCACATACTACCCTCATGCCCACAGCACTCTGTGTACACAGCTCTTGCTTTCAGAGACAAGTAGCTGATGCCTCTAGGAAGCACTTTGTGAACCAGCAAGGGTTAATTGTGCCCCACTCCTTTAATTATGTCTGCAGGACCCACTCCAACCTTGTGCAGGAAATTATGAAGTGGGCTGTAAGTGTGCAGTAGTTTGAATGCCTCTGCTAATTTCAGTGTCGATGAAACCTCTTGCATTTCCTCTGCTTTTTCTAGGGTCTGCATGAGCACTGGTGAATTATAGGGACTAGCTAAATAGTAGGTAGGAACTAGCTAGTTTAGCAAGATAAACTGTAATAAAACTGGAAGCGTAACACTTGGTTACAGGATGTAATGAAGACGTCAATTGTAAGGACTGGTGAGATATGTTTTTTATGACTTCAGGATAGGCTTAACACTGGAAAACATAATTTTCTTCAAAAGAAATTTGTTGATCTACTGTTAGTGTTCATCAAGTTCCACATGAAAGCCAATGAAGATGATCATGTTCTCCAGTTTGACCTTCAAAATCTATGAATTTCTGAGCTGTTTTTTGTAGCAAGTGGTTCTTTCACTCTATTAAACTGGTTCTAATTATTTATATTTATCTTCTTAGGTGAAGAGCCCATGAAACTAACTATCCCTTGTCATGTCCTATTGGGGAAGAGGAATCAGGGAGACCTTTTACATATGATTGTTTAGCAAAAGATTCTGAAAATATGAAACTTATAATCAAAATAGAAATGGAAGCTTACTTTGAGTTGTAGGATACTGAGTCTTAGTTACTATATAACTTGAAAACAATAGCCTAGCTAGCTGAAGAAGAATCCCTTTTGATGAAATTATACCCTTCTGCCAACTAAGGAACCAAAGGTCAATGTAGCAGAACAGGAAAGTCTAAAGAGTAGTTTTTAGAGTTTAAAATATAACATAGTATGGTAATGTAGTAGTTCTTATAGGCTATATTTAGGTTCTATAGGATTTTGTGTCTTGTATTGGTTGGTCACTATAAATTAAAATATTCATCACAAAAGAATAAATAATGCATTGTAAGAAAGACCTCGCTCTCTATTCCTTGCTCTTCGCTCTGCTCTTACCTCTCTTATCTCTTACTTCCTCCTCCCTTATCCCAGCTCCTCTCTTAGCTCCTTTTCTGCTCATGCCTCATAGCTCTATTCCCTGTTCTCCCTTCTCTCTTAACTTTTACCCCCTTGTTCACTCTCCCGCTCTCTTTGGGACTTTCCTTCAGCTGAGGCTGGTGGCTGAAGGCAAGGCCCTTTTTACCCATGACCCTTGCAATAAAGCCACGTATTCTAGAATATCTCAGGTCAGCAGAATTCCTTCTCCCTGCTGTCCACAGATGTTCCTACAGTCTCTCACCTGATGCTGAAATCTCTCTCTTTCCAGAACTTTCAGAGTTGCTATAGAGGGCAGACAAAAGGAAAACCATGGGTTGCTTTTCCTACAGCTGCCTAGCTTGGATTTCTGTGCCAAGAGGCCTGTAGCACAGATGCTCTTTTTACTGAGGGAAAGCACATGGTATTAATGAGATGTGCAGTAATGCATTTTTGATCCCAAAGCTACCCCAGAGGGAGGTGCTTCAAGGATTAATGGAAAGCAAAACACTAGTTGTCCTGTTAAAATTTCATTTACTGTCCATCTTATCCGGACTTCTAAATACAAAAATTATTTATGTTTTCAGGATGTGTGATTTTTCATTCCTGGAGTGGTTGTTCCTTGAGAATTTGCCTGATGAGAAAAAAAAAAAAAGAAAAAAAGAAAAAAAAAGAAAAAAAAAAAAAAGACTATAAGAGCAGGAAATGTCTTTATTTAACGATAGGGCCTTCCTCCTCAAGACTTTTTGTAGTGCTGAGAAAAGGCAAGAAGGATTTTTTCCTTTAGTGGAAAGGAAAGCACTAGTTAGTTAATTTTGTTTAATCCTGCATTTCTTGAGCACTTCAAGATAGTTCCCACAGTTAGATAGGTCAGCCAGGAGAATAAAAAAAGCACACAACTGCCTTGCCTCTCATTTCCCCTGTTGTTTTCATGAGAAATCTCATATACCCTGTGATATCAGCTAAAAGAACATCTCAAAGCATGCCCTAAAGCCTTAAAAAATCAGGAGAGAACTGTTTTTCCACTGAAATTTGCTTTTGGCCTTGGGCTTCAGTTTAGCAGAGGAAAGTATATAAGATGATTTTTTTGGTAATCGAAGTTTTGGTACAAAACTTTTCAGCTTGAGTCTTTTGGAAGTGTAGTACTGCTAGCTGAGCAATGCAGGATGCTCTAAACATTCACTCCCCAGTTTTCTTTAAACAATTTCCAAAGGAAAGATCTGTCAAAAATAAACATTTTCATGCAGATGGAAACAGGTTTTTTTCTATGAGAAGATACAAAGGTCCAAGGGCATTCTCAGTAACAGGAAAATTATTTGCAGTTGGTCAGACAAGATGTCTGACTCAGGTAATCTACAGTTCATCAGGTCATGTGATTTAAACTGAAGTCCAAGACACTCTGTTCAATTAAAATTAATTGTAATGATTTTTTGTGCATGTGCTTGGGCCAGCATGTGTGTTTTTCAGTGAGAGAATCTGGGGTTATTTGCTCTATGTGTGCTAAGGTGTCTACAAAACCTTTGGACAGCAGCAAACGAAACTGAAAAACAAAGCAGACATTTCATTCATCAATTTACTTTAAGGGTGGGGGAAAAAAGGACAAACTATTTCAGGAAACAAGATACAGATGTTCTACATTAAAAACCAAGAGAACTGGGAGAAATACTTCTTTAGCAGATGACTAGTATCATAATACCTAAGAGCGTGGTATCCAAATAAGTACTGGTGAACAAAGTCCCAAATACCTCTTCTGAAAGAGGGTGAGAGATGTGTTTAGCATTTTCATTGGCAATCACCAGTGGCTGTCCAAGTGTTTTCTCTTCAGCAGGGCTGGGAGAGGAAAGACTTGCCTTGTCATTGCTTGACTCTGGAAGTAATAGGAGAAATTTTCAATGATTGTTTATACTGTAGGTGTAAACCCCATATCCCCAGTGGAAACCCAAGTCATGCAGTGTTAGGCTGTGTGTCAGAACACGGTGCTAGATGATCCCTGTCCTGAGATTTTGTTTCTAAACGAGGTTTAAAAACAAAGGCAGGGAAAGATGTTTGTCCCAGTTGCCGCCCTGTGACTAAGTCTCTTGGTCTGTCACAAATTAACCAGTGCTCTCGCCTACTTTTGCAAGTGGTGAGACAGAGGAAACTGTAAGCCCAGTCTAATCTGGGTAGGAAACTATTCTGTTGAGAAGCAATCAGCAGAGCTGACTTCTTCACCAAAAACAAGAGACACAGCATTCCCTCAGCAATACCCCACATTCAGCCACAGGCTGGGCCATGGGGTTTTGCTGCTGCTGCCCTAGTAGCAAATTGCAGTGGAGGATGGCAGGAAAAAAGACCAGTCCTTAAGCTTCACTGATGCCGGTCTGTTTTTTCTCATCTTTCTCCCATAGCCAGGCAACTTCCCTGAACAGTTGCTTACAAAAAAGTCCAGCAAATCTTTAGTTAATGCTGACATGTGCTTCTGATTATCTCTTCCTCCTCCTCCCCCTCCACTGAAAAATGTGGTTTGTGTGCAGCTCAGAGAAAGCAGTCAAAGGAAGTAGAGGGGTGCTTCAGGGAGCTGTTGATTTTCTACAGTTGGTCCTGACTGTAGCAAATAAATGATTCTTGTACATATATAACTTGTATGTAACTTTCCGGGCCATTTTTTCCTGGACAGGAAACTAGCAGCACAAAAAGAAAAAAGTATGGTCACAGCAACAATGGTATATCTTTAATCATCTACTCTCATTGCTTGGTCCAAGAGCCATGAGAGTTTAAGCTCTGCCTGTAGACCACTGCCATGGGCACCACTTGGGAGCTCAGCCCTGAGTCTGATCACTCATCCTCTTCTTACTCACTTGAAGAACAGGAATTTTGGTTCACCACAGCATCAAGACACGCTGCTTTCATCATATGTTCAAAAATTCTTTGATACCTCCAGATTTTTTTTCTATTTTCCCATTTGTACCTGTGAAATCTCCACCAGACTTTAGTGAAGTAATCAGCAGAGCCAACTTCTTCACCAAAAACAAATGACCTGGCCTGCTCTCCACCATGTGTTTGTAGGAGTCACTGCTACCTAGGAAGTACCACAAGACACCTAAGTCCTGACTTACAAAAAGCTGTATTTGAAGAAGTGGCAGGTGCCCATGCATAGGTTTTATGCTTGCTCTTTAGGAAAAAGTATCTTCTCCCCAGGAAAGGAAAAATTACCTTTGAGAAGGAGACAAGATTTGCCAAGAAAGCAAGACTGATAAGGAATTATTCTGTGCTTAAAATAAGCATCTTGAGAACTGGAACAGAAGTCAGAAGATTGGTGGTAGAATGTTTGTATGCCCTGCATAATAAATTGCAAAACCAACAAAAAACAGGCCAAAGGTCACAAATGTAAAAATATAATTTCCAGTCCTCCCTTCCTACTTGATTTCCCTGTGTTCAGGAAAATAAGTAGCTGGCTATTATGTTACAAGACAAGAGTCCAGAAAACATCCCTCATGGGCAGTTGTATCTCATCAGATGGAATTGCTTGGAGATAGTCTCCAGTTATGTGTTGTCCAACTTCCTTCCAGCTGGATGGAAGATTTCTCTGTTATTTGTATTATAATAACATTTCATAATATATTTTAGATATACTTGGAGTCCCAGCTGACATAAGATCCTTACCATATTGTTTGCATGGCTGGGGAGAGAATGTCCTGTGGTGTTTAAAGCCTGCATATAAACAATTCAAAATACATTTCTCAGAGATCCACAAACTCTTCCCATAGTATGCTGATAGCAGTGCTTTCACCTCATCTTTTGGGTGCAATTATATGGAATTACATCAATAAGAATTTTTATTCTACCCCATTATTTCTGTGAATAGTATCATCCATAAGCACCACAATCTGACTTGAAAATTCAGATGAAATTTCCTGAGAAAAAAACAGCTGTTGATTGAAATTTAATTCTTTCTGCTTGTGTTTCTAAAAAGAAAAAGAAAACTAAAACCATAAAAACCCCTCAAGTAAAGTGTTTGTTGTAAAATTTAAATACTCAAATCAAAAATTGTACTGGTTTACACTGTAAATAGGGTTTGTCAGGGGCTTCATTTCACTCTTTTTTGTGAGAGCGGGGGAGAAGATAATTTTATGGTTTCTACAAAAGTAACAATTTTTTTTAAAGCTCTGTGTCTGTTCAGAATTTTACATTAACTTGTCTCTGGTACTTTCAGAAAATACCCATCTGCAAGTAATATGTTCCCTGGTGGATCTTATGGCCTGTCTGGAGAGAGGCAGGGAGGGGGTAGTGCAAAGGGGACCACATAGCCTCCTCCAGTGCTTGGCCCTGTTTGCAGTCCCAGTGCTCTGTATAAGCCCTGCCTTGCTCCTTGCCACATGCTGGAGCAGAGCTCCCAGCTCCCTCACACAGGGCTGCTACAGCATGTCCCCATCTGCTGTCGATTACCGTGCAAAACGTGCCAGCTTGGTGTCAGCAGGGGCCAGCACCCTGGAGCTTCTTCTGCTCAGCAAAAACACCCAGTAATCTCCAGAGCTGGATGGCATCCAGCCTCCAAGAGGGCTTGGAGGAGTACCCCCTTTGAAGATTCTACAGGTTTGATGATGGATCCTTGAGAACAGCACTGTAAAACTTGCTGGTTTCCAATGGGGAGTCATTACCCAGTGGAAGTTTTATGGCATTATCAAATTAACAAACATTATCAAAATGGCATTATCAAACAAGGTTAGAGGAATGAAGATAAAGGTGAGCTTGTCCACACACCTGAAGTCTACCTGTGCCATGGCAATGTATTTTAAAGACCCCATGTACACCAGGTGCAAGTCATTTACTGTGGGATGGAGTTACTTGGCAGAAGGAGGAGGAGGAGGAGGAGGAGGAGGAGGGAAAGGGAAAGGGAAAGGGAAAGGGAAAGGGAAAGGGAAAGGGAAAGGGAAAGGGAAAGGGAAAGGGAAAGGGAAAGGGAAAGGGAAAGGGAAAGGGAAAGGGAAAGGGAAAGGGAAAGGGAAAGGGAAAGGGAAAGGGAAAGGGAAAGGGAAAGGGAAATCTTTCTGGCTTTGGAAAGTATCTTTTTACCTGTTTTGAACCAAATTATCAGGGATATGAAATATTAATATGGATTTAAAGTCTTGGAGTCTTGCTTAAACATTTACTTGATGGGGCCTCACAGAATGAGAAAATATGTAGCGATAGCTGATTCTGTTACCAGGTGAGAACCTGGAGCATGACTGTCAATAGTCTCAATCCTTCTTACAACACAGCCTCTCTTGTACGCTAGCCTGCTTGTGCCTCTAAGTTCTGGTTTTGTAGCTGATGAATTGTAAGCAATGTCTGGCTTTGCATAAAGAGCTGGAATTTGTGCTGATCCAGATACAAGCCCATTACATCCAAATTTCACTCCTTGAATTCCTGACTCCCCATGGTGACTGCAGTAGCATTTGTCAGCAGAATGATTCTGATGCTTCATAGAGCCAAAAGGAAATTAATGCTAGAGAGGCTGGGTTACAAAAACGCACGAACTTTCAAGTTCTGCTAAATGGGAGAAACCAGATCACTAAGAAAGACAGATTGATGTGTTTAGTCTGACAACGACATAAGTAGCCAGAACATCATCTCATCCATTAAATGCCTTCATTTCCATTTCTGGTACAATTCTCTTTTTTCATGAATAGGTGCTCTAGTTTTGGTAATGTTAACTGTTGGTAGAGATCTGCAAAATACAAATACAAAAGCCACTGATCATCCTAATTATTAGAGTTGTTACAATACAGCTGTTTATATGTCCTAAAGCAAGATGAGGACACTACAGATGTAGATTTCCAATAACTTTTGAGCACATAGAAAAATTAGAAGAATTTGACACTATTAACTATATTCTGTAGTTAACTATATTAGCTGTATAACAGCAGAGAACTTCCAACTAAGATTCAATACCTTGAGTGTCATAAAGAAATGCCCAGTTGACACAGAACCACACTTTGTCCGGTACGATCTCTAGCAACTCATGTTGACCTGATTTTTAATATTGATATTTCTGGTCACATCACACAAATTTTAACGCTCTGCTGTTATCAGGTGCAGAATCTCTGTTTGCGGCAATGTGAAGGAAGTAGCTCATAAGCACTGGGACTAATTGCCAGTTTCCTCTCTTTCAGGTGATTTCCACTTTACACATGTTGACTTTATGCCTAAATACTATCAGAACTTTGTACAGGTCATGCTGAATGGACTGTTAACATCTACATGAAAGACAAGTAGTGTGCATAGCCTTTCTTCAGGGAAGCCTAAATCTAAGCATAAGCCTTATGACTCCAGGTAAGAAAGAACCCTTGAAAAGTAGAACATGACCTCTGTTTAGTTTTTGCAAATGTAAGGATACTGTCTTGGTTTAGATAGACAGGTATCTGCCAGGGAGGGTCGGAGTCTCCCTTGAAAAGTAAGCCTCTCCCCCCCTTTTCCAAATTATCATAAATTTGCAATTAAAAGGCTGTCAGGCAAAGATTTTGGATATAGGTATAGCAGTTCTTTACTAGGGATATAAAAATACAGATGTTGTAGTACAGAAGAATAAGCAAACAAATAAACAAACAAGAAATCCTAGAAAACCCTGACAGAGTCAGAAATACAAACTGACACCCTGTTGGTCAGGGTGTTGGAAGCAGTGCAAAGTAAGCCCTCCTGGAGTGGCAGATGTGGTTCTGTTGGAGTAGAGATGGTCCTGTTGAAGAATAAAGGGTCCAGTAATGGTGAGATGGGTCTGGTCTTCCTCCAGGGATCCAGTGGAAAAACTGGATCCCTAGTGGGACTGTGGCTCCTTTTATCTAGGTTGAGATGGTTTGGCTCCTCCTCCCTGTGTGGAGCAGCTTACAATAGTACAGTGTAATGTGTAATGTCATTGATGAGCTCTTAATGGTCCATTAGCAGAAGACATTCCCATGGAAGTAGTGAAACAATGAAGAGAGATAAGTAGCACTCCACCATCTGATAAGGGACACTGGCCCATTTGAGCAAAGATAAGCAATTCTGCTCCACCCAGACGGAATAGAATAATATGCTCTTTACAAAACCCATGACAGATACTCAGAACCACCATTCACTGATGACTCCCCTCTGTCTGGGGGGCCAGTATAAGAGGGGAAACTGAGTTGCTCCTTTTCCCTTTAAGAAGGAATGGGTATAGTTCTTTTGCTTCCATAGGCTGCCTCTTTCCACCAAACCAGCTGAAATGGAGGGCTACCTTCTGTTTAATTCAGATGAGAATGGATGACAGTCTTTAAAGCTGCTGGGGGACAGAAGCAGTCATCTAATTGTTCCCATCATGTACAGAGGGAATGTGATCACATGCACCGAAACAAACAAACAAACAAGATATGCATTTCTGATAATGTTCCTTCGTTGTGCCAGGGTTGAAATGTTGAAAGATTGAACTGGCTTTACCTCTGCCCGTGAGACCTGTATAGTATGGAAACAGTATTGTTCCTTCCCCCTTTTGCACAGAAAAAAAAGTACACACAGAGAAATATTTTTTATTGTACTTAATAGTACAACACTTGGCTCCTGTTCCCCCTTATTCATGCTTAACATTGTAGGTTTAGGCAGCAATTTGAGAAGACAGTATAACAAAGGTTCCTCAAGTATTCAGATTTTAAAACAAATTCTCTTTTATTGACTCCAGCTCTCTATTGTATTAGTAAATATTTTAAGCCCAGATTTGGCACAGGACTTAGGGACAAGCCTAAAACAAAGAGTATGTTTACTTCCTAGTATCTCCAGTGTTTTTAAAACTAAACAAGTTTACCATAAGTATAGGCATGAATCTTCCACAAGTGAGTGGTGTAGAACTTGTTCCAAAGCCTTGTGGAGTCAACAAAAAGAGATTACCTTAATATTCTTGTTTCAAAACAGACTCTTAAAGTGAGAGCCTTGCTACTTCAGTGTGGAAATTTACCAGAAAGAAAGTTCAAACTACATAGTAAAACTCCAGAATCCCTGAGGTTCTCTGGAGACCTAGGTTTGTAGTGAGGATAAGACTGTCTTAAAGCATTTTTCTGCTTGATTTTGCTGTCTTCACAGTCCTCAAGAGGTGAAGGTAGAAGAGAGTCCAGCATTTTTGGAAATACTGTCTTTATAGTCAATAAAAGGATTACACTTTCCTATAGAGACAATCCACTAGAGTGCAGGCTTTATCCACAACTAAAAGAAAAGAAGTAGGTAGTCACAACCTATTCAGGCTCCTCTGTTGCATGTAGAACAGCCAATGATTAACAAATTACTCTACATCAGAGAGAAGAGCATGGAGGTGCAGTGCACTTCTATTTCCAGGAAGATACTGCTGCTGGCAGGTCCTTTGGCTGCATGCCAAAGCACGGATCAACATCCCTCTCCCACAGTGTCCTCTCTGATTTTAGGGTGTTGTTGCAGGTTTTGCTAGGGTTCCTCCTCTGAGCCAGCTCATTCCTAATTCCTCTACTTTTGTCCCCCTTGCTACAGGTCATGTTAGCTATTGGTGTTGGAAGTTTGTGTTTCTACTAAAGTTTATGAATACTTTTTGTCCAAAAGCATTTTTGAAAAATGCAGCTTTGCCAAAACTCTTTGTTTAATGAAAGACCTTCAAATTCAGGAAAACATTCCTTTTTGCCATTCTAGAAAAGACACTGTAGCCTTTCATTTCTCTTAACTCTGTTGGGTTTTTGGGTTTGGTTTTTTTTTTTTTAAGAAAAATTGGCTTTTCATCTTTGTTCTTCTTCTACTTCTTAATTTTTATTTTTCTTAATACACTTATCCCTGAAAGTGAGGAAAGAGCATTGACAGCCTAGGAGAGGGATGGGAGTAAACAAAGAAAACAGGGAGGGAACCCTATCTCCTTCCACTTTCCTCTCCCCCATGTTTTTTTCCTGACCTGCGTTCCCTCATGGAAAAGAAGCACAGCCTCCAACATGTTTATAATTTAGGTCAGCTTCAAAAAAGTGAATGCAGGGTCCTTCACATCTCCCTGCCCAGATGTGAAGTGGGCTGCACAGCTGTATAGCCTCCTGCCAGGCCACTCCAAGTCTCCCAGAGCAGTGACCTGGGAGTGTCAACACCCCCAGTGTCTCCTGTACCTCCCAGGCCATCAGGATGTCCATTCCCCAAACTAGCCATAGTTCCCTCCGCCACAGCTCTCTTGCTGCCCCATATTCTTCCTCACCCAGGCAGAATAAGGCTCCTGAACTAAGCCCACCAGGTTTTATGTAATCCTGTTAGATGCATATGTAGGGTAGTTTGCTGTCCTTGAGAAAAGTGGATTTGGATTTTTTTTGCCCACAAGCAGAATTTAATTTACAGGTCTTCTGAACACTCTTGTCTGGGAATTAGTAGCCATAGAAAGAATATGATATTCTGTGAAGCAAAAATACCATGTTTCACCTACAAGAGCTTCCTGCCATGGTAAATTTCAAGGTGACCAGGAAGTCTGGTTTAATAGAAGTCCATAAGCGCAAGGCAATGAAATTTCATTTTTCAAATTACAGCAAAAAAAGCACAAACAACAGTGGGTGAAGTATTTGAACAGGTCACCATGACATGGCAAAGCTACCTCTATGCTTATGAAAGCAGTGGAAAATGAACTTTCATCACTGCCAGTTTATGAGGCTGCCATTAAAAAGTAATTGCAAAGTAATTTCATCTGGTAGTGTAGATGTTTAACCCTAGCTGGCAACCAAGTATCACACAGTCACTTGCTCCCTAGAGCCAGCTTATTGGGAGGATCGGGAGCAGAATCACAAGAAAGGTAAAACCTGTGGATTGAGATGAGAACAGTCTAATTATTGAAATAAAATGAAATTAAATATAATAAAAGTAATAATTGTAATGCAAAGGGCCACTCTGGTGAGGAAGAGGTTATCTTTCAGGAAAGAAATGTGGGTGCAGATACAGGGCTAATAAAACACTTGTAGTTAGGTTTTCCCATCATTAATTCCTCAACTTATTTTTTGTGCTGCAACCCTTTAGTGGGTGCAGCTGGTACCACTCACACATCATCCTGCTGATTCATGTGATTTTGAAGCTTAGTAGACGGTAGCATTTAGATGTATAGCAGGTGGATTTGTGGGTATGGAACTGGCAGCAAGCTGTGAAGTGCTACCGTTTGGCAGTCCTCTTGTGGAAACCCCATTATTAACAAGCATGAGTGCACATCTATTGTGTTAGGAACATTCCTCGGGGCTTTTGCTAATTTCACACCTTGATTCTTTGTAATGATGAAGGTGCCCTTTCACATTTTGTAAAGTGTAGACTCTGGTTTTGCCACTGCTCATTTCAGTCCTGGTAGAGAGATTTGGAACAGGGCCATTACTTTCAGTTTTGACAAAATTGATTCCCACCATTAACATTCATCATCCACAACTGTTGATTTTATGTCTCAGTTTCTTTCTAGATGTCCATCATCTGGTTTTCAATATCATAACTTTATGTTTGATTGTGAATTATTCTTTCTTGTTTATATTTTGTTTTATTCCTCCACACAATTACTGGACTGCCACAGTTTGGGTCTGATGTCTCTGTTCAAGTCTGCCTGCTTTGGAGCTTGACACAAGACAGAGAGAAAAGGTTCTTCTGCTAACTAGAAGAGAATGCAATTAAAATGAATTTTGCCAAAATTTCATTATTTTTCTTGTTGTCTCTGATTTTTAAATTTCTGTGTACAAACTGAATGGGACTTTGAGATGTCTTAGGGCTGCTCTAAATAACCATGCAACTAGTTTGGACCACAGGTACCCACAGTGATAGGAAAAGACTATACTAAAAATTGTCTTTGCACAAGTCTACCTGCATTTAGGGCTCTGGCATAGCAAACCTGCAAAAACAAAGTATCTTAAAATTTACCTCAGTCTCAAAGGCCAGTGAGACTAAGGTTTTTGCCTGCTGTTTCTAGAGAAGTTCCCATTATTACAATATGCATAAAGATATTTATTTGGATGACTTTATTCTACCTTAGGTCATGGGGAAAATATTTTAAATGGATGGGCTATGAAGAATGCACATTACTAGTTATTGGTTTGGGTGGGTTTTTTTAATGAAACCTGCATTTCCATTAAACTCAATCAGACTAACACCCATTTAAAACAGGTATTTTTACTGCATCCTGTAATAAGAATTCCATATAATGTCCAGTATGTACTTCTAAAATTTGGAGTTCTGGTGCCATTTTCTGTGCTTCTGCTAAGCAGCTTTTTACTGGGGGTTCAGAAAAGCCAGCAGTTTCATGTTTACTGGGAACACAAAGTGTATTGATGGCTCCCCAGTCCACCCTAGCTGAGTGCAGGCGAGCAAGCAGAGAAAGCACTGCTGCCAAGGGATGGACCAAGAGACTTGCACCAGGCTGTGTATGGAGGTGTGATTGCAACACAAGCCTGGACTGGAACAGAGAGCCTGAATATCTCCCCTTGTCCCTCCTCGCCGCCTCTCCCACCATGTGTGCTGAGGGGTCTGATGGTGACACTGGGCTTCAGCCCAGTCCAGCAGCCCAGGCCAGAGACCCTGCAAAGTGCAAACCTGCTGCAGATGCTGTGCACACACCTGTGCTGGGATGCTGGGCTACAGCAGGCTGCAGCTGGCACAGACTCCAGAGAAAAGAACCAAATTACATGTTGTCAGGAGGGTGATAGATAGGGTTGGAGAAGAGAGGGAGAAAGCAGAACAGGAAAGCAGCTTGGCTGCCTTTTTTTATTTTGCTTTTTTTTCAAATGGAAGGTGTTCAGTGCTTCCTCCAGCAATGTAAGAGGTGCTGCTGAGGTGCTGAAAGAGAAGAGGGAGGCATAAATAGAGAGGTGAGAGGGACGCTTGATAAAGGAAATTAGGACCAAGGAGAGAAAATCTGGAACTATTTCAAAGCAAACCTTCCCTTAACTATGGGGAGCTGGCCTGTAAGTCTGAACAGGCTATGTAATTTGCTGCAGCTCATACCCTTTAATTTATCCACTAGGTGTATTTGTACAGAAATACAGAACTAAAAGCAATTCAGAGCATGCTTGAAGTTGAGTGTGTGTTTCTTGCGACTCTGTCTGATTGAAGTCCATTTAAATACCTGTTTGGGAATATAGGTTTGGCAAACAGCATAGCCAGAAAAAGAAAAAAAAATACATTTTTACTTCAGAACTCTTCAGTCATTAGTGAGCTGTGCTGGAAGTGTTAATGAATTGCCAGTCCAGTAGTTTGTTCTGAAGCTGTCACCACAGTGTATCAACAGTACTGTTTGAAAACCAGGGGAAAGAGAAAAAGCCACTTTTCAACTTAAGAATGGTTAGAGGATTATTGAAAAAAAACCAAAAAACTGGAGGTACAAAATCTTTGTGGCAGGATTTGCATTCATTTGTCAGTTGTTGTTTTTTTTTTCCCCTTCTCTCAAGCAGTAATTCATAGACATCATCATCAATCCTATTATTTATGGTGGGACAGCAGACAGAGACCAGTGATGCTAACAGTATGATTATCTTGCACTTCCTTCTGCAATCAGGAAAGAAACAACTGCAGTGTGTATTGTGGTAGAGCCTGACTCTTATTTGGCACTTGGTAGCATTTTGAAGCAGCAGGTTGCTGTTGCAGGTAGGGATTATTTGTATAAAGCCAGTGCCCTCAAGTGTGCTATGTCCACACAGTGTGCAATGCTGAATGAAGTACACAGTAAAAATCCTATTTGAGAGACAAAAATGGACGCAAGAAATAAGAAACCACAACTGAGAACCAACAAGAAAGACCACAAAACAGCAAGATCACATCAATCAGGATAAAATGCTGTGCTTTTGGCACCAATGACCTCACTCTCTTTTGGTCCTCCAGTACTACCTCTCTCAGTGCCATTTCCTGAAAAGGTCAAGCTTCTTTACCTAAGTAACTTTATTCTCACAACATTTCACCCACAGATGTTTCTGGTCCTCTCCATACAGAAATGACACCCTGAGCTTTAAAATAAGGTCACCCACACTCACCATCACAAGTGTGAAATATCAAGCACTGTCAAAGTGTTAAATGCATTTGGTTGGAGCCCACATCTAGTTTAAGGAGATTTCACCTGGATCAGCTGCAAGCTTTGAATTGCCTTTTTACTGGGGATACAGTTTGTGCAGCAGTGCTGGAGAGGTTTTTCATGTATCTATGCACACAGGCATGGAACTTTAAACTTATAAGAGATTCAGGGGATTGTTTAGTTGTGGTTGGACCTATTCTGTATTATTTTTTAATTTTGTTGGTGTATGCTGGACAATGTTAAATGCTGTCGCTTGTAAGAGTTTTAATAGAATTTAAATACAAAATGCATTGAGGGGTTATCTGTCCAGCATATCCGATTAGACAGAAATGGATATGTAATAGATAATTTTTAATATAGTTCATATATTGGTCCAAAGTTAACCGTTATCAATTTGTCTATGGTTTATAGACTGTAGTTTTTACATAGAATAAGTAATACATTAGTACATAATTACATGTAGTTAATAAATAACTGACATAGTTACAGTATCTCTTATTGACAGAAGAATATTTGCAAACATTAAAGCAACTTGTATAATGCCTATAAAAGCTTCCATTTCCTTAATGTCTGTACTAAATGTAATCATGAGTCACCTAATGGCCCAGAATGGTGTCCTTTGTCCACCCAAACACATAAGCTTATGAAGAGGATAGGTGAAGGGAAAAGTGGTGTGGTTTACTGAGGAATCCATTTCTGGCTGTTGTGTTTACTTGTAAAAATTTCCCAATGTGCTGAAAGGCAATTATCTGCCATTAGGTATATACTAAAAATCTGTGGCATGTCAACAAAGACGATAACTCATATTTAAGAGGATGGGGTCATGACTGTGGTCACTTTCCTGGGCTTTTGATCAGGTTTGTGAATGGAGTGGAAATTACTCCAACCTGTTGGATGATCTTGGGTTCCACAGTAGGGAGAAACGTAGCAAACATTACCGTCAGGGGGTTGGGGTATGAGCATGGTCATTAAAATGTAAAATTTTAAGTACTTTCATACCATCAGCAAGAGCCTAATAGCAAAAAAATTGTCACAGTTGCTTCAACTTCTGTGGACGTGGAGACACAAATAGTTTATTCCCTACTGAAGGCATAATCAACAAGAATGCATTCAAGCAAAGAGAAGCATCAAAATTACTCCTTGGGTTTTCATGTCCATTCTTATCTAGAAGGTCCCAGAAGAGCTGTTTGCTGAAGATGTTCTAATGACAGTACGATACTGTCATGATTACAGGCACATATCCCAGCTTAAACATGCGTACTTGGGAAAAGAGCACTGCTGTATTTCCCACACATGGAATTCAGTGTAGGAGAAACAAATGGTCTTCCCTCGGTTTGACTGCACATGAGAAAATCTGGGTAGGTATGGCCTCCCTGCAAGGCTTTCTGGTTGTCATGTCATTCTGAGACAGTATTCTCAAGGACTGCTGATCACAGAGTCTTGTTTTCTTTCCTGACATTAGGGGATTTCATGTTCTGTTATGAAACCTATCTCCCTAAAACACCATGAGTTTTCTAAATTTAGGTACCATCCTTAGTACTAGGAATGTTCCAATTTCTCTCCATCCTGGATGAATTTCCCCTTCATGTAATCATTGCACGATGACATGAAATATTCACGAAGAAGTTAGTCCAGGCCAATACATAGCTAAGGTGTTTAACCCATCTTTCAAAGTGTTTAATGTTCATCTACATATTTTGTCTATTTCAATCTACACGTTATCTCTGAAATTTGGAGCTCTATTCCCATGCACTGGTTTCCTGAAATTTGTGTCACTCAGCTTCCCCCTTTTCCTTGCATATTTCATATCCCATGGGACAGTTCACAGTCAGGATACAGAACAGCTGCTTATTGCAATAGTTCAAGGCAAACATGTTCCTTCTCTATGCACAGTCCTTCTGTGAAACACCTGCAGCCTGAACAAGAGCATCCCAATACTGTCTGTGTTCAGCTCTCACAGTTCTCAGTTTGTTAAAGGCCATTTAAAATTACAAGGCTACAGCTAAGGCTTGCCTGAGAGTAGTTGCAAAGGCCAGTTCTCTACACTTCCTGGTCTAGAATCTGCTCTTCCCAACAAGCCCACAAAGAACTTCTCACTGTTGGCACCTTCCCCATGTTTCCTGGGGTTGAAAGAGGACTTGATTTACATTGAGTTTCAAACTAAGCAGATTGACATCAAAGCAACGGAAATCAGGCCCCAGTAAGTGGTTTATAAATGCAGCCTAAGTGTTTTGAATCAAAACAGTTCTTTCAGTGAATTTGGAGGGGTACGTCTGTTGTCCTTATCATTGTTAGTTTCTGTCTTGAAAACACTGAAAGGTCACTCACATGAAATCCACCCAGGGATAATGAGAAAAAAAGTTTCCATTCCTGAATAAAAACGGTGGGTTTTTCCTGTTCTTTTTTTTTGCATGGTATTACTTGGAGAGAATAGTAATCTAAAAAAGAAAGCTATGTATGGACTGTCTCAGAGAAACCTCCTGTGGGTTGTATTTTACAAAATTAAGAAATAGAAACTCAGCTTGTGCATGCTTTTCTCATCCTAGATGGAGAAGACAAGGCTTTGCTCTGCAGTCTTTGCAAACAGCCTTGAGACTGCTTCATCTCCCTGAAAAAAGAGCTTAGGCAGAGGCGCCCAGTGAGAACCAGATGTCTGTCTCATAAAGTACTTAACTGAAATGACAGCAATATATAAGTTTGCTGGATGTTTGTTTTAGGAAGTGTGCTATCTCTATGTGTATATCTCTAAGATGTCAATGACAACATTTCCTTCCAAAGCTGAAAGAACAGTGTCTTTTTGTAGTACTGGTGCATCTATTGGCTGCACCAAATAGCATTAAACAAAAACAATATTACAAGGACGGAGGAAGGAAAATCAAACAGCTTTGACATACACATTTTATGTAATTGGGCATCTAAAGCTTCATGGAGTACATGTGTATAAACACAGCACAGGAAATAAATAAGGCTTCAATAAATATTTTGCATTTTAATTGACCCAAACAACAGAATTACTTAAAATCTACTCTTCATCCAGATTTGACTTTTATGAATGGATCTGGGATATATGATCAGCTGAACTAGAAACAGCAGGTCTGTTAGTCAGGAGCTCATGGACTGAGGTGTTCAAAAGAAGCACTGTGCCTCAGAGCAATCTTGTCTTCTGTCTTCATCTGCCTGAAATGGCTGAGTAGACACAGTGATGTCATCCTGCTGATGTGACCAGTAGGGGAAGGAAAAAACTTCCCGAAGGAAGAGCTTAGACTTTGATAAACTGAGGTAAAGAACAGAGGTGCTTCTATCTCTTTCTGCCATTGAAACCCTTCAGAGATGGACACCAAGACTGGGCTTGATGGACTTGAGAGTAAATGCTGAAGGTTGTGTTTGCACCAGAGCCACTGCCCACCTTCCCATCATGGGAAGATGTCTGCTGAACCTGTGCCATGGGGTGCTTTCTGCAGGAAGCCTGAATCTCCATTTCATAGAAACATGTGGAATAGCAATATTCTCTATTAGCAGTTCTGCCCAAAATGGAGGCAGGTTTTCCCACATGCTATGGCAATAGGAGAAGACTCTTATACTGATGACTGTTATTTTCATTGCAAGCAGAAAGACAAGATCTGTTCATCCCCACATTAATGAATGAACCAGGGGAGATTTTTTTTTCACTCTATCAAACAAGCTTATGTAGAGGCTCACAACAGGAAATCATTGTGACACACAATGAAATTTCCTATGTGTCTGTTCTCAAAACATTATGGATTTGGAAGATTATTCTTTCAGTTTCAGCTTATCTTTTCAAAATGTAAAATTCAAACAGTCCTTTTCCCCTGAACTTGATTTAGAAGATGACCTCCAAAGAATAATTTTTAAATTTTTTAAAAAAAATTTTAAAAATCAGTCATGACTGAAACTCTTCTTTGAGCAATCTTGCCATTAAAATGTTACATTTTTAACAGCCATAAAGATAGGTCACACCCTTTTTACTGTGGCTAAGAACAGTCAGTGAACTGTAGCTCACTGATGAAGTAAGTGAAACTGTATAAATATTCTCTAAATTACTCTTCACAATGAGCTGTCTGTCTAAGCAAAAGCTTGTGTTATAGTCCAGACAATACTGAGAACTTTCTAGCAGTGACCTTAGAGAAGACACACTGTGTAGCCCAAATGCAAACATGACCATGCTAAATGCAAGCAAACCAGCAGGGGTGCTTTCCTTTCATTAGAATTTCTCCCTGACCTCTGGATGACAAGGGCATAGGAAAAGGAAGCAATTTTTCTTCTCTCCTTGGGGAAAGAACATTCAAAATACATTTCCTGTGACTGGTCTACATCTTCTCTCTGGTGCCTGATGTGAAACTCTGGAAGACCACCTTTTTCCAGCATCCATCACAAGCATTTATTCCCTTTTTCTCCATGAAGAGCCCTGTATGAAATTCAAAAAAGCTTTAGGTGGGTACTGCAGATAGCTGGATAGGATCAATCAAAATATTTTAGCACTTTAGATAAAAGAAGTGTCTTACGGGAACAATTGTTCCAAAGTTAATCTGTCTGATCTCCTTAAATTTTAAACTATTTCCCATTTTTTTCCTTACCAAAGGCTGTAGAGGTCAATTAATAAAGTTCAATGCTATATCCTTCTTTAAGTGTTTTGTTGAAAGTTTGAGAAAACCCTTTTTTAATCTTATGATAAGTCTAAAAATATATTTAGCACTCTAATTTTTACCAGTTCAAGTTACCACTCAAGCATTATAGAAATAACATTTCTTGTGTACTTCCAATCCTTTCAAGTTGTGGCCTATTTAATTATGGTAAGGCCATATGCCAAACTCTTTGTTCTCAGAGTCACAGGTCCCCAGAGGGCCCTTGGCTATGACCACCAGAAATCAGTGCTGGACCTCTCCAGATTTCCCTCTCTTGATATCCACCTAAGAGCAATTTATGATTCTGCATTTCCTACCAGAAGGCCTTCCTAATGTGCAGCTTTCTTTCCTTTTGTTCTACCTGGATGAAAGGATGCCTCAGCATTCTCTATCTCCTTTCCTGCTGTGCAAGTTACTGTAAGGTAAGGAAGCACCGACCAAGACTATCATGGTTTACGTAAGTGTTTTTTATGGTAACATAAACAATATTATTCTACCCAGAGTGCCAGCTGCATGGAAAGAGAGGCACTGAGTGAAAGAAATGAAGGTACAAGAGTGGGAAAACAATTGATTCCTAACACTGAACAATTCACCAAAAATACAACACCTAAGCTCTTTTAAATACGGGCCTCTCCGATGTTACAATATTATGAGACTAAACTTTTGATCATATTTCTCAGAGAAAGAGACATGTATTACATTTAGGGTGATTCCAGGCCACAACTATTATCAGGGTAGACATTAGGATCATCATTAGGGTTTCAAGGAGGCAAAGAAATAACAGGTAATATTCACAGGCATCCTAATTTTTTCTGTCCTTTGTGCAGATTGAGAATGCTAAGATCAAGTTTCAGAGGCTTCAGAGATACAGCATTAAGAATAAAACCAGTTGTAACTCTGCTAAGGGTTCAGGATGGAAAATATGGCTGGGATACAGGGGAAGGAAGGACCTGAAAACTGATTGGAATACATTAACATTTTGAGCTTGATATTGTAGCAAGTTTGTGGAGCTACTTTTAGGAGTCAGGGAGATGAGGAAAAACAAGAGATATAGTGAAACTGGGGAATTCAGGAAGTGTCAGCTGTGCTGTGCTGAGAGCTACCCTGAGCTTGGGTCCATATTTTCTGGTTCAAAAAATTGGTGATGTTATAGTACAATGATCAAGCATCTTAATGTGAGTTAGGCAGCTAGAACTGAGTGGCCACCTCTGATGAAAACTCTCAGGACAAGTTTCCAAAGGGACCTGAAAAGAAATAAGCATCAGTTACAGGGATGCTTTTATATCCTCCATTCTAGTGGTCTGTTAGCTATGTGTGGGGGGTTATAATTAGAATTTAGACTTCATAAAATTGGTTAACTGGGGAGACAGATGTGTTTAGAACAATTGTCCAGTTATTTTTTTTCTTTTGTGTTTATAATGGGATTGGTGTCAAGAACAGGACACTAAAAGGTTGAAGCCAAGAAGGCATTTCAAATTGCCAGAAAATCATGTTTAGAACTACTGGTAGTCACTTGGCCCCAAAATTACTTCTGAATCTGGATTTCATGTGTATGACTTGGACAAGTATCAGGTGTCAGGTGTTGGTTTAAGTAGATAATTGGAAGAAATTTAAAATAGGTCACTAGGTTTGTGGGAAATCAGTATCACCATTGTGCCCAAGGTATTATTCACTGAGGTTGATACATACCTGTGACATAAGGTTCCTGTTAGTGTATTCCTACTTAGTGTTGAAATTAGCAGTTTTGTGGTATTTGAAGGAAGAAACCATCAAGGAAATGTTGAGTTCTTTAATGTCACTGAACTGGAGTTTCACTTGCTAAAAATCCTCAGTGCAGGATGATGTTGAGGTTTGAGTTTCGCAGAGATCACCAGACCAAATGTAAAACTGTTGCTAAAACAAGGGCTGTAATTAAGGTTGAAGTTCAGGGTGGGATAAGAAACATGGAAAAAAAAGAAAAGTCTAAGAACAGTAGCCCAAGTTAGGACCTTGTGTGGTTTACTGCATATTTTTATCTCCTGGGTTTGTGGTGTGGGTGAGGCTTTGTCCTAGATTATTGGTAATACTCTGTTAGAAAAAGCAAGATAGTGAAAGACTACAAAAAAAGAACAAATTCAGAAAACACAAAGAGAAAAGGACAAACAGCTCATGGACAGTGTTTGAACCTTGGCCAATGTATTCTTCTTGCCGCATTCTCCTACTCTGAAGCCTAACCCTGGGCACCCACCACCCTCCCATTAGACCCATAGCTCTTCCCAGTTCTCTCTTGGTGTTAGTTGCCCAGGCAGGGACAATCCTGGGCTCTGCTGAGGAGCACACCCAAGGCAGATTGGAAGGGAAATATATTTAATATTCCAATATTCTCCAAATATTTATGGATTAAAAGTAGTAAGCAGACAAACTCTTGCACTATTCCTCAATTCTGTCTAATTATGTGTTCTCTGCTTCTGACTCCAGTTAAACACTTTACTTTGATTTCTGATCCAAGCTGTAAATTAACTAGCCCATCATTAATTCGATATGTAAAAACACTGGAAGACAAGTGCTGAAGAAGCTTTTATCTTAATTAAATGGCCGTTAGGTGTGATGCTGATGACACTTGGGATTTTTGTTTATCACAGTCTTAAACCAAGACATAACTCTCACAATACCTAGATACAGCTTTAGTCTCAAGACAGCCAAGAATCTCAAGCCTAAAATATGACAAAGATCCTTTTGGACATCAATCCTCAAATTCTCATTGCAGACCACTTAACATCTTTTCGTTACCAGAGCCTTTGAATAAGCAGTCCAACATTCTGAAAATCAGAGTTAAATTAACATCAACAAAAGATGTCATATGTAAAAGGGATTTGAAACAAATGTTGGGACAAATATCCCACCATGCACCCCATTTCTCCTTATCAGAAAAGTACTTGAAAGTGAATGCTGGTTAGACATCCCAGTTTTGCCAATGAATGACAAGTTTAAAACTGAGATCCGTGTTGTGATCAATCACAGATTTCCTTTTTTAACATCTTCATGCTTTACAGAAATGTTAGCCTTTATCTGGGTCTCAAAGCAAAGGAGGACAGGAAGTTTGAACTATTGCATGCACTCTTGTAAGAAACAGACCCCAGGATATTAATATAATCTTTGCATTGACTTGAGAGAAATAGAACACCGGTCTAAGGTTTTTGTTATTACTTCCGCAGTCCAATAATACCTAGAAAATCTAAGTTTAAAAATTAATACATACACCTGTTCTGCAAACAATGGTTTCTTTAGATGGCAGATGGTGCACTGGACAGGTAAAAATATTTGGGAATTTCTAGCAGGGAGGATGTATTTCCCAGCCTACGTTTGGACATAAAACCTGGGAGCTTGAAAAAACTAAACATGTACCAAAGTCCATGTATGTGCATGATCTCAAATTCATCTGTTTTATCCTGCATTAACTAGAACTCCGATTTCTCATAGACTGAACCTTAACTTTAATTTGAAGTTTAGCCTCCATAGCACCGAGACAACTCCTAAGCTTCAGGTTTGATACTTGAGAACCAGGATAAGTGAAATGCCATTACTGTTTCCGCAAACTTTGAAAAAACTTCTAAGTCTTTAAGGGAGGAAAAAGCAATCTAAATCCTCCAGAGGCAAAAAAAACCCCAACCAAGCCAAAAAAAGCCAAGCCCATAAGATGCATGTCAAGATGATGTGCAGGAGATTAAAGGAAAGTTGTGTTCCTTGGATTCCTCACTCTCATTTCTGTCCAACAAAACCAGTGAGTCCTCCACTGGGTCCCATGTGACAAGAAGCTTTCGTCCAGCCTCAGCGGTGGGGGAGTCCCTCAGTTTTGGCTGCCAGCATGGGTGACACATGCTGTGAGCAGGCATTCTCTACATCCCCACAACAAAGCGCATTCCCAGCTGGATTACTCATACTCCACTGCCTTCTGTTTTTCTTCATGTGCACTCATTTGCAAGCCATTAAACAAGAGACACAAAGCTGTCTGTAAAATTCGGTCACATGTGTGTTGCCCTGTCAAGTCATTGGGTTTGCCAAGACCAGGATTTTCCAGCAATCACAATGAATTTTTTAAAACTCCATCCATGACAAAATTAACAACCACAACAATAATGGGGGGAACGGGAGGTAATAAAAAAACAACCCATCCCCCCAATCCAAAAACCTGTGGTGCCAAGAAGTAAAGATGAAGTTAGTATCCTGTGTGACCTTTTTGATCTAGTGAAGTATTGCTCCTCACCAGGACATTTAATTTCCAATACAAGCTGATGTTTCTTACTCTGTTTAATTATTTTCTAGCTAAGATGCACGTGGAAAGACAGTTCTATTTTTGACAGAATATTGGTTATGTGCAGCAAAAAACATGTAGGCTGAACATGAACTAAGCCCTGGGATCAGAGAGTAGATAAATATTTACCCAAATCATATGTTAAACTGGCCACTGCTGACAATTCACCCAGGACTTCAGACTTTGGACGTACAGCACCTCTTCCTTTCCATGAACTGCACATACTTTCTGAGGTCAGGGATCTGTCTGGCTTTTGAGAAAACCATGTCAGGTTCAGTGGGTAAAAAGGGTTCTGGAATGGCAAATTCCCTTAGGCAGGAGAATCTTAAAGGGAAGTGAGGGAATGAAAGCTTGCAAAAAGGATATTGTAGGAATATTTTTTGTTTAAAAGTAGAAGATATTTGCCCCTGATAACAGGAAATTTACCCTGATAAGTGTGCAAATCCAGGCAATCTATCTGTGAGCACTGCTGGAAAGTGCCCCATACAGGGCAAAAGGGCAGAATGAGACAAGTCAGAGGTTGTTCTGAGACACACCTGGGAGATTTTACTTAGGGGTGAAGGAACATCCTCAAAAGGGGAGCAGCATTGTCATCCCTGTGTACAGATTTAGATTTCACAAGAATTTGTGGGGAATTCATGTGTTAATCTAATAAATACCTTAGGAAAATAAAACTTAGGATTGCTGTCATCCTGTCCCCTTAGGGTTGCTGTCATACCGCACCAAAAGACTATGAGACTAGAAGTGTGGTGGGAGCATTGGACAGCAGGACCAATGCTGGTTTTCTCAACGAAGGTAAGGTAAGAGCAATCAGTAAAAGTCTCAGCCTGCTTTGCTCTGAATGGTTATGTACTGTCTCTGTGCTGACTATGAACAACACCACAAAATTACTTTTAAGGACAGCAGTCCAGAACCTTAACACTCTGTGCCTGTTGCATTGCACTACAGCCTTTCCCCTTTTCCACCCATCCGTTGTCTCTGCTGCAGCACAAATGGAATAGGAACACAAGACAGAAACAAGTGAGGTCACAAGTGATTTATCCTTCCTTTCTGTGGTGCTGCACTCTAGCTGCTGGGACCAGCAAGAGAGCGCTCTGACAAGATCTCCATCAGGAGCATTCTCTGGAGAGCCAGAACTAGCTGTTTCATATGAACCTGGGTCAGATCACAACCACGGGCAGAATTCATCTGAAATTTGAGAAGATGTTTAGATAATTTTGATGACAGATTCAGCTGTAGGAAAAATTAAAGTCTTGCTTGGTTCTCAGGTGTGCATGTGAAAACCTGCATTGGCATCATCCAAGAAAGAGACAAAACAGAACCACCAATTTAGTTTGCTCCTCCCAGAGCATGGGAGCTGAACAGGCATTTCAGCCTAAGCAGCAAAGTAATAGTCTGTTATGAGTGCCATTTTGATGCTGCTTTACACCACAACAACACAGACTCCGAGCTTCAGAAGGCTGAAATGACTCCTTTATTTTTGGAATGTGTCTCCCCTATATATTATATTCACAGACCAATTTGATTGGTGACATGAAGGCAAACCTCTTCCCCCACATTGGTCAGACCAGAGGGACATCAAGAAGTCCCTCCTGGGAAAATAAATGAATAACAAAGTTACAGTTTACAAAAACACTTATCTTGTTTACAGGAAATTCCCTGGGAAAAGAATTTCAGAGAACCAAAACATCTCAGGCACAAAACCAAGGCTACACCATTTTAATTAGCATTAATGTTTTTTTGCCTTCATTCTACCTGTGAGATACATTTGTTCTTTTATAAGCTAAGGACATGAGCTTCAACTGGGAGATCTATGTAGCAGGACACAATGTACACATTATTGGATCTGGGTTTTGGAGGTAGTAAGTTAGTTTCAGCTACTGCAGCTCTGCCTCTGTCGCTTGTCCTAAAGTTACACTGGGATAAACTTGGGTCAGTGTTCTTAGCAGTAACGTTTACATTCCTCTGTTATATGATGGATGGGGCTGGAGGCATAATACAAGACATTTCATTTGCTCACTGATTATTATTTCATGGCTTTCCTTTGCTAGGCAGAGGTCTAGGTGGAAAAGCCAGGCAGGGCTGAGCCTACTGCCACTTCTAGCTCTCCCTGGATTTGGAGCAGCTCTGAAGAGAAGGAGTTGAGGTGGTTGCTGAATGAAAAATTCAGTATGATTCAACAATGGGTACTCACAGCCCAGAAGGCCAACCATGTCCAGGGCTGCATCCAGAGCAGTGTGAGCAGCAGGGGAGGGAAGGGATTCTGCCCCTCAGCTCTGCTCTGGTGAAACCCCACCTGGAACACTGGATCCAGCTCTGGGGCCCCAGCACAAGAAGGACATGGACCTGTTGGAGTGAGCCCAGAGGAGGTCCACAAAGATGACGGCTGGAGCACCTCTCCTATGAAGATAGCTTAGAGCATGGGAGTTGTTCAGCCTGGAGATGAGAAGGCTTTGGGGAGAACATTTAGCTTCTTCCAGTATATAAATGGTGCCTACAAGAGAGCTGGAGAGGGACTTTTGACAAGGGCATGTAATGGTAGGATAAGGGGTAATAGCTTTAAACTGAAAGAAGCTGGGTTTAGATGAGATATCAAGAAGAAATTCTTGACTGCGAGGGGCTTGAGGCACTGGCCCAGGTTTCTCAGGGAATTTGTGGATCCCCTGAAGTGTCCAAGAACAGGTTGGATGGGGCTTTGAGCAACCTGATCCCATATAAGGTGTCCCTGTCCATGTTGAGGCAAGTCCGAACTAGATCTTTAATGTCCCTTCTAACACAAACCGTTCTATAATTCTATGATTTTGGAAGGATGAGCAAGCAGTTAGGCAATACCACAGTGTACCTGCAGTACCTCTGCTACAGTCCTGATTTGTCAGACTGCTCTGGCTCTGCCACAGATGTGTGAAACCATGGGAGGATCACACACTCCTTGCTGTTGCTACTTAATTCCTGTTTTACGACACTGAGCTTTGAATAGCCTTAGCATTCACTACTGAAAATGTTTAAGGAATCCTCTGGTTGGACAGACCATTCCACAGCCATTCTTCCTTCCAAGGGAACATTTTCATTATTTCCAGTATCTATGACAGAGGTCATCTTCCCGTGCCATCAATAATAGACAACAACTTGTTTTCTGACTTTGGAGAGCCTGGAAGAAATCTTTATGTATTTCTTAGAAATCTGATAACAGAGTTAGCTTCTAAGCATGAAAATACATATGACCTTAAATGTCATTGTGGAATATCTCACAGATATTAAGCACAATTGCTGACTCCTGTGTGTAAGTATTCAAAGGGTTCCATGTGGAGCATGACCTTTCTTGGGAGTGATTGTGCAGATTGCCTGCGTTTCTGTAGTTTCCTGTGTTGTGGTATTGAAAGTCTGGAAATGTAACTAAAATACAGCAATAGATTTTTGGTGAAAGAAACCTTCTATGAGACTAAAACAGTGTCATGAATATAGCTAAAACACTTCAACAGGGCAGAAGACCTGTGTCAAAATGTCTTACTGTCATATATGTATTTTCTTTGCTGCTGCTCAGAACAGAAGCCTGACTACATGCATGCACATACATACACATATAGACATCTGAACACACAAATGTTTAATATTATTTCATCATGAAATAATAGCAAACATGCTACTCTTATCCATGGGAAGATGGTCAAATCTGTTGCCAGGAAGAGGAAATGCTTTACATGTAGGAACTGTAAGATGTACTTAGGAGTAAATCCTGTATGTCTGGGTGTATCTGAAGTATGCAGATTTCCAAGCAGATTTTGCTGTCACCATGAGCAGTAGTAAAAGTTCTGCTAATAGGAACAGGATCAGACAATGATGTCTTAGTATTTTGAGATTTACAGTGTACAGGGTCTGAAAGAAAATAGCTCATCTTTACTACGTGAATTTGGATATCATGCAGGCAAGAAAGGCTAGAAACTACCTCTTGTGCCATTTTTTTGTGTTCAAACACTAGTTAGAGACAGTCACTCCAGACAAAACACAACCCTTTTAGGATAAGATTGGAGGAAATGGTTTTGTCTAAAGTTTGTCCTCTGGTCCCCAGAGGACTATTCTGAGAATGGTTATGAGTTTTAGGGTCTCCCAAAACTGATCCAGAGAAAGGTTGATCATCGCTTGCTTGGATCTGATTGCATTTGTTTGACATTGCATAAATTCTTGGGCAGCTGATAAAATGCCATGGCTCAAAATAGAAATTTGGCAGTCAAATGAAACGGTTTGTTCCCCTGAAGCTGTTTTACAGGGTAATTCATGGTAACCATTGAGAAACCCACTGAAACCAACTCGTTGAATGTGTACCTCTCCTAGAGATAGTGTATATTTATGAGTCTGGGTCATATTTAGAATACAATTCTTTTAGTAGGATGGTTACAAATACAGAAAAACTGTCTTTGGAGAGATTCAACATGACTTGCCAAGCCAGGTTTTCTGAAACTGCAGAATGATGATGATGCATAAAATATGCCTATCCATTACTAAACTTGTGTGTGACCTGTGATGTCCTCATAAAAAAGAGCTCGATGGAGGTGCATTTGCAGAGCTCAGACACCTAAGCACCACTGATCCATGCTCTGGGAAGGCTGTCAGGAGCGTCCCAAGGCATCTGGATCTTCCAGAGGGGAAAAAAATCAAAGTTTTGTAAAGGATTTCTCAGTTGTTCTTAAGCTGATTTATAATATTTTAGCTTATTTACCATCTGCAAGTATAGAAATCTTTCTTTTTTCCTAATTTTCATATCTTACAAATTCTCCTGCTATGTTTTCTCCTGGGTCACTTGATAGTTTTTATGCCTATGGTAATTAAAATTTGCACATATAAACTTCTGTTCTGAAAATGAGAAATAATACAGGAAAAATGAACATGTAGATGTAAACAGCCATTACATTTTTTTACATTTTTCAAATAATCTCCATGGGAATTTTATAACTCATTCAGTTTTGAAAAAGTATTCCCTTTTCGTCTTCTGAGCTTCCCTCTACAATTACAAATTCAAACCAGCCATTCATAATGTAACTCACATCTGAAAGATCTTCATTTTCACATGTAAGGCAAAAGAAAATTAACACTCTTCCTTCTGGTTGTTCAGTACATTCCCACATGTATTAAATATGTGTGGCATGTCCCACCAGCCAGCTGTCTTTCACATAATTGTGTGTGTGCTTGGAGCCACTGCTGCTAAGTATGTGTTACCTCAGTGTGACTATACTGATGGTTCACTGGGAGGGGTGGCACCTCTTATTAGACAAACACATCCACTGGTGACCAAAAAACAGATCAGGTGACGGGCACACAAACTTTTTCTATATGTCTGAAACCAAAAGAACAGATTAGAAACTAAACATACGTGGAAATTAATGTTCCATTTCCATAATTAAAGACATTTTGTGTCTGTGGCAAAGAGTGATGTCAACAAGTTTATAGAACTTTTAATGCCTGGGAGGGGACACAGAAAGAGAAGGGATTAATTTTTGCCTCGAGGCAGCCATTTCTAAAGTTTTATGTTTTAATATATTTTTAATACAGACTTGGGAAGGCTACAGTAGTGTAGCATACATTCTGCCTGAGACAGTCCAGTGGCTTTTGTGCTCTGAAACACATTTGTTTTAGGAGGGAAGCTGAAACAACACAAGCCGATCAGATTATGTCTCTGGATAGATCATATATGTAGGAAATGGGCCATTAGTCATCATTATTCAATGATCTTTGTAGGACACGCCTTTCCCTTCTTCATTAAGGCTACAGGTTTCGTATGGCACATTCACTTCTGCACCGTCCTGGGGTCAACATTCCGGCAGGGTAATTGGAACCAGCTGTTTACCTACAAAAAAGACAGAAGGAAGAGGTCACATAAGTTCAGTTTTTGTAGCCAGAGACATCCCTTTGGAGATAAGGATGGCTTTGACAGTGATATTTACCTTCTATTTGTCATTAAAACTACTGAATAATTTTATTTTCCTGGACACCTACAAGGTCTAGTGGCCCTATTTCTGTGAAGAGTGAGTGCATTTAAAATGCTTTTGGCAATCAGCAATGACTTTTTTTCCCCTCCATAAAAGCAGACCAGTGTAACTGCACAGTCAGTGCAGTTAAATGATTATATATGCAATCATTTTCAGGAGAGGTTGAAGAATGGGTTAGCAGTGAAAGAAGACACTTCAAACTAAACAGATTCAGATGGGTGACAAATCCCTCAAATTGCTTGAAGCTCAGGAAGCCTTGGCAGAAATGTGCTTTTGCTTCCTCACTTTCTGAAATACAGAGACAAACAAAAGCCACAGGAAAGGTTGAAAATATTACCTGGCTTCTCCTGCAGACAACCAAGAATGCTTAATTTAGAGAAGGTGCAGTTGCACATAAACCTTCAAACCTTTCACCTAAAAACCTGAGACGTGAAGCCTGCCTAGGAGGTGGAACAGGGGCCTT
This sequence comes from Chamaea fasciata, assembly GCF_029207755.1. NCBI lineage: Eukaryota > Metazoa > Chordata > Aves > Passeriformes > Sylviidae > Chamaea > Chamaea fasciata. The sequence continues at coordinate 46,157,797 of NW_027094089.1, read as the reverse complement.
AGCAAAACTGATGGAGTGGCTTTGAGAGGCAGTAGGAAGGAAATTGTGGTTTCATTGCTCTATGGGGAAGCAACGGCAATTCCACTGCAATATTTTCCCCCAGTGACTCCTTGGAACTTGCAGGGGGTGTCAAAAAGGGCCAGGATGTTTAGAGTGAGTGAAGGTGCAGTTGGTTGGTCTGAAACCCCACATCTCAAAAACCTGGGGAGAGACTCAGGATCTGGGAGAGTGGGGAAGAAATGCCTGAGAGTGGATGCAATCTGAGCTGCAGCAGCAAAACAGGAGAGAAGAGAGGTGTAGCCAACATTGTCTTGCCTGTACAGAGGAAAGCACAATGAGCCTCAAGCAGCTCTTAAACACTAGATTGGACCACTGTTGGTCAGGACTAGACCACTCAGAGCTGGGAGTGATGCTTGTCTGCCTCTGAGGCAACAAAGTTTTGGTTAACAATCATGAAATACATGCAGATGCCCACAGCATAAATCAGGAGGTTTTTCAGAGTTAGTTGGGTTCCTTCCTGTCAGGCACTCTCTGAAAGTGACTGGTCTCTTCAATAACTATGGTGGCCTCCTTTTTAATTTAGGAGGTTACCTTGTGTCCCTACAAGGGGACAAAACATTCCATGTTTTAGTGACGAAGCACCACTAGTGTGCAGGTTTCTTTAAGATTATATGATATTATCAGAGTCCTTAATGTTATGACATTTGTTCAGGAATCTTAGGAAACTTCTAGATTAGTCATGTGGAAACTTCTAGAACTCGGTCATGTGGAATTATAAAGTAACTAAAATACTGCTAGTAATTTCAACAGTCTCTGTCCTTGGCACTTTCAGCAAATTACAATCAGCAATTACTTCAGTCTTATTCAGCCCCTTACCTAGCAGGAATTTCTGATAGTCAGCACAAACTCAGCTTTAGACAAGCAACAAATTCCATGGGAAAGTTAAGAAGCCACCAAGCTTAACTAAGGTTTTTTTCATCACAGCAATACAAGCAACAACTTATGCTTTGAAAAGCACATGAGCTATGTCTCCAACAACAGGCCTGTGTTTGATCCACTTCAGATGCTGCTTGTGAACTTCAGCAAAGGTATTGATCCATTTTTGATTTTGTGGCAGCTCAAACACAGGGTATTTCTGTATCTTCTCTGCTTTTTTCCTTAAACACTTCTTACTTAGCCAAACTTCACAGATTGATATCACTCTGTAAATGAATTCTGCAATGTTTTAGAACCACTCTGTTGTCTTTGTGTGTTTTGCATGGAGAGATGACAGCTGCACATGCCTGGGACAAAATAGTTCATGCCTATGAAAAAGGCAGAAGGTGATGCCAGGAGAGAAGGGCAGTGGCCTGAAAATACTACATGCAATCCAAGCGAGAAGTTAATCAAACCAAATATAACAGTTTCTAGATGGCCCAAATATCTTTCCAGTATCACTGAGGTCTGCCCATAATTGGCCTGCACCAGATGATGAAACCATAGGCAATGACATTGAACTGGAGAAGAGGGGCTTGCAAAGCATTTACCTGCCAGGACTGGGTTATTAGAAACAGTGGTCAATGTGCCAAGGGATGCTGACATGAAACTTACGTGTTATTACTGAGTTAATGATATTTCCCAGAAATGGGAGAGTGGACATGAGTAATACCCATTGAAATCACTTAGATTATCTGTTAAGTTGACTGGTGCAGGCTACATCAGTATATTTTCTGACATGCCTTGTTGCATCTCTCTTTCTTTGAAGAAAAATATGGGATTATCTGTTGACCTAAATGATGTATGCCAGCAGTATTTTGATACTGTATGTGTATGTTAAGGAGAGGAAAAGTCTTCAGCCTGGTCTCAGCTCTGTGACACATCCCACCGCAGGAGGTCCCTTGAGCACTTGCTGATACTGCAGGTGTGCCTGAGCACAAGGGCAGAACAAGCCCATGGTAACACACACTCCCCCCTTAAGAAATACCAAGATAGTTTATCTACAGCAACCTCTAACTTAAAAGCCTGCCTGATAGCACTTGAGGAAGGAAACAATGAAAGAAATAGTGTAAAATATTCAAAGCACTAGACAGGAACTTCAGAAGTGGTTCAAAGCATGTTCCAATTACAATGGAAGTTCTAGAAGGAAGTGAATGAAAGTAACTACTCTAGCATCCTTTAGATAGTCTGCATTATTTCAGAAAAATACATCGAAGCTATTTCTTTTAACTAAAAATAATAAGATTCCAGGGAAAGAAAACCAAAACCAGTAGCATCAGCAATGGAGGAAAAAAAAAAAAAAAAAAAAAAAAAAAAAAAAAAAAAAAAAAAAAAAAAAAAAAGGAGGAGAGGACCTAAGCCTAGCTGAAGTTAAATAAACAGCATAACCTGGGCTTTGTTTGCAATCCTGGAAGACTGAACATAAGCTAATGTAATGTGTGTAATAACTGTTTAAGGGTTTCATGAAATAAGGGGTTTGGAATAAAAAGATAATGTAAGAGTAGAAGTGCAATAAACCCATGGAGATCACTTAGCTCTGCACTTGAACTGCTGAATGCAATGAATACTTTATCAAATCTGGGACTGTACTGGATAACTCAAAATGTTATTCTGTAACTAAAAATATTCCATGTGCCTCTGTGCTATGTCAGAGGTCAAAAATTATTTACTGTCTCTTTAAGACCTGTTGGCTGAAAAGGGAATTGTGGAGGTCGGGAAATGTCAGGAACTTTTCTGAGGTCAGGATTGCTCAGGCAGAAGCTCTCTTGCCTTTATCTTTCACTCTTGTGGGGAGGCTGGGATGGTGCAAGGCACAAGCCTGTTTTTCCTCCTTCTGGTCTCCCCAGCAGGTGCTTCAGCAGGCCTCCAAGCACCAACCAAGGGGCTGAATTTGGCAGTCCTGAACTGTTTCAGGCAGATTCCATAATCCCTGTCCGCAGCCTTGAGCTGGGGCCATTCCGGGCCAGGCTGCTTCTCCTTGGTGATGGGTGGGACCATTTCCTTTCTCCTGCAACAGTCCAGCAGCCCTGCAACGACGGTGCCAGCAGCTGCTGGGTGCAGCTGGCCACGGGAGAGGCACAGAGGTTGTCACTGCCATGCCACTCATTCAATGAGTTCTTCTGTCCCTGACTTCCAGACACCTGTCTGTCAGCAGCTTTTGTCAATAGAGAGATTGACAGACAACAGCTACCACCAGAGAGGTTGAGGGGGCATTTCCCTGGTCTTGGACTCCAGGTTTTCTTTCTATTTGGTCCTTGTTCCCTGTTGTTTGCTTTTGGGGGGGAAGTGGGAGTTTTTGTCATCGCTGCAGTTCATTCTCTCTCTGCTCTCTGGCTCCACTCAAGGCTGTCTGTGGAGGCTTCTCCACCACCTTGTTTTCTTTGTCCCCGGGAAGCCTGTGAGAACTCACCACTTTGTATCCAGTGATTGTTTACTGCTATTTTGCCTGTTTGTTATTTGTTTCGGATTTTTAGTAAACTCCTAATTTTTTCACTTATATCTTCTCACATTCGTCTCTCTCCTTATTGGTAAAAAGGGGAGTGGTTAAAAATAAAAGGGATGGTAAGTAATTTTGGAGTGTCTTCACTTCAATTGTATTAAACCCAGACAGGCATCCACTGTACCCTTAGAGCCCAGAAATATTTAACATGTTTTCCATATTATTATCCACCTGAATCCCTGCTATGTTTTGTGGTGTTGTTCATGTCAGATGTTTAGACCATTGCTGTTGCTTCCTTGTGACCATCAGAGAGGTCACTGCCAGATCCACAGGTGGCACAGCTCCCACTTGTCCTGCTCATCAATGTCTTCAATGCAACATTTCATAAATGGGTGGTGGTGGTTGTCATCAGGACTGGATCATGGACCTTACAAAGCTGACAGATGCTACACCATCTACCTGGGTATGAGCGATGTGATTTTGGGTTGTGTCTTGTAGTTAAAACATCTTACAATGTTTTTTACACTAGGGTATTGATAAATGCAGTGAAAAGGAGAGAGGCTTTCTGCACTACCTCACACAGGAGCCTTTTGTGTACCTGGAGTTACTTTTACTTTTCTGGTGAGCAATGGTACGAGTTGTGGGATCAGAATCCCCTGTGCTCAGTGGAAATTTCCCATTTAAACAAAGGCATTTTTGGCACTGTGACCAAAGGAAAGTTTCAGCCTGGGAGTATATGCAAATCCAAGATGGAAATGGAATTAATCCTTGGCAAATTATGTTGCCCATCATGACAAAAGCTGGGAATAAAAAAACCCAACAAACCCCCCAAGACTTCAAGAGTTGCAACAGTTTCCAAGAAGCTGTGCCTCATTGCTGTGGACCAGTGTTGAATGATGAGGTTGTCAACCACATACATTTTCTTGAAAAAGTCACTGCCATCAAGGCTTGTTACCTGTTGTGACATCAGTCAAATACCATCACCACCTGGGGCCCAAGGTTCTTTCTCTTTATTCAGTGATAATGGTTACCCCACTATTACCCCATTACTAACTAAATGGTGCAACAGGCCAGGAGGTCACACCTCACATCCCTTAACAGAGGCTCATGTGCCCTTCCAGCCATTTCTGCACTGGAAGGAAATCAGTGGCCTCATGCAAAGGACCCTTTTAACTGAGTGGTTGTAGTCAGGGACACCAGAAGGCAAGAAAAGCAGATGGCAGCTAATATGTTCCTTTGGTCTCCCCAGATTTTTCAAGTTTCACTCTATCCAACCTGCTGGAGAAGACATAATTCCAAAACACCACAAAACCCTGAACAAAAGCCTCAGGACAGCTAGATAGAAGAAAACATGCTCAACAACTTTTGGTACTATGTAGTGACTTCCTTTCTCCATTTTACAGTTGCTAGCCCTGCAGCAATTGCTTTACTCACACTTTTAGCTTTTTTCACCACCGTGAATAGTAGAAACTTTGTAAAAATGCATTTCCTGGGGCTTCATTCATGTTCATTCATTCCGTGTAGCCTCAAGGAAACAGTTGCATGAGATGGAGGATGAACAAGAGAAATACAACTATTTGATAGAAAAAAAACACAGGGAAAAGAATCCAACAATAATGTAAAATATTTCGTTTTCTTTTCATTTTCAATTTGAATTTTAGAGTACATTTATTAACCACTTTGGTCCACTGCTGTATATCATTATGAAGACAACAATGCCAGCAGCAGTGCACAGTCTTGTGCTACAGCTGCCTGTGAAGTTCAAGAAACAACTTCATGAGCGGAGATGGGCTCAGGGCTGTGTACAGTAGTCTAGAAAAGGTGGAAAACTTACTGGTTTTGATGACAGGCAATCAGCTCAGGATCACAGCACCACAGAGTTCTTCTGGTGAAATTACATCAGTCTAACCAAATCCATTTCTTACTGTGTCAAAATGGATATAACGCATTTGTGAGATATTTAACTTTCTGCAAGAGTTGTTCAAATAGATTTGGATCTAAAACAAGCCCTAAAAGAGATGTAGTCTCAGTGGGGATTCTTTTTTATGATATGATCTAGGAATTGCTGAATTTTCTGAAAATATTTCTTAACAGGTCTGTTGAGTTTTGACCAAAAAGCTGCAGGACTGAGATGAGACTGATGTCTCCTGATTTTTTTGGTGCCCCTCTTAGTTTGTGTTCAGTCTGAGACAGTCAGGACATGAATTGATGAAGTCCTGTAGTTGCACACGTGAAAATAAAGGGCACTTTTTGAGATATTGAATTTGGTGGTAAATTTCTCTAAAAGCTTTGGCTTACACAAGGACTGTCATGATTGTTTTATTACTCAGTGCCAGATTTGCTATTCCCTTAGCCCATTTGATCTTAATAAGACTCACATTGCAAAAACATCATGCAGTCTGTAGGGAATACACACAACCTTGCATGTTTATTTAAGGTTAGTTACTTCAAGACCACTTAGGATGAGGAGAAAAAAGAAGGCTTCATTCCTGCATGTGCAAAAGTATAGGCATATACAAGATGTGTTATGAGATTAAGGGCATACTTGGAATTAATTTTCTGCATTGCTTTGAGAATATTCTGTGCTGGTCTTGAGGAGTGCTGCTGCTGATGTCATCTGCCACGAAAGCACAGCTGGAGCACAGCATGAAGGGAGCAAATCCCTGAGACAGAATCACATTCTTAGTTTTTCAGCCACAGCCACGTGTGGTTTTCTGGCAACTGTGCTGTTTTGAAGAAAGGAAGTTTGTTTGGACGCAGAGACACAGATCTGCCCCCACACATAAGAGGGATTCCTGCCCAAAGGCAGGGTGGCTGTCAGAGCCAGCATGGCACAGCCATGCACTGGCTCTCATGCCATGGCCAATAGGGTCTGTCTGCACCTGCACACTGACCTTGGCATAAAAAACAAACATTTCTTGTGTCTGCATCACAGAGGTGTCTCTGTACCTGAGCAGGACAGAGGTACAAATAAAGCACATGGAACAACAGACTGAGAGAAGCAAAAAGGTGAGGAATGATGCCCACAGTTTAGCAACAGGAAGGAAAGGTTTTGAGTGAAATGGTATCACTCTAAGTCCTGCATATTTCCTTGAACCATAGGTTAGGAATCTGAGCTCTGAAGGATGGTAAAATCCGTACTTGACATATAAATCCTAAGCCAAGAACTCTCTGTGATAGGGTAGATCCTAACAAAGGAGTAGAGAGAAATACCTGGTTGAAATGAGGGCTAGCTGTACTCTGAATTTTCATGGTTTAAAACTTGGAAAAGGAAAAAAAAAGTATCAGTTTTAGGACAGGCAGAGCTCAGTATAAATCAGAATGAATTAGGCTCTACATTTATTCAGGGCAAAATCAGTGTAACTTCAATTAAAGCTATGCCACTGTAAGTGAACAGCAGTTTTCTAGTGTTGCCTCACATCTTGTTGATGAGCAGCACACACGTTTCCTCTAGCTCCCTTATGACACTGCTGTATCCTGAGTCACTGTCTGAGTCCCATCTTCTTAAGACTGGACTTCCTCTAACCCCAGAGCAATAAAGAAGCTTTGGCCCAGGAGTCTATTAATAATGAAGTGATCTTTTCAGAAGTGGGGGCAATTTCCTCCTGCTTCAGCCCTTTCATCTTCTAGAACTCAGGCTAAGCATTTTCCATACTGTAATGTGAAATGCAGTTAAATTCATGATGTTGCAGATATCTTTACTCATATTGATGCGGAGTTATGCTTTCTCTTTCCCTGTTCCTTCATAAAAGAGCAGCAGGTCATCTTTATTTACAGCTCAGCAAAGGCAATGTCATTTTTCAATTGAAATTTGACTGCACTGTGAATTGTTTTGTTCTTTTTTCTCTTTCTTTTCCTGCACAGCTGGAAATGAATTCCTCTCCAATCCAGGAGAAGAGTGGAGAGAGAAAAAACAAACCTGGCAAGGACACTGCTTGTTCTAGATAAAGGGAAATAAACTGAAGTTAAACAAGGCAGCGCTGCCTCTTCAGGGTTAAGCTGACAGTTGTGTCAATACTGGACATGTGCAGCAGCAGCTGAGGTGTGGGGAGCATTAGCTAGAAAAGTTCAGCAGTTTGGTGAGAAGGGGGTTGGCTGCTGACCAAAGGTTTGGGCACAGGGCTGTGAAATGCGCACAAACCCTCCTTGGCCTAAAATGGGGGACAGAGAAAAACACCCTGGTGTTTCACACAAACCATGGGTGACCCCTCCTTTGCACTCACTAGAGGTGGTGAAGCTGTGTCTGGATGTAGTAATGCAGCCACCTCCCACCCTCCCTGGGAACAGGGTAAAAATTACAGCTCACACAAGGCATGTGACACAACTGCAAATGGTGAGAACATACACTTGAAGTGAAGCTGAGATGCACAAGGCTCCTCCTGAAACATAGTTTGGTGCGGCAGAGAAGCTCAGAGCGTGACTCAGACCCTGCTGCTCCCCATCACCACCATTCGGGCTGCAGCACGGCTCTGCAGGCAGCAACAGACTGAGTCACCAGCTCCCCTGCCTTCATGAAGCTTGAAGGGGAAGAAATTAAATCCGACCACGAATCCAGTGAGGTTTTATTGGGGTTTTGCTTTTGGAAAATATGCTGTGGGTTTCTGTTGGGCTTGAAGCTTTTCCACAAGCCATCTCGGCAGCTTCCCTGCCTACTTCTCCAGCCCACTCATTGCATGTATACGTAGCTTGAATGTGCATTCTGCTACCAGCTCAGAAAACATAAAGATTCCAATTATGGTTTTAAACTTCCAAGCAGCAGAAGCAAAACCAGAAAAACAGAAGTACTGCCTTCAATACCTTTCGAGTAGAAGCTGTTTAGAGTAATGTTAAGTGACACCAGTTGCAAAGATTCCCAAAGGTTAACCACACACCTCGTAATTGCTTTGAAATTCTCCACAGCTACTGCAAGAGAATTCACATCTGCAAGGGCTGATAGAAAAGAATCTGAGGAGTCTAAAAGAATGAAAGGCAGGCTAACAGAATGGGTAAAACATGTAGCTTTTTAGGCAGGACATGGTACTTAACAGAAAATCCTTAAGGTTCCATAAAGCCTAAAAAATACCAACCCATACTTTCAAATGCAAAACTCTGGTGTTTTCTTCTGTTTGGCAGCAGACTACGTGGTTACTAGAACACAAATCCTCTTATGTTAAAATAGTCATAATATTGATTAGAAGCTAAATGGAAAATGCATTACAGCTCTTTGTCGGGAAAATTTCCTCACAATGAATACTTGCTCTTGAACCCCACAGTCGTGTTCTGTGTATGATGCTTCCTTAGGCTGATGGGTAGAAATGGCACAAAAAGAAAAGAAAAATAGCATAATATAAGCAAGACTCAAACACAGAGCCTTGGTTTAGCCCCATCTCTCCTGTTTGGGCTATTCCAAGCAGTGAAAGGAAAATTAGAAAGTTTAGAAGGAAGAGATTGTCCATCCTTCTTATTTAGGCATTTTCAGAGATTCTATATTGATTTACTTGTTTAGATAAAAATACCCAGCAAGTAACACTGGCCCAGGATTCCATGCAGAAAAAACATACAGAAAATGAGGAGAAATAACCAGAAGTTACAGATGCAAGTCTTTAATTAGATCCACTGCAATGCAAAACTCTTTAACAGTCAAAGAGAAGGGGTCATCAGTGAAATCTTGAAAGGGAGCGAGATTCTCACTTGAATGGATTATACCATGAGAACATGTTCCACTATACAATGCCTTCTTGTCCTTTGATACAAGTTTCTTCCCTTGGTAGAGAAGAAACTCCATTCATTCATATTTAACTTTACACGGTCATTCATAATTTCATCTACATTCTCACACTTATTTATTCCTCAACATATTTGTCTTTTTTTTTTTTCCAGAGCTTTCCAACAAACCCCTGTTTTCCATTCTCAAGTACAACAACATGCCAACAAGCCAATACAGCCATATAATGATAGCCATGACTTAGAAGAAATCTGGCAATCACTGGTAAGCCTGTAATAGGCATCACCTGAATGTCAGGCTATCAGGAAAGGATAGGTACTTGCCCCTGTGACCTGCATGTGACTGCCACACCACTTGTTTAGGGCCCAAAGAAACAAATTTACACTGCACTACTGCATGTAAAAATGACACAATGTGGTGGTTGGGGATTTTTTATTCTTCACCCATGATCTTAAAAGATCACCCAGATCCTCACTGCATTTGCAAAAGTGCTTTAGACCTATGATTCCACAACTATTTCAGTTTGTATCATCATCCAAATCAGCAGTTTAGCAGGTGAAACTGTTCAGCTGTAACAAAAGCATAAAATAAGTAGAATCACCCATGTGTGTGTGTGCAATGAGGTATTTTTCTATTACCAACTGCATTTCCAGTTTGCTGTCACTGTGTGAGGGCCTCTGGATTCACTTCCAGTAGAGAGCAGAAATCAACACGATGCTCATCTGGCACAAATTTGATATCCTCAGGTTTTGCCAGAGATGCTCAGAAGAGATGTGCCCAGCCCAAGATTTTGGATCCAAAGGTGATTTGAGAGAGTTTGGTGTTGCATATGGTGTTAAATTCAGTATTCACAATTTCTCATTCAAACATCAGCAACCTTTGGGAATGTTGCACTTGATTCCTATCATCCAGGTCTCTCTCAGCTGTACAGTTCCTTGTTTCCAGAGAACTGAAAAGCTTTTTTTTTTTTTTCCTTTTTTTTTTTTTTTCTTTTGAGAGAGCTTATTGCAGGTAATTTTTTTTTAAGTTCTTAGACACTGTGCCATTATATGGTCTGTATAGCATACTGTTCAATGCCACCTTTCAGGAGTATAGTATAGCATGTAGATCCTAACTAGTCAGAAAACAAAGGAGTTACATTTCAGAAAATAGTGTTTGTGCAAAGCAAGTATTACAGGGGCACAAGCATTTTTCATGCAAACTATACTTCCAGAAAGCAAAGTTAAAATACATATGTGAGAAACCCCAGTTTGGGAGTGAGTTGTATTTTGAAGGCATTCTTTTTCCTCTCCTTTTCCCAGGAGATCCTTTCCCCATATATCTTTGCTTTCATCTCTTGCCTACTGATGGTGACCCTGTCACCCTTGCAGCAGAAAAATAAAAAAGCCCCCCAGAAGGTGTTATTTCTACCTCCAAGAACCAGTGATGATCTCAGAGAGGCCCAAGATACTCACAAGGCAGCAAATTCTCTCACCCTGCTCTCTGAAAAATGTTTCTTCTATAATCTGGTTTAAAAATATGCACAAAGGGTAACATGTAGCTTGTAGCACATAAAAAAACCCTGAGTCTGTAAGTAAATTATATTTCTAAAAACGATCATAATTTTCTAAATTTTTGGTTGTTATCCCTAATATTGTGTATTGTGTATAATCTAGAGTCCCTGTGGCCCTCGGTTTTACTTTCTCTGTGATCTCAGTCTTGCAGGCTTCCTTTCACCAGAGCACTCTCTTGTTTAGGCTTGGAAAAATGTGGGATGAAAGATGAACCTATGCATTTGCTTTGCAACTTTAATTTGGTGAAATTCTGAACTGCATCTGTTTACTTGTGGTAATAGTGGCTGATGAAAAAAATCAATAGATGAATACTTTCAGCATCTGAGGTAAGAAAAGGCCTTCAAATAGGAAAGAGAAGAAAAAAAGCCTCTAAAATGTGTCTAAAATAAGAAGAGAAATGAACATTTTTCTGTAGAATATGAACTGGATTCCCCAGTTAAAATGAGGAGGAAGCATCACACCCTTCAATAAAAATTCTTATTTCATTATTTTATAAAATAGTTTTTTCTTACATGCAGCTAGTCATTGCATATCAGATCAGAAGTCATTATTCTCATCTGTAAACAGAGAACTGTCGTTCAACAAGACATTTTGGAAGGAAAACTGTGAGAGAGGTCTTCAGCTCTGTTTTTATGACTAAAAGCTTATTTCTGACAAGCTTGATTGGCAGTGGTGTTCAAGATCAGGATTGTCTCTTTTGAAATACTTTGCAGATGTGTTTCTGGGGGCAGCTGCTGTTTGGAAAGAGGGGAAGGGGAGGCACTGCTCCCTCACACCACACACCCTCTGTCCTTATCAATGGCCTATAGATCTCAGAATCTCCATCCTCCAATTTTGCCAGAAAAACCATAGTCAGAGGTGAGTGTGGAAGAACTCTTTGCCCACATTGATTCACTTGGGTTAGTCTACTTGTCTGCACAGAGGAGAGCAAGGGTTGAAGGTTGCAGATGAAAACATCTCTGCCTTGATATTAAAGCCCACAGAAGCCACACTGGCAGAGGAACTGATACCCAATGTGACCTGAGCTGTTGATGTCTCAGACACACAAGACTTCCCTTTGTGGTGCAAAGTCTCATGCTGCAGTGCAGCTGTGTGTGTGAGAAGTGCACTGTGGCCATGTAATAACCATAAGCAATTGCTTGGTCATACATCATTTGACAAATGAAAGCCATTTTTGTTGTCCAGTGGTACCAAGCAAATGAGATGGCAAAGTGCTTTACCAGATGATGCTAGTACATTTGGAAACTTGAAATGTCTTATAGAGTCTGAGAAAATTTACCAATTTCATGGAATGGGCTAAAGGAGGGAGCTGTGTGACATTATGTGTCTCTATCTCCTTCTGTCTCAAAGTCTTCCTTCCTGCCTTCCTGCCTTCCTTCCTGCCTGCCTTCCTCCCTCCCTCTCTCTCATAGTGGCTGTTAATATATAAGGTTATATGTGCTTAACACCCTGTGCACAGTTTTCTTCCTTGGCTCACACCAGGTAACAAACTGGTCGGTCCAAACCCACACAAGTTCTGCTGCCGGCTTCTCTTGCTTCTCTGCCCCTTCTGATGTATTTCACCCTTCAGGCTTTCTTCTCAACACAGGACTGGATCCATGGCAGCCTCCAGAGGAGCAGGACTGCCTGCCAGGCTCTAGGAGCCTTCCAGCAGAGGTTATTTGCAGGGGAGCAGCTTTTGTTCCATGTGCAGGAGCAAAATGCCTACCTGCCTACCTCCTCAGGCAATTAGCATGGCAGTTATGACAGTTGTAAGGGGGAGCTTTTTACAGGGCTAGAGTGTTCTTTAGCAGGGACAGGCCTGATGACAGCAACCTCAAGATGTCTGAAATACCACAGGGATCCTCTAATGGGATACAGGAATGCCTTTATCCTCATTGACTGGCTACAACTGGAAAGACATATGATTTTAATTTCAGCTAGCTCTGCACCATTTCAGAGAGATATTTACAAGAGTATAAATAGACAGAAGAGCTCTGCAGTCCAGTTCATTGAAGTACCCCAGAGCATAACTCCCCCCCACCCCTAATGCTACAACATAGGACCTACAATAACACCTGATGGAACAGACTAAAATAACCACAGAAAGATTTCATGCTTAACATATGTGATTTCATGTACTTTTTCCTGTCTGAGTGCATTTGTGCCTCTCCACTGAACAGCCAGTGGAAGATAAATGCTGAATCAGGCATCCACAAGGGTTTGGTTAAAAAAACAAACAAACAAACAAACAAACAAACAAAACACCACATAGGCTGCCTTCTGGCCTAATAATTTTGTTAGATCCTATAATGGATATTTTACTTGCTTGTTGGTTTGCTTAATTTCTTTTTTTTTAAGCAAGTGTTCTTGTAGGGTTGGTATGGGATTGGAACACCATGAGTATACCAAAGGAGACAGCTGAAATAATATTCACATTCCATGTGGCCAAAGAAATGATAAGCTGTCTTGAGGAAGACGGCCCTACTAGTGCAGACCTGAAGGTTTCTGAGTACTGTAATGGTAGAAGAGAAGCAGAAAGTAAGTCAGTAACATTAAGAGGATCCCAATCTGGAACAAATTGGACTTACTGCATTAGCAGAACAACTACAGAAATGTACCTGAAGGTCTATAAAACTCCCCAGGAATAGTTTGTCACTGGTGTACCTCCTGGTGACCAGAGCAGAAAGGATGCCATATGCTTTGTGAATTAGTCCTCTTAGCCAAAAACAATGCAGAAAGGGAAAGTATCTCAGTCCTGTGAGACATTTTTCAGATTTTTTTTAAAGGGTGGGGGGGTTTTTTGTTTGGTTTTTTTTTGTGTTGTTGTTGTTGTTGTTATGGTGGTGGTGGGGATTTTTTGGGGGTTTTTTTTTTGTTTTTTTTTTTTTAACTGGCTGTGTTTTGTCTATGTAGCCAAAATCTACAAAAACAATAAATCCCATTTTTAAATAACATGTTGAAAGCACTGGTCAGCTCCCTCACTGTAGGACTTTCCAGTTTTTCAGTCATGGCTGATACATCTGTGCAAATATGATATGGCTTTCTTGTTATGAACTGAACATCATTTAAAAACAAACAAACAAAACCAAAAAACAAACAAACAAACCAAAAAAAAACCTTTTAATTTTATTTTTTTTTTAATCTGGCACTGGAGAAACCCAGTGCTTCAGGGGGAAGACAAGGCTCAGTCTGAAAGCTCCTACTGGACACTACGGAACTTTGCCTCTGGCTGCTGTCTTGTTGTTTGGAAATACATTTAATTGTCCTTAAAATTTATTATGAAGAATATCTTGAAACTGTGAGGCAAGAAAAAGAACACAGCAGGAGGACATTTGGTTCATACATCCTCTAAGTAGCCTGGCATTTTGCAAAAAAATGCAAGCAAACAAGGGAAAAGGGGATTTTATTGGTCTTGAATTGTAAAGATATCCTTTTACATCTCCCAGAGCAGACTTGCCAGCACACTGTTCTGTCTTTCCTTATCCTTCTTTTACTCTTTGTCCCTGGAAAGAAGACTAAAAGAGCTATCTATCAGCCCCTTGATGCCACCCCACCCCCAAGCTTGGCCACTGCAGCAAAACTTGATCTGATGCCGTTGGTCACTGCTTTCTGTTATAGAGGTCCTGAGCCTCCATGCAGTACCTAAAGAGGATGACATGAAGATTGTACAGGGGCAAGGCACTCACCTATTTTGTGGATTTGTCTGGCAGGGCTCTTACCATTCAACATTCCCATTTTTGCCTGTGTAAGAGGGGCAGTTGTGCTGCTCCAGTGCATGTGGGGTTGTGAGTTGAGTAACATTGCAGGCATCAAAGCACTCAGGCCCTGAAGCAAGAGAGGTCACAGTGCTTCAGACAGGTCAGCTAAGTTTAAAATCTTAAGAGAAATTTTATATTGTAGAGACTGATATGGATAAATAATGAATGGCTGTAACTTACCTAGATAGGGCAGTGTCTCATGTCCAATCTGTCCATACAATAGGGAGCAAAGCAGCAACATACTCTTTGACATGTGATGTCACAACTTAGAGCTGTAACTCAGTGGGAGGATCACTGTGGGAAGTTTGGTTATGCTTTTGTTTTGTTTGAATGTGGAGATTGTGAATGTGCTGCCTTATGCCCACTGCTACATATGAGTGCATTCAGAAACACACTTGTGTTCTAAGGAATGCTGTGTCTTGTCCAGCAGAGCTTCGGAGTCCCAGCTACTTCCAGTAACCCCATTCAGCAGGCAATAAGTATACAAGCGATACTAGAGAATTTAGTTCCTGGAAGTATTGAGTTACTGTCACTTCACAGTTAGTCAAATTTACCTTCCTGAAGTCCTACTGGAAAAGTCAACAGAGTGTCAGGGGTTTGTTAGCTTGCATTCTTACAAAGGATTATTTGGCAAAGCACAGCACCAAGCAGGTGCTGCTTCCCTTAGCCCATCAGTACTGAATATCAAACAGGAAAAGACGACTGAGGTTGACTTAATATAGTGTTCTATTTGCCATATTGGTAATACTTCAGTGAAGACAATGTTCTTTCTCAACAGTTAAATTGCTCTATTATCTGAACACCAACTACTGCTAAAAACCCAAACCAAAGTCACTTTAGGCTTTCACCACTCAAAAGTGTCAACTTTAGCCACAGTAGTCACAATCAAAGAAGACCCTGAAATGAAGGCACAGTCATCAAGATATCAAGAGAATATATTTGCAGCACTCAGGTATAGGGTCCCTGGGTGCAGGGAGCTGACTGCAGAACACGTCCTGCAGCATTTAATGGTGGATTGCCAGAGAAAAGCACTGGGTAACAACAACTGGGTAAAAAACTATGAGGAGAAGTTGTTTTTGGAGGATCCTTCCTCAGTGCCTGATCACAAAGCTAGAGGGCTATCAGATGGCCATCCCTGAAAGCCATTTAAAGGAATTTAATTGTCCAAGACAGGAAGCACACAGATCTAGAAGACAGAGGACAATTATTTGCACTGGCAAAAATCTCCATTGTAACCATTGAAAATTAACTCAGGAGCCAACACAGCAGAGCAGGTTCTCATGAGAGTGTAGGAGAATAGACACACCAGATAATCAGGCGGTGAAGCAGTGGAAGCACAAAGAAGAGACCAGAACAGCCATCACCCATGAGAACAATGCCACCAAAGTATGGCAGGTCTGGGTCAAATTAAGGGGGCAGCAGTAAATCCCAGTATAGTTTTGGACACAGTAATTCCTGAAAATATTAAAAAGGAAAACCCTCCTTAGGTATTATCTACATAAGAGCGCCACTTATAAATAAACAATATATTTACAGTTTATTGAAGTAGAAGCTATACAGTGAAAATTGGACTTCAGTTAGACAAGCGACCTCAGATGTCATGAGCACTGTACTCATGAGGTTTCTTAGGGAGAAGAAACCTTTATTTTCCCACAGGGTATGTAGATAGCACCCTGTAGGCTGAGGCTTGGTTACAGAGCAACAAGAAGAGCTACCCGACTACTCAACTGACCACAGAACAAAACTCTGTTGTTGAGGATTAGCACAAACCAAAAATTGTGGTAAACACAGATTCTTCCTAGGGGAAAAAAAAAAAGGAGAAACTAATTAAATACAGCTGCTTGTGATAACACAAATCAACAATAATGATTAGACAGTGAAAAACCTCCTCTCATCTGGAAAAATGTTCTTCTGACCTCAGGTTCACTGCATGCTGAGCTTCTCATCAGCAGGTACCCTGAGACCCCTGCTACCTTTCAGAAAAAGATGCTATGGTATACAGAATAGTCATCTTTCTTCATATTTTTAAGTTTCTAGGAATTTAATTACTAAGTTTCAATTCCTTTTGTTTATAAAATTGTATTTACTAGCTATTTTTTCATTAAATACTAGTATTCAATAACTGTAATCATTTTGTTGTGCTCCCCAATTATCTTTTCTAGTTAAGATGTTTCAAAGTCAGTTCATTAGAAATTAATCATAGAGTATTTCAGGGGAAACCAAAATTAGGCTTATCAGTGAAATAATGAAGGTGTCACTGCTTAAATGATGGCTGGAATTAAGATTAATTTGCAACTTGTGAAGGTCAGGGCTGTAGAGCAAAATTAAGCGTGCCACTGCAAAGCAGATCCACATTAAGCTTACCAGAGCAGACATTAGATTTTGCAATGAAAAATTAAAGATTTTGTGTCTCTATCTCTAGGGCAAGCATAAATTTAGGAAGAGAGTTCAGGAAGAAGCAATCAGCATGCCAGTCAATAGACTTCACAGAACAAGATTTTAGGTCTTACAGTAATAAAATTAGGACCTAGGGTAGGAACTCCATTTGAAAGGTCTAGCATTAAGTTTGTAGAAGAGAGCATGCCAAATGAATGTAGTACAAAGCTGCACCATTTTAAGGGAGGAACTGCAACAAAAAGAAGCAAACTATAACACTAATAGAAATATTTAAGGCAGAAAAGGTAAGAAAAGACCAGAAAAGGCAAGAAAACAAAACGCAAGAAAATAAAAAGCAAGAAAAGGCAAGAAAAGAAAAGGTAAGGCAAGGAAAAGGCAAGGCAAACCAAGGCAAAATGAAAAAAAGGAAGAAAAAATTCAAAAAGAGGTGAAAAGGGGAGAAAAGAAGTCTACAATCAGCCAGGGAGCTTTCAAAAAATATGGAGTTAGAAGCCAAGGTAAACTCTGTACCACTGCTCCAAAAAAACCAAAGCAAAATAAACTCTTCATCATTCATAGTCTGTAAGAGTTAAAAAGCTTTCAAAATGAAAACATGGCATTTAAAAAATGGAAAGGTTACTGAAATGAAAACAACAGGAAAGTTTTGAAAAGGGATTTGAGCAAATTGACAAATGACAAATCTGTCAGTCAGCTGTATAGTGCATAGGGTGGTGCTCTGGAACATCCCTGACAAAAGCAAATATGTTTCCACACCCCTCCTCCAAAAATTTAGGACAGTAGATTTCTTCCCTAGAGTTTCTGAGAAACTTCTCAGTCTTCTATTCATCAATCAGGCAAGGGTTAAAATAAGGGCTGTATTCAGTGAAGCTGAAACAAGGGGATGTATTCATTGTATTCTGCCCTGTCCCAACACTCTCTACACTTGTAAAAGCTCCCCTCCCTGTGTTTCATAGCTCCCTTTAAGTACTGGAAGGTGCTATAAGGCCTTCCTGGAGCCTTCTCATCTCCAGGCTGAACAACACCGACCCTCTGAGCCTCTCCTCATAGCAGAGGAGAGGCTCAGAGGGAGCCTCAGAGAGCTCCTCAGAGAGGAGCTCTATCTCTCTACTCATCTTGGTGACCTCTGGACTCACTCCAACAGGTCCATGTCCTTCCTGTGCTGAGACCCCAGAGCAGGATGCAGGGTTCCAGGTGGGGTCCCACCAGGGAAGAGCAGAGGGGCAGAATCCCCTCCCTTCCCTGCTGCCCACGCTGCTTTGGATGAAGCCCAGGACACGTTTGGCTTTCTGGGCTGTGAGTGCTCACGGCTGGGTCATGTCCAGCCTCTCATCCACCAATATCTCCCAGTCCTTCTCACAGGGTTGCTCTCAATTAATTCTTGTCCCAGTCTGTACTCATGTTTGGGATTACCCTGAAAACAATCCTTCAAGCAGAAGAGGTAGAAACTTCATTGTACAGGATGCAACTTCAATTCATGCAATTCTTAGCTCAGGATTTATTTTTTAATTTACTGGAGTGATATTTAAAGAATAATGGCAGCAAAAAGGAGCAAGCAGTAAATCCACGACAGTAGATTTCTGCTTCCAACAGACAGAAATTCAAATTTCATTAGAGATCACTGTATTACATCTGAGTCTAAGCCGACTGTTAGTCCAGATACATTAAAGAGCAATCAGAATAACAATAGTAATGATGTCACAGGAAGGCAGAACCTTTGGTTAAAAGTTTGGGCTGAGAAATACAAGTGATCTATAGAGAAGACTATGCCAAACTCCTTTGGCTGACTGGTTCTCAAAGTACATTCAGAGTAAACAGTTTTTTACTATCATATGTTTACATTTGAGTTTCCATTTGAGTTATATAAAATGAAGACGTTCTAAGAAAGTCACAAAAGTTAAGCTGTGGCAGTTTCCAGGATGGTGAATTTCTGTCTGAGAATGAGATTTTTGCCATGAGAAATCCAGGAAAGTGAAAACACACAAAGTGGAAAAATTCTCTTTTAAAAAATATATCTGGGACAAATGGATTATTCCCATGGATTCCTATGGAGCACCAAATGGGTACACTGTGTACTTCCCACAAAGAACTCCCTACACCTCTTCTCTAGACCTCTAGAAGCAGTACTGCAGTCAGGTGGATGGCATTATCTACCTCGATAAGGACAAAACTTGCTATTGGTGAAGTATATCCTCAACAGAAGAAAAGGCTACACAGCTTCATAATTAAAAAATGACAAAATTTCCAAAAGGACTGGATCTAGTGTTTGCTTCATGTTTCCTGAAGCTGTCTTCCACCTCCAAAGCAAACGTGATTAAGGTGGTTATGACGTGTCTGCATGCAATTTGCAGAGCAAACTGTTCTTAGTTGCCTCTCTGCCAATCTGTGACTTCAGAAGGTTACCTTATATTTATATTTAGCTAAGACATGGAAGCTCTGTTGCACCAGGATTTACATACTCTCAATAACTCTGCAAGCAATTACGTTGTTTGCTGTGTGACTCAGAAGGTTAAAAACACAGGTTTTTCTTATTCCTGAAGCCCATTTTTTTCTCTCATAGCAAAAGCAAAATTTTTAACTCTTTATCAATTGAAACTGGTCCTTATTATATAACTAATGCCTTTATTGAGCAAAATACAATTTCTTTTGTTAGTGTTGTTTATTCTCCTCTTGACGTGGAAAATTTGGATTGGATCTTCAGAGTAATTTTTTTGATACTGAGAGAAAACTTCCACCTAGGGATTAGAATGGAAGGGCTGTATATCCAGTTTAATGAAGAGGTCCCCTTACAGTTTGCATCTAGTATCCACTTGAGTCCAGACAAGTCGAAAGGGGGGCTATTGTTGTAGAAGCTAATTCTGTTGAAAAGATTTGTGCCATACACACAGGGAAGATAATTTGGATGGAACAGATTTTTATTTTCCAAAAACCACCACTTTTTTTTTTTTTCCCTCCCCTTAAAAGCATCTCATGTGACTAGAACCCTGGCTGTGAGCTTTTAGGGCTAAATGGGAAGCATAGTCTAGAATATATTAGTCATGAAGCTGCTCAGTTGTGGATTGTGAGTATTGGTGAGGTTGTTTTTTTCCATGCCAATAGTTTTCTCAGTTCTTTTTGTCTAAAGCATTTCTTAGATAAAGGTTGCAATTCTAGAGTGCCTCCGACTGGGCAAGACTTTAAGTTAATATTGGACAAAGAGGACCCAGGGAGCTAGAGAGATTTGGACTTCTAACAGGAAGAAGAAACTAAATTTACTCAGAAACTTCTCATGCTGAAATTCTTGAACTCTCCTACAGTTTTCTTAATCTTTTGAGTAACTTCAAGATGGGGATTTGAAGATAGAGAAAGGAATTGTTTCCATTAGGCAGGAGCAATTTTTGCTTCCAGACAAATTAGTCTTATAGAAAAGCCCAATAAGGAAGGATTTATTTGCATCACTCCTATCCCAACTGCACAGGCTAAGAGATTCTGTTAGGCATCTGGATATTTAACTGCTTTTCCAAACACAACTCAAATGTATTGAGGTTGCAGATTACTCCAGACCATATACAAATCACTGAAGTCAGATGGAAACTTTCTTCATTCCCATGTTTGCAATTGCTCCATGTCCTTACGGAACTATGCAGCAGTAGGACATTAAATGGCATGAAAAGTATTTGTGGAACTGTGATTTGTTACACTTGTTACCTCTGACCTGCTCATAATTTATTCTGAAGGCATAGAGCTCACTCTTATTCATGGCCCTTTCCTGTGGCAAGAGTCTTTGTCCTGTGTTTCACTTGCATGCATGTCTTATTTTCCCAGTACATCAAAAATATTGTTCACCAGATGCAAAAATATTGGAATATCACAGTTCCTGAACAGCATCACATCCTTTACTGAGGAATCTCTCTCCAGAAATCATACCATCCTTTCTTTGGTTGGAATGTGACTTTAGTCTGGAACATGAAAGAATGTCATCTCCATTCCTTCCTGCTGTGCTCCTGGTCTCAACTTAGACTCATGTCAGGATGCTTTAGTGAAAAAAATTTTTTTTCATTTGCTTTCATTCTATCCAGCACTCACAAGACACCCAGGGTAACCCAGAAGGAGCCATCCTCAATTATTTTTTCTACCTTGCTGCACAATAGGTGCTCTGAAGAATACGCTGTAAGTCTTGGCAGTGTTGCTGTGCAGAGCTAAGAGCTGGACCTGATGATCCTTGTGGGTCCTTTCCAACTCAGCATATTCTGTGGTGTTGTGATTTTGTTACTTTGTTCATTAAAAAATCAATCAAATTAATACCAAAGTGGCTGTATCACTTTGAGATAAACAATATCCAGAGAAACAGGCTTCTAGCTTCTTTGTGCATTAAAATGTTTGGACTTGTTTTCATCTTCTCAGTTCTGAGAATATAAAGTTTTGGCTGATGCACATGCTCTTAAGATACTATCCATCTTAGCAGATGAAAGGAAGTAAAAATGACAACTTCTTTGCTGGAGGAAAATGACATATGTCATAAAGGACATAAAGCACTCCACTGAGTGGAAAACTTCTTCATGCTAACAACTAGGCACCTCTTCCTAACCCAGTTTTTTATCAGCTAAAGAAAGTATTGCTAAGACACAAGCAGTTTTAACATTTTCCTAGTGCCTTGGAATCTTCTTTTGATTCATTGATGGTACAAAGTTTCCTTGCAAATCTGTTGTGCAGAAGCTGCTGAGGTCACGCCAGTACATCAGAAATAGTTATGCATGTATGCAATAGGCAGAGCTTTGCTCTTTGGACTGAAGATAGAGGCAGAAAGGAAGGAATGGCTTCTTTCTTCATGGGATGAGCCAGAGATATGATATTACCCTGTGTGCTCCTTATGTTCAGTGCAGGGTCATGAGTGACAAACAGGGGGCTCTTGTAGTGTTATTTGCATGAAGAACAAGTAGGAGACTTCTTTATATGACTTCTGTTAGCAAACTGTAAGGAGATTTCCCTTTAAGAATCTGGGTTCTGGAAGATACAAGGAGAGGCTGAAAAATTCAGACCATTTTCTGTTCTAAACAAGAATTTCCTTCCGCTACCACTACTGACTGATTAAATACAATGGTTAAATACAGCAACCCAGCTGTTTGGAGTTCTAAGGATTTATAGGATTTAATTAATTTTGGGATAGTCAGTTATACAAGTGCAACGTATAAGTGATAATTAGTTGGTAAAAAGCAGTGAAGCAAAGCAGGAGTTGCCTTTCCTTCTCCCTCTGCTGACAAGCTTCCATAAAATGAAAAGACTCAAGGCTGAGGAAATGTCCATTACAGAATGTGCTCACCTTTCCTTGCAATACCATGCTCGTCCCACTAAAGCCAATCGGTGGTTTAGCGGTGTATAAGTGTTGGAAATACAAATCCTTGCAATGGCAGCTCTGCCTGTTGCTTCAGCAAAAACAGAGCTTTCAGTCCTAAGTGTGACCCCACTATTCCCTCAGAGTCTGCTGCCTGTATCACAAACTGACAGAAGAAAAATATCCATCAAGCAGAACCACCTCCCACAGAAGTCCATATGTTCAACACATGCCTTCCTGCCTCACCCTTTGAAGACTCTGCTGGGAACATCTGTAAATGTTTTCTGTCCATATTTGAGGAGGTAGTGAATTCTCACTTCCTTGAGTCAAACCCTGCAAACTCTGCAAGAATATCAGCCTGCTACTGACTTAGACCTCCAGTGTTAAGCAGCACAAGCAGAAGGGCAGAAATAACCTTTCCCCAAAACTATGGACTTCATTACAAATACCAGTGTGTTAATAAGAAGTTAGCTAACTTGGTGCACTGAAGTGATCACAAAGTATATAAGAGAAGCTGACCATCACATCCTATATTTGTTCACCTGTTCTGTGAATTTACAAAAAAACTACTCAGAAATGCCACATTGCAAAATGGATGAGAAAAGGAGTAGTATGGATGCAAAAGGACTGCATCTGTGACAACAGTGGTCTGTAGCCTAGCTGGCTAAAAGACAGGAGAGGAGAACCATAAGAGCCATCATGAAGTTATGGCAGCTCATCTGGCAGTGGCTTGTGACAAAGAAATCAGGAAGTGCATTTATAGAAGTGTCCTCCAGGAGAATAAGCACACTTCCATTGTTTCTGGCAGAGGAATGCAGACAACACAGTCAAGGACCAATAGCTGCAATTTAAGTCTTACTTGGATCTGATAATATTTTATAACCAGAAAATGAATCTGTCATATGAATAAGGGGGGGGCGGGGGTTACAGGACTCCCTACAGTGATACTAACTTGATGTGTGTTGCCGGTGCAAGATAAATATATTCAGCCTACTGTCAGATGCATAGATAAGGAGAGGACAGTAAGAAGCAATTTGGATGTGTTATTCTCATGGTTGTCTGCCCTTTAGCTTCTCCCAGAGGCCCTTGAAAGCATTCAGGAACTTAGCACTGCACATGTGCAGCCCAGTCAACTTGAGGGTGCATGATAGTCCACCCATTCAAGGAACTACTGGATGCTGACCACATAAAAAAGGTGTAATCACAGGTCACAGCTGTGACTTAACATCTGCTTTTCATCACTTGTCCAGAAACACTAGAAATTTTAGGATGGTTATTTTTGCATATATCCTTACATCCTTCCAAAGAACCATCGGTGTGAAGTGCATGCACTCTAGGCAGCCATGCAAACACAGGCTGCTGAGACCATCTGAATGAATGAGTTCAACAAGGCCAAGTACCAAGTCCTGGTCTTGGGTCACAACAACCCCAGGCTCGAACAGAGTGGCTGGAAAGTGGCTCAGCAGAGAAGGACCTGGGGCTGCTGGTCCACAGACAGCTGAACATGAGCCAGCATGTGCCCACGTGTCGCCCCAACTTTGCCTGCTTTTCAGAGTTTGCATTCTGTTCTCACGCAGCTTCAAGAAAACAATGTATATTTTTAGAATTTATCTATTTGTTTACATATTTCTCCTCTGGGAGGAGAAAGGTGACTCATGGTGGTCTTCACCAACGCAGTCAAAGAGGTGGCAACCTATGCGGCCAATCTTGTGCCTTCTGAAAGAACTGTATATAAGATGGAGTCAGAAAATTAAATATAGACCTTTCCTGCTGACCTTCTTGCTGCCTGCCTCATTCTTTCGTGTATCTACCGGAGACATTTGGTGACGCCGACGTGATCATCTGGTGACGCCGAAGTGTGCATTTGGTGACCCCACCGAGGAGCATCGGGTGACCGGCCCCCGACGTGGGATTTGTAAATTGCTGTGTGTCTGAGATAACAAGTGGTAAGACACGATGGATTCCTCGGATCCCCTCGTTTTGGACCTTTGGTTTGAGGTCCTAGAGAGGGAGGGAGCCTCCGTTCACAGAGAAGACTTCCAAGAATTGTTTTATTATGCTAGAACCCATGGTTTCTTTTGCAGCGCTCAAGTTGCATTTTCCACAAAAAAGTGCGAGGTTTTGGGTGAGCATTTGTTGCAGTTTTTTCCTGCTGATTGCAGCGTGGAGTTTCTGGGGCTGGTCATGACCTGGAAGAGGCTGGAAGTGCTGCTGCGTAATTCGCAGCTTTTCAGTCCTGGGGTTTCAGAGGATGACTCCAGCCTGGTCCTTTCTCCCGGGCTAGGTGCCAAGGGAGATGGCGGAGCCGTTCCTCCTGTTCCTGCCCCGCGGACGCGGCGCTGGAGTGGAGGGGATTTGCCCCCCCCCCCCCCCCGCACGCCCGCGGTGCCGGCGGGGACACCGATTCCGGCCCCACGCAGGCGCAGAAGTGGGGACAGCCTCCTCTCAGCAAAGGCGCTGAGGAGGGCGCGGGGTCCGCGGAGCGGACTCCGCCCGTGCCTGCACCCCGCAGACGCTGGAGTGCAGGAGATTTCGGGGCTTGCGGAACCCCGGAGGGGCCGGCGCCGCCGGAGCCCCGACCCCCGTGCCGCGGCGGCGGCAAAGGGAGGTCTCTTCCCCCCCATGCATTCCCGGCGCTAGCAGCGCCGAAAGCGCGTTTGGATCGGGGAGGGGGGATGGTCACAGCGGTTTGCCCCCAGTGTGACAATTCTACCAGGTATTTTCTGGAAGACGACAGCGCGACGGCCCCGGACCCGCGCGGCGGGGACTCGCAGCGCCCGTGCAGCTCCGGGCGCCGCTCCGGGCACTCAGCCAAATTTGCTCAGAAAGGCGCGGTCCCGGAGAGTGGGAGACCCGCCCCGCAGCGGGCGGGGAAGCAGCCCGCCATTGGGGGCCGAGCGACTGGCCGGACCATGCTGGGAGCGGTCCCCGCAGCCCCTCCTGCGGCTGCGGCTCCGCCGAGAGATGCGGGGGCGGGGTGGCGCTCGGCTGGCCCCCGAGCTGCCTCTTCTGCGAGTTCATCTCCCCCCGCGAGACCCCCTTCTTCCCGCGGTGCCCGCTGCACCCCCCCCAAGGCGTCTCCTCCCGGCTCGCCCGTGTCCTTGAAAGCGGCGCTTGGCAGTGCCACGGTACCGCGGGACAAACCCCTCGCAGTGCCGCGCTCACCCCCGCGCTGAGTCGAAGCGGCGCTGCGGGCGCCGCCGCCACCACCGCCAGGGCAGCGGTGGACCTCGGCTCCGCGGTGTTCACTTTTAGAGGGGACGGCACAGATGCCGACAGGCCGGTGTTCTCCCAGGGCAAGGAGTCCTGGGACGCCAGGTCGCCTTCGGCTGGCCGCTGGACGCTGCCCCCGTGCCAGGTCACGGTCCAGCCACGGGACCGTGCACGGTTTTGGAAGGACGTCCGAGCGAAGCCTGGTGCAGTGGGCGGCTGTGGTTTGGCATGGTGCCCCTTGCAGGGCAGGGGTGAATTCCCTAGCTCTGCTGGTGCTGGGAGAGCCTGTGCAAGAATAAAGCAGACACAGGTGAATGCTCAGGCCGGCAAGACCACCCTTCGGCCACCCTGGAAGGGGCAGCAGGGTGGGAAGCAGAAACAAGCAAATGCTCAGGCCGGCAAGAAAAAACGTAAGAAAGTGCAAAAGGAGACCACTCCTTTGTTTCTCAAAAAAGGGAAGAAAGTGCAAAAGGGGATCACTCCTTTGTTTGTGGACGGTGTGGAAGGCCAAATCACATGGCCAATGCTTGTAAGGCAACAGTTCATGTGAATGGCCAGCCTCTATCAGGCTCAGGAAATGGGCAGTGGAGTGCGAAGAGAAGGCGCGCTCAGACACGAGTGTCTTCCCAATCATCAGAGCCAATTGATATTGGCTGGGCAAGTTCACAGCCAGCACCTGCGGTTTGGCAGGCGTAGATGTCTGCACCGCTGAAACTTTCCACACCCACCCTCCCCTGTCACTGTCCCTGATGGAACAAAATTGCTCAACTTGTGGGTTTTTTTGAGTTTTCTGTTCACAGGACAGAGAGCTAGTGATGAGAACAAGGCTGCTCTGACACTACGGGGCTGCCTCGAGTTCACTGGACTGTTGTTCTGACCAGAGACTGTCCTGAAATGATTTGTACCCCGTCTGTCTCTGGAGCGGACACTGCATTTCTCTCCCTTGCCGTTTGGCATCTGGAATGGACCATTTTCTCAAGATGAATTAGTCGCCCTTCGTGACTTGGTTCGGGAGCTGTTGGACCAGGATCATCTGGAACTTTCTGCCAGCCCCTGGGACACTCCTGCTTTCTGCATCGAACTGAAGTCTGGGAAGTGGAGGTTGTTACAGGACCTCCGAATAGTTACTTCATTGTGAATCCAAACGATTGTCTTTATGTGATTCATTTGCATCCTGCAGGTATCGTTGGCCAATGGAAATGAATGGTCTGATTCCTTGCACGTTTTGCACTGGGTCTTTCTGCCCCATCAGCCGCAAAAGACGGCAAATACATTTTTTGAGCCCATTGCTCATTTGATAATTGAATGCAGGCAACAGTGCTTGCACTTGATGGGAGCAGATTTTGCAAAATTCATACTCTTGGTATTACGGGGGAAATTTGATTGGAGCTTTGCGAGCAGTGTTTCTCTGCCAAATGCTCTGGAAAATTTTTCAGGGCAGATTGCTTGTTATCTGCCCAGCCATGAGCTCTTGCAAGTGGCAAGATTCTTTGAAATTTCTTTGTGGCCCAAAATATAGCCAGAAGTCAGTGCAAGGACCCATTGTCTTTACTGACAGTTTGGGAAGGACAAGACAGGCCATTGTTACTTGGAAGGATGGATGCAAGTTTTGGAAGGTCATGAGGATGGCCCAATTGTTTCAACTGAGGGCTGTGGTCATGGCATTTCCAAAGTTTCCCAGGAACCTTTCAATTTTGACACGGATTCCGTTTCTGTGGCCGACATGGCACAGTGGTTGGGTCATTCAGTTTGAAGGGAGTCTGCAATGTTGTTTTTTTTCATTTGATGAAGACCTGTGTTGTCCCACTGAGACCCGGGTTCTTCAAAAACAAAAATGGGGAATGCAGGGTGAAACCTCATCCAGGAGTCAATTGGCAAAGGCTTTCTATGCCATCAAGCACCATAAGGTGCTGCAGAATTTTAATAACCCTGTCATGTTGGAAGCTGGAAACCGTGATCAAATGAAAAGCAATGAGTGGATGAACCCTGGAGTGACTGATGTCGATGACATGAGTGATCACTCCGATGGCCCTTTCATGGGAAGAAATTGAACATTGTTCATTTTCTTTTTTTCTTTTTGTAACGGTAAAAGGGTGAGATGTCGCCCCAACTTTGCCTGCTTTTCAGAGTTTGCATTCTGTTCTCACGCAGCTTCAAGAAAACAAAGTATATTTTTAGAATTTATCTTTTTGTTTACATATTTCTCCTCTGGGAGGAGAAAGGTGACTCATGGTGGTCTTCACCAACGAGGTCAAAGAGGTGGCAATCTATGTGGCCAATCTTGTGCCTTCTGAAAGAATTGTATATAAGATGGAGTCAGAAAATTAAATATAGAACTTTCCTGCTGACCTTCTTGCTGCCTGCCTCATTCTTTTGTGACTCTACTGGAGACACCCATGTGGCCAAGAAGGCCAATGGCATCCTGGCCTGTACCAGCAATAGTCTGGCCAGCAGGACCAGGGCAGAGACTGTCCCTCTGTACTGGGCACTGGCACACCTTGAGTCCTGTCACCAGTTTTGGCCCCCTTGCTACTGGAAAAACACTGGGGTGCTGGAGTGTGTCCTGAGAAGGGCAGTGGAGCTGTGGAAGGGTTTGGAGAACAGGTCTGATGAGAAACAGCTGAGGGAGCTGGAGATGTTTAGCTTGGAGAAAAAGATTCTTGGAGGAGACCTTATCACCCTCTACAACCACCTGAATGGAGCATATGACCAGGTGAGGATTTGTTTCTTCTCCCAGGTAACAAGTGACAGTACAAGAGGAAATGGCTTCAAGTTGCACCAAGTTTGGAACGGATATTAGGAAAATTTTCTTCAGTGAAAGGGTTGCAAAGCATCAGAACAGGTTGCCCAGGAAAATGGTGAAGTCACCATCCCTGGAAATGTTTAAAAAACGCATGGTAATGGCACTTGAGTACATGGTTTAGTGGTGAATATGATGGTGGTTCTACCTTTACGGCTGGATGATTTTAGAGGTCTTTTCCCACCTTAACAATTCTATGATCTAGCCGTTCTTTTATGACCACTCCTAAGAACTTGGACACTGTACCACAATGTGGCAATGAGTTGTACCTAGGTATAATTGTGCTGCCAGAAGTGTAGAGGAAGACACTCATACAGGATTAGTTTTGTCAGTGCACTCTGACACTCTCCATCCATGACAAATCCTAATATCAATGGAAAGGAAAAGCAGCTACATTTTAAGGGGTGTTTATGCTAAATCACTGTTTACTCTTTCTCAGCAGCACTTAACTTTTCTCTTCCTTAATGTTATGAATAACAGCAGGCCAGCTTCTCTAAGACCAAAGGAGTCAATAATAAAGATTTCTTCAAGCTATTTTGCAAGCTTTGAAACCAGTGATTTGTTTTGCATTTATCTACGGTGCAATAAGTGAATGTATCTAGTTTGTACAGGGCTAAGCCTATATCCAAACTGTTCACAAAACTTTCCATCCACTGCTTCTTTTGCTTCATGGAGTGCACCACTTGCAGAAAACTTTTCAGATTAGATACAATTCATGACTTGTTTGCAGCCATCATGGTTCTTTTAATCCCATTTTGAAGCATTTTGACAATAATTTTGTGCTTTCAGTATGCTCTTTTCTTTCTCAGGCATTGCTGCTGAGGTCTGCCATAGCTTTTTTTAAGTTGTGGATGTCACATACCTTTAGTATTAGTGCTACGACTTTTTTGACTGCTGCTCCGTTGTTTTCCATCCTCTCAATTCTAGCTTGTATTGCTGACATTTCTATTAGAGTGATATAAATAATATCTTGGCTAAGTTCACACATTTTACTGGATGTTATATTAAGGTGTAACTAACTCTGGAAATCCTGTGTCTTGGTTTGGTTTGGTTTGGTTTGTTTTGTTCTACACAAATCTGAGGATGCTTTGCACCTTTGTCTTCAATTCGCCCATTTCTTCTTTTTCAGATTGTCACTTGAGAGAAGGCTCTGAATTTACCCACTTCACTGTAGCTTCTGCTCAATCATTAGTTCTTCACTTACTTCTTTTGCTTCTTCACTTACTTCTTTTGCTTTGCATTTCCCTGCTCTGTCCACTTCCTCAGGCACCTCATTCCCCCACCTGGAGTTTTTCAGTGAACTTTGTAGGAGTTTTCATTGTGGTTTTTTTCCTTTACTGAGAAGTTCTCCACATCTCTCTGTTTGTCAAGTTCTTGCTCGCTAGATTGATATCTAGTAGTTCCACATAGAGCTTGATGTTTGCTGTATCTGAATAATGTTAATTTTTCTTCCAGTGTGCCTTTTCTCCTTTCTCTCAATCCATTCCTCAGTTAAGAAGGAGCTTCTTGCAGCACTGTCTTTTTTTCTCTTCCAGTACATGTTCTGCCTTATCTATACTGCATCTACTCTGCAATTTCCATGATCTGATTTTCTTTGCAGGAGCCTAGCTGCATTGTTAGCTCAGCTCTCTCTACCATGCAACACTCCTTAAAATAAAATCATGTATTTCTGAGAACTGACTGTTCCTCTTACTGTGACTGTAGGAACAAAAGTGCAACATGATGTTCTTCATCACAGAAATTAAAATGCCTTCTGGTTGAAGGACAGGAGTTCTGTTTCTGCTTTGGGGGTCCTTCTGTCATTGTTATTTGTGCTGAGTAGTGTCTTGGTCAGCTGATTCTGCCCTTGAAATCCAAAGAGGAACTTCAGAATGAGGAAGGGCAAAGGGATTGGTCCTAGTGTTATATATTTATTACTAAAGCTTTTGCTCAAAGTGCTGGACATTCTTCACAAACTTAAAAAAAAAAAAAAATACCAAAAACACTACTCCAGAACCAGGGCATTAAGAAACTGTTCCATTAGGAACTCAGCAGGAAGGTGAAAAGTTTCAACAAGTGAAAAACAGAGTAATAGACAGCCATTGGAGATTGTGGTGTAGATACACTTGTACAAAAATATTAATGAAGTATGTTGTGAAAGACATAATACCTCTAATTCAGCCATATGTAAACAGGCACAGCATAAGATGAGCAAACCAAACTTCACCCACTTAAACTATGACTTCTTCTTCATGTATGTCTGTACACAGAATCTGCATTTGAGAAAGTAGGGGGTTTATTGGTACATGTTTTGATACATATCAAATATAAAAATATTTGAGGGGGTTTTTTAATTATATTTTCATGTTCTGTAATCAGAGCTAGGCAAATTTTGGTCATGTCTAGTTTCTTCATTCTGGCACTTGGGAACTCCAGAATCCTGTTTTCAATTGCTAGCTCTGATAGCAATTACATGGACAGCTTTGAGCAAATCACTAAATCCCTCATTCCTTAATGGGGAATATACCTCTTCCATGTCTTCCAATCTCTGCTTATTTAGGGTGAAAGCTTTAGAAAGAATTGATATCTGTTCTTATATGGCACAATACAGTCCTGATCCCCTGGGGTGGAGCCTCAGAGGCAGGAGAGATGCTGCTGCAGTAGAAAGAGTTTCCAGATCCACCAGCAGAGGATGAAGATGCAGTGAAGGGTGAGCAAGCGGGTGAGCAAGAAACAAGCAGTTTAGTAGCCATGACTCACAAGAGCTTTCATGCAACCTATTGCTCACTAAGAGCACAAGGCAAGGCCTACAAGGTTTAAGATTAAACAAAAGAGCAGAGACATGTAATTCTTGGTGAGTTTGGGTTTGGGTTTTTGGTTTTTTTCAACACAGACACAAGCCTTTTAAGACTGCTACAGTCTGGTCTTGTTTACATGTTTTCAGCTATGGGTCTCCCACTCCTACTGATAAATGATCTCTTCTACCAAGGTCAGTACTAGTTGTTTCTGTCAGAGCATACCTCTCAAAGACACAAGAAGGTGTATTGTCTGTAAACAACACTGGAGGACTTTTACTACAAGAGATATTCAGTATGACAGACGTGTTTATTAGACCTAGCTTAGAAGTCTCTTTCATAGACATTTTAAACTGACTGACATTTTGAAGTAGACACAGATAAAGGAGGTAAGTGTACTTTGAAAGGAAGAGACCCAAATTAGAGGGAGGAATGTGTGTCCTTTGGCATGTACATTTCTGCTTCAAGCAGTCACCTCAGCCTTTGAAAGCCAGCCTGCCTTTTTTCACTGAAATATTCAGATACATAAACCATGTATTGATCAAATCTTAACATGAAATCTAAAATCAGTCATGCCTATAGGGCAAAACAAATCTTCTACTGCTGGTAGGAGAGATTTATGGCATCACTGATTACTACAGTTTTAAGAAAAATGAAATAGAAATATGCTTGTTTTTTTAAGCATTCATCTTAGGTGAAGTCTTCCGGTATGGTCAAAACTTAAAAAAAAAAAAAAACGCAAGTCATTTGTTCTGCCCCTGCATTCCTGTAGCATATGGATGGCTGGAGAGCATCACAGTTCTTGGACAAAATGGAAATTTTGTCTGTTCTTCAGATAATGTTGCTTGTAAAAGGAAACAATGAAACCCATGGGATGATATTGAAGACAAAAGGCATTTTGTTTTATTATTACTATTACTATTACTATTACTATTACTATTACTATTACTATTACTATTGACATTTGGTGTTGCCAACTTCAGTTTTTTTGCTTTTTAATAAGTTTTTGCTCTAAAATGTCAGAACATTACACAGCCTTCCAACATTTCTGCTCTACACCCAGTCTTTTCACTCCATGTGATTCAACAAAAGGCATCTTCTTAGCACAGTTTTTCTGGATGGCAGCAACACACTGGCAGTGGTAGAATTAAAAGAAGGTTTAATAGCCAGGTTTGCAGCTTTGGTGCTGTCCCCAGAACCAACCTATCCATGGACCAGAGGAGGAGGAATGTTCAGAGGTAACCTGCTTTCAGTTTTGCTACAGGGTGGAAGGGGAACCTTATGGGTAACAGCTGAGCTTATTTGATGGTTTCCTGACTTTCTACAGTTCTGCCACCCATGAGCCACCAAGTCTGCCATGGCACAGCAGTGGGTGGAGCTTTTACAGAGTGACTCCAAGCTGTGACATGATGATTTCAAAATCCCAGCACAGGATTTGTTTTGCTGTTGGAGATTGGACGCCTTTTGTCACAGAGGCCCCTATTTTTCCCCCCTCTTCTGTGGCCCTGCACTGCATGTCCTGCGTTCTGTATTGTTGCGAGTCAGGCGTGACATTTCCACTGCCAGCTGGGAGAGCACGGCCAGTCTTGTGGCTCTGATGTCACCAAGGAGCTGCAGTTCATGTCTGTGTCATTATGGCAGTGACACACCACTTGTCATTATGGCAGTTTACACAGAGCTGGAAGTGTGCTGCACAGACTGAAACCAGGACAATGTCTGTGTCAGTAAGAGCGTGTAGCAAGACGTGGTAAGTAGTAAGGATATTTTATGCCAAAGAGCCTTTTACATCATTTGAAACTCCAAGCCAGGAGCCACATGCTTCCAACAGCTAAAGATCTATGGAGTGGCTGCACACCAACTGCATTTTTGTTATTTGCTTTAAACTATAGCACTTGTGGGTTCCACTTAAAATGTGTTTAACTCTTCTGGAGACTGTCAAAGCCTGGTTTCTGCCTCAAAGAGTTTACAAATCCCTAGTGTTGCTTTGACTAAGTTTTGCATTGATGCATTTAAATGAAACATTTGAAATAAGAATATATCTTTTTTGACTGGAGTTATTAATTTCAGAGTTTTCTAGGCTTCCCCCTTAATCCTGTATTCTGAGGGACTCTCTTCTTGAAATCTCTGACCCTGGCATGCTCCAGAAATACTGGGAACTGTTCTGGACTGCAACAGGTGCCCAGCTCACAGATGTGTCCCAGAGCAGCACATGCTACCCTCCTCCCTCACTTCTCCTCCCCCCAGCCTAATCTTCACTATTCCATGTTGATGAGAGTTTCTAAAGATGGTGACTTTTTAGAAAGCAGATTTTTTTTTTACAGGAAACCCTTCACTATCCACACGAAGATAATCCTCCTCTAGATAAAATCCATACGCAGGTAGAAGAGAAGCAGATTCACTGTTCTTGGTAGACTCTTGGAGGCAGAGTGGAAACTAGAATGGGACAGTACAGACACAAAGAAGTATGTTCTCATCATGCAAAAGATGCTGAAAGGAGCCTTCCCTGCTCTGCACAGGCAGCATACATACTATGAGAGGTAATCTATTTCTTGTACTCAGAGTATTTTGTACTTACAGCAATGTAAAGCAAAAAAAAATTTTGGCATAACAAAGCCCAAGCTCCTGACTCAGTAGGAAGCAGAATAGGCAAGTCCTGCTGCCTTTTATTCTCAGGCTTCATCCCAGGGAGCATGAGTATTTGTTCTGCTGAATGAGCAGTGTGGAGTTTGCAATTTGAGGAGCAGCACTACGCGCAAGCCTCGCTTGAATGACTCTTCCAAAAGAGTATCTGGAAACCAGTCCTGAGTCACAAGCTACCTAGGCACGCAGACAGTGGTGTGGATACTTTCATATAAAAGCCACTGAAATTACATTGGCCCTTTACTGACACTGAAAACTTGATTTCAACCCCAAACATTAACTCATCATTTCCTGGATAACCTTTGTACTTTGTGGTAGTTGCTGATTTCTGGAGTTCACACAAATTATGCCTGTAGCTGTGTGAATGGCTTCATGGTCTTCTTATTAATAGGTACTACCTCTCCAAAAAAATTTTAACTTTTGCTTACTGTAGTAGGTAAAAGCTTGGCTGAATCATACTAGCCACAAAGAATGGGTCACAGTTCAAAAAGGAAAAAGAGAAAAATAGGGTCCAGAACAGTTTGGCTGAGAATGTATTCTTTAGTGTGACAAATTTAAAAGCTATCCTAGGAAAGTTCAGGAAGGTGTAATAAATCATGGTACTCAAAAGGCTTACTTACACATTGTACAGATTGTTATTTAAAATTTAGAGAAGGTATATAATGCCAGTCCTCTCAAATTTTTAAATCATTTTGTATCAGGATTTTTCCTATCTCTCACACAATAGGTAACTTCACTTATTCAGTGCTCACAGGATCACGTAAGCTCACCTTATCTGAGTTGAAAGAAGATTCACTACCATGCAAGTGTTCGCCCTTGTCTGGGAAGAGTCCAGAGAAGTGGATTTCACTTGACTCATTTAACTGCTCATAGTCCTAAAACACACCTTGAAGAAGAAATATAGATTCTTTGCAGTCACATAGAGGGAATCCTTTTTTTTTGTCATTGCAATTTTCAAAGACGTACTTTTTACTGTGTGTCAGAAAGTAAGATGCATTGCTGGGATGATGGATCAGTTACTCAAAATGGTACCTGGAGGATTTTTTTCTGAAAAGAAGGATTATTTCTGCTTATTTCTGCTTATTTCTTTTTCAGGCTAAGAATCTTGTCCAATAGATGCCAGCCAAACAGAAAGAGGCACAGTGATACTGCTGTTTCCAGTGATCCAAGCCTTACTCCACCTGCGTCAGGAGACATTTCTTTGATCAAGAGATTGGGTCAAATCCATGGCTTAAGCAGTTCTTCCAAACTGGAACAAGTTCAACAGACAACAGTCTTAACAGGGCAGATTTTTGAAGCTTTGATGTTACATAGCTTAAGAAAGTGGCCACAAGTGTGTGCAATTCAGCAGTAAGGCTCCCAGTATATAGAGACAAACAACCTTGCACCCTGACCGATTTCTTCCTGTTCAACCTCAACATTTTGCAACTTTTTTTGAGAGTTTCTGCTGAGAAGGGAAAACCCTAAATTTCGATATATGTGTGTAATTGCTAAAGACCAGATTTCTGGTTGACCACTTTAATGTATGGTTTCAACTCCCCTGTAAGGCAAATGCCTCTGCAGCTCCCATTAACCTACACAGAGCACGTGCACCTACCTCAAAGAAAGAAAAAGTCTTTGTTTTCAGATTTCATGCACAGCTTATGATCTGGAGACTGAATTTTGGCCCAGGATCTTCTGTGGACAGGTTCCAGAATAATTGGAAGAGATCAGTCTCGGGTGTCGCTGGTAGGGACACGAAAGAACCACGCTCAGGTTCAGAGGTGAGCAGAGAAAGAGGAAGTTTATTGTCATTTGGGATTTAAATAGGATTTGGAGTTTGATCAAAGATTGGTAGATGAGAGGAACACCTTTGTGACCCTAGTGGTCAGTTCACCAGTCCATCACAGACTGGTATGAAAACAATCTACTTGTTTATGTTACATTCGTGAGAGACTCCACTAGAAATATGTAAACAGTCATCAGAAGGCTAAAGAATCAGGGTGACATCTCACCCTTTTTGCATTAGGAAAAAAGAAATAGGAAAAAGAAAAATGACAATGTTCAGTCTTGTTGAAGGACCATTGGAGTGAACACTCGCATCGTCTGCATCTGAGTCATCACTCCGTTATTCATGCACTTTGCCTTTCATTTGGTCACAGTCTCCAACTTTCAACATGACAGGGTTATTACAATTCTGTGGCACCATAAGGTGCTTGATGTCATATAAAACCTTGCCAATCGACTGTGTGCAGGGTGAAACCTGCATTCCCCGTTTTTGTTTTAATTTTTTTTGTTGTTTTTTTTTTGTTTGGTTTGGTTTGGTTTGGTTTTTGGTTTTTTAGTGTGTTTTTGTTGTTTTTTTTTTTTTTTTGAGCAAAGAAAGAGAGAGAGTTTATTGACATTTGGAACTTAAATAGGATTTGGAGTTTAATCAAAGATTGGTAGACGAGAGGAACACCTTTCTGACCCCAGTGGTCAGTTCACCAGTCCATCACTGACTGGTATGAAAACAATCTACTTGTTTATGTTACATTCGTGAGAGACTCTACTAGAAATATGTAAACAGTCATCAGAAGGCTAAAGAATCAAGGTGACACTCAGGTGGTAGAATAAAGCTTTCCTATTCCATTTGATTACCGCATCCACTTAATGGTCATTCAAATGATGTATGTTCCTCTTCATTAATTATAAAATAATTTTTGAAATCATGTTCAAAAAATTACCATTATTCTGCTGATGTTAAGCGCAAGTATTCAATTACAGGTTTGTCTCCATACTCCTATGGGGAAAAAAATTAATTCCCATTTTAATCACTCACTGTTAAATTTCTGGTTGTTAATTCAATCCCAAAACTAGTGAATACGTTTGTCTATTCTACTCTGTTGAATAGTAGTAGTGGGTAAAACCATACAGCACGGCCTGTTTCTAATTATACTCTCATGTTTCCTCTTAATGAACAAAAAATCTCCATTTGGTACGTTGCCTGTTAACCTCTGTAGAGGTCAATGCCTCGTTCCTGTAATGCAGCACACCTTTTTCCCTTCCATTTAACACAGTTATTACTTTCTGGAAGGCAAGATGTTTCTTATTCAGACTGATGCACAATCAAGCTGGCCCTTTTCATTCAGTATATTACATACTTCTGTATTTGAAGGCTCAGTGAAAAGTAAGTTACCATCTCTCTTCAGAACGGTGAAATCTTTGTTTGCTTCATATTTTCCATTGTTTATGATTGTGGGCACTTTATTTGTTAAGTAAATAGTTTTTTCCACTTTTCTCCAAGAAAATCTTTTCCTGAACCACTTGAAGGAGAGGTCACTTGAATTTGCTATTCTAAAGAGACTCCATTCAAAGATTTTCTCCCAAATTTGCCCTAAACTAGGACAGTAATTAAGTCTGACCACAAGTGTAATAGCTGCCACAGAGGTTGCCTTGGCTACTCATTCTTCCTGTGCGAAATTGATGACTGAAAACACATGTTTACCATAAAAATATGCTTTTTGCTTGAAGATCTTAAGGCATGGTAGAGCAAGGACTTGAATTCAAATATGTCTGGTCCTGAAAAACCTGATATCCATTACTAGTATCAACAAAACTATAGGTATCAGCAGCCCATATTCTTCTGCCTACCAAACAGCCTATTTCTGTCATGGTCTAAAAACCCCACTTCTGTGACTGGAAATCTCAACCAATATACTCTATTGCCAATTAACAAGCTGCTAGTTACCAACCCTATACTGAGAAATAAATAAACAAATAAAAAGAGAAGCATCTCAGCTTTGCACCTGACATCTCTCCTCCTCCCTTTTTACTCCTTTTGTTGCACTCAGCCTCTTCTGACATGTGGGTGATGACACAGGGGACATGGTTGTTCCTTTACTTTTGCTTTTCTCACTCCTAACTTCACTGCCCCAGTACAGAGTCCTGTAGAGGCTATGCGCCCTCCTGAGCCTCCTCCCTGCCCCTCCTGGGTGACTGTTCTGTGCTGCCTGAGGGCCTCCTAAAGGGAAAAATTATAAACCAAAATCTGATGAGGCGCCAGGTTTGTTTTATGGCACAGCTCAAAAGCCAGAGCTGGAGCTATTTTTTGTTTCTCTTAGTGCTGAAGAGGTCAGCATCAGGGCAAGTATGTCTTTGAAGAGTTACTATGGAAATTGCCATGCACTTTTAACACCTTTTTCCTACTGAAATAAGAGCTGGGCATCTAGAAATCTTGGGAAATCACAGTACAAGCCAACCAACTTCTGGCAGCTAGTCAAAAAAGAAGATTCTACCAAGAAAAACATGCTCATCTTTTAAAAATATGGGGTTGGAGTTCCATCAGGTTTTAAGTGGCTTTAGCTGATGATGTCAGGGACTCTGCCCCCACACTTTGCTGGCATTAAACAAATGGCTTTCTACTTGTTTTCCATTGTAGCCCTTACTCTGGGCTTACATTGTAGCCTTCCCAGTGAAAGAAACACAAAGGAACTACAAGAACAATTGCAAACAAATGCTGTAAATACTACATGTGTGATTGTAAACATAAGCAGTGGTTCAGCCCTAAATGGCAAAGGGAGTAGCAGGCAACCAGGCCTTCAATTATTAACTAAGAAGGCTGGACTCACCCCAAGGTCTTCCTCTGTGCTTGTGAGGCAGAGCAGCGGCATTTCACTGAGTGCACAGCATCAGTGTTGTTGGGAAAGCAGTGCTGTGGCAGCCAGCCAGCAGAGCCCTCCTAAGGGTGCAGCCCAAGGATTACCTGGGCTTTGCTCCTGTGAGGCTGAGAAAAGCCTTCAGATATCTTGAATATACTAGCTTATTCTCTCTGGGTGGGGAACTGAATCCAATCCTATATATCTCTTTCCACCTAGGGTGTCCCAGAGTGTCCTCACCCCCTATTCCAGAAGGACACAGAAGGGTTTCCTTCAGCTTCCTTGTGTGCCCAACACCTACAGTATGGATAACCCTAACACTGTCTGTGGAACAAGTAATGAGATGGTGTGAATACCATTCTTATAGCTGGAGATCATCCCCTGTCTTTAGTGCCCCTGAGACATGATGCTGAAGTTCAGGAGTAGCAAACCTGACAGAGCATCCCAGGAAAAACCTAGGATGTTCTTCTCAGGGAAATGGAGTGCCTTGAAAAGTGGGCTTCCAGCTCTGTTATCCGGTATCCATGTCTCCTGCCTTCATGCTAAGGAGGGTTGACATGAAAATTTTCCCCTGCCACCTGAGCTCTGCTCCATTCTTTGTGTGGCCCTGTCCCAAAAAGAAGTATCAGAGATAACTAATCTCTACCAACACCATCAGGAGTTTGGAGAAGCTAGGTGAAAAAGGAGGCAGAGGAGCCCCAGTGAAGACAAGAACTTGCCTCCAAGTGTCTTGTGAGCAGTCTGCATCCACACTTGTCTACTTCCACTTTTCGCCTCCTGGTTTTTTTCACTGGTTTTTTTGGGGGGTTTTTGGGATTTTTTTTTTTGGGGGGGGTTTTGGGGGGGTTCTTTGGTTTGTGGTTTGGTTTTTAGGTTTTTTTTTTTGGTTGGTTTGGGTTTGTTGTTGTTGTTTATTTTTTTACTCTAATTTTAGCTTTCTTAATAAGTGCAACCTCAAATGGACTGAAATGGAAGTAAAATAAGAAATAAGAGACCTGTTGTCACTTCTGACACTAAGGATTGGAATCTTTCCAGCCTCTCAAAGACAGGTGTATAGCAGTTCTGCTCTGACAAAAAACCTTTGCTCACTGCTATATTCTAATATTCTAGATTTGATTTTTTTTCTTTTTCCCTGTCCATTAGGTCTGTTCAGACATGAGGATCAGCAATAAGCCACAAAGGACAGAAATATGTTTGTCACCTAACTACATCAGGCCTTTTTGTGACAATAAGTGTCTACAGAGCCACAGTGAAGGTAAAGTCAGTGTTGGAGTTGAGTATTAGAGCAGAGGGAAAATTTACAGAGGAGCTGCGTAAACCAGAAAAATTAATCTGCCTATGGTAACAGACTCAAGAAGTGGGTTCCTAGACTGTTCATTAATTAAGCTTGGAGACAGGAAAGATTATTGCATTAGGAATTATGCTTAATAAAGGAGGCATCTGCTCTGGAGGAAAAGTGTATCTCCTAGTGCCTGACGTTTTTCCTGTATTTGTACATATCTGGAAGGAATTCCTCCCCACGTACCTACAGCTACGATTTTCTTTTGTCCTACATATCCATCACAGGATAACCCTGTGATGACTATAATGGAGTGTCACCTGGAATGCATTTTCCTGTGCCTTGGAAGAATATCTTATGCATGGATCCTGCATACATTATTTAAATGGAGGAACTAAGAAAATGGCATAAAATGTGTTCATCAGCTTGACTGACAGAGGTGTTGCACACCTGCAGGTCAGTGGAAAGTGGGGACAGAGGCATCTCCTCTTTTGCATTCTGAGAAATTCTAAGGTTATTGAAGGTTTTTAATGGTGCAATCAAATCATTATAAGCAAAAAGCTACAAAATCAAATTCAGAACAATGAATGCATCAGTTCATCAATGGAACAGTTCCAGCCATCTGGTATTCATATGCTCTACACTGGGGCTGCTATTGTACAGACAAAAATGACCCAATCTTACCTTCCAGCAAGAGCTTTCATTAGCTAAATATATCCGAATTTTCAATTG
The DNA here is from genome assembly GCF_029207755.1 of Chamaea fasciata. NCBI lineage: Eukaryota > Metazoa > Chordata > Aves > Passeriformes > Sylviidae > Chamaea > Chamaea fasciata. Next base: position 46,117,626 of record NW_027094089.1, on the reverse strand, counting down.
TTCAGCTAGTATTACAGGCTCTATCCTGTGTTTTGGAAAGGCTGGGGTTTGGGGTTTGTTTTTTGTTGTAGTTGTTGTTGGTTTTTTTTTTGTTTTGTTTTGTTTTGTTTTGTTTTGTGGTTTTTGTTTGTTGTTGTTGTAGTTGCTTTCAGTTTTGGTCAGTTAAAGCTTCAGTCCCACAGTACTTCCCCTTTGGGTTTGTGTGTGTGTTACCCATCCCATTGTGGACCTGGCATCTCTTGGAAAACATTTAGTGACTTCTGCTGCTGAAGCTCTAGAAGAGAGAGAAGGGGCCAAAAGTAAAACTTAAAACATTAAGACTCTACTAAGAAAGACTGTCTCTTGAAGGAAAAATTCCACTGTAGGACTGAGTTTTTCACTTAGCATTATTTACTTTTTTCAAATGATAACTCCAGCAGCTTTTCAAAGCCCACATAATCACAGAATGGGTAAGACTGGAAAGGACTACAGCAGTGCTCAAGCAGGATCATCCCAGAGCACATAGCATGGGATTGTCCAGTCACTTCTTGAATATCTCCAGTGAGGGAGAGTCCACAACCTCTGTGAGCAGCTTGCTCCAGTTCATAGTCACCTACAGAGTAAAGAAGTTCTTCCTCATGTTCAGGTGAAATTCCTGAGCATCAATTTCTGTACATTGCCTCTTGTCCTATTGCTTGGCACCACTGGCACCACCAAGAAGAGCCTGGCTCCCTACTCTTGGCACCATCCCTTCAGATATTTATAGATGTTGTAGAGGTCCCCTCTCAGTTGTCAGTTCTTAAGGCTGAACAGGCCCAGCTCCCTCATCATTTCCTTGTAAAAGAGATGTTCCAGCCCCTTGGTTGTCCTCTGCTGGACTCACTCCAGGAGCTCCATGTAAGACCTGACATTTAAACAGACCAAACTGATGTGCAAAGTTATATACAGTACAGATGCATCCATGTGACTTTTTCTGAGCACTTTATTTTTTTTAAGCCTGTGAATGAGTATGCCACTCAATTTACTGGTGTACAAATATCATCCAGTTCAAGAGGAAAGGGCACAGACAGGCTAAATTATGGATTTCAGATGCTGTCTATTGACTAAGGATCACAGCTGGATCAGGATTTTATAATCTTTGGACCTTGCAGTTATAGCCAAAGCTATGGCTGGAGCAATGGACCCAATGGCTGCTGCCGCAGTTGCTGGAAGTAAAGCTTTCCTTGCTTCCCTGTATCCTCATGAGAAGAGGGATTCCAACCATTTCATGGCAGACCAAAGCTCTGTGCTTGATGAGAAGACAAAACAGAACAGCATTATCTATCCGGTCATCCCTTTACAGCCTACAAACAAATGTTTTTTCAACAACCTGGGAAACAAAAGGCTGAATGAGTAGGAGTGTTCAGGCAGCATAAACGTAGAGCTTCCCTGAAGCAGCGGTGCTGACCCAGCCCCAGGCTCCAGCACAGGTGTTCCATAGAGCTGAAGGGCACGTAGGAGTGTTCAATGCTGCAGCCATCCCATGGGAGATGCCCCTGCCACCTTCCCTTCATGGAACGTGCAGCCACCCCTGAGCCTGTGTGTACCACAAAACCATGGCTCCTCCTCACTGTCTTGCCTCCCTCACCACAGTGAAGTCACAAACATCAGCTCCCTGGCCTCCCATCCAGGACCCTCCTGGCAACCTGCTGCCCCCATGCTTGTCCCCGACAAACCCCATGTACTTCACAGAGCCACCAACTCTCTTTGATGCATCTCACAGCGTGTGATTGGTAAGATTCTTAACAGTAACACAGAGGCTTATGGTTCAGTATGGGTTGTTACTGGATTAGTGACGAATGCACTGAACTCCTTTGCATCTCTGGCAGCATTTTGCAAACACTAGTCCAGTCATCTCAGGGCAACATGGAGGTTACAAGTGCCAGGACAAACCCAAAATTTCTTTCACAAAGAGCCCTTAGACCTGGTCACTCAGACAGACATTGCTCTTATTTCTGGTGCAGGGATTGTCTAAACAGCCTTATCTGACTTAGATTTTGCCATAGAGGCTATGGTAATCAACCATCTCCTCTACTTTTGTGGACATATTCCTAATCCTCAATATGCTCAGGCAGCTATGGGCACCCATTTTTCCTTCAATCCTGGCCTTTCAGTCCTGCTGTTAGGGGCTGGGCATGGACAGAAAGCCATGAAGAGCCAAAGCTTGGCTCCCAGGAGCACTATGGCCACATTAACTTTGCAGCAATCTGCTACACTTCAGAAGGATTAGGATATCCTCAGAACCAGACAACAGGAGGCTGAAGCAGAGAGAGAGAGTTTCCATGGAAAGACCTGCTCTTTTGCTTGAGAACTTAGAGGAGTTTGTGGCTCACAGAATGCAATGAACTGCTGCTGCATCATAGCAGGAACCCAGAGGAGACTGAACCAAGGCAGAAGCACTGCCACAAAACAAAGATGACATAGCTTTATGGATAGGGATGCTTTCTTTCTGTGAGATTTCTGATGTGTCTGAATTTTTCTCTGGAAAACAGCATGTTTTCTAACTGTAGGTAATGTTATTTGCTCAGATTCCTCTGCATCTGTTCTGAACAGAGATGCCCAGTAAGTGAGCACCAGACTTCAGAGTATGTACGTAACAAATGAGCAAAAATTAAACTCCAGAGAGTACTTTATTGTTTGTGAATTGTTGAAGCTGTTCTTTGTAATGTACACATGCATTAGCAATCTACTACAAATGTTGGGACTCTAAGAAATAAAAGCTGATCAATAAAAAGTGAAAATACTATTCAAGGTCTCTAATAATTCTTATTTCAGATAGTGCTGAAGGATGCCATTTTTTTTTTCACAGGAATTAGTAGTGACTCATAGAATGTTTCAGTCAAAGCATCCATTGCACTGAAAATTTCATCACATTTCCAATCCATAATTAAATTATCCATTGCTACCCACACCTGAGTATGTTGCATAGAGAAATGACAGAATTAAGAGACATCTTAAGTGTAAATTCCCAGATTTATTTTTTTTTTTTAAATTAAAAGCATCAGAGGTACTTTCCAGGCCTAGACTAAAGGAATTAGATGTTTAACTTTTCTGGGTTTCCATGACTTATCTTGCTGCCACACAGTATGAATGCTGAGAATTAAATATAGGTATATTAATGTCTGCACATGTTAAGCATAGTTATTATTTGAATCAATTCAGTAAATTGAGCACATGAAACTTACATGGTTTGTTCTGGAAACAGAAGTTTTTCCAGACTGAGGGATGTGAAAACTACTCCCCTATCTAATGCAATTCAGTACATCTGTCTGTGATTATATAAACACATCTCAGACCACAGAGTACCACAGCCAAGTCTCATAGCAGTTACATTCATTAAACATGTGATCTTCCCTGGACCTTCAATATTTGCCTGTTTGTAAGATTTACTGGATATTCCCTATATTTTCTATTTAGAGCAAGAGTGACTGATGGAGAATTAATGACATTATCCTTGAATAAATGACAAGTCAGTATTTCAGGACTGAGTGAGCATGCCTGAAGTCACTAACAGAAAACAAAAACTGGAAAAACATTGCTGCTTTAACTACATCAGTTTGCTGAAAGTGGACTCAAAACCAGTTTTCTTTAAAATGTTTGCTGTCGTTTTACCTCCATATAATTCCATCTCAGCCTTTTCCCATGGACTCAGGTCTGCTATTTTCCACTATTTTCCTTCAGGGGTCAGTAGCTAGAGTTGCTGCTGAGGACATCCTAACCAGCAATTTTTGAGTATAGAGATACTAAGCAGCAGTGATTTCCAATTTGCAGATGTAGTAACTCTTAGCAGCAAGCACTGTCTTACTGAAGAAGACTCTGCATTCCTGAGGTTGTAGGTCTCACCCAGAGATATGCAAATCTTGTCAGGTCACCCTTTGCTTGAAGCATTAATTGCTTTCAAGTTAATCTTGGTTCTTATAGTGGTATCTGGGCAACTGGCTGAGGACAGGACAGGTTTTCTACACATGTAACAGGCAGTTTGTATCCCCAAAAGATGAGTAAAACCTGGTTTATAATGAAGCTATAGCAGATATACTGCCTCCGGACTGGAAGAATCAATTTTGCATTCTGAAGACCTGCTCTCTAATCAGTGATTCATGTATGTCATCCCTTTTCTGCCACCAGGGGAGGACACCTGCAGTTTGAGCACACCGTTTCGAGACTGCCAATGCCCAGCCCAGATGTGGCCTGTGCATAGGTGAGAAAACTACCAAGGCCTGTCACCATAATTGGTGCATAGATGCTAAACCATCTCTAAGAGCTTGTAACAGAACATGCTTTTTGGTCACCTCCTGCAAACACTTGGTAGCTTGCTTTGAACAGGTAGAAGATGAAATCCAGCACTTTCCAAAGTTAATAGCCTGCTGAATACTTAACAAAACTTTCCAGCATGTTGAAGTCTAGTCTCAGAGCAAAATTACAATGCTGAGTACAATCACAAGGTATGTGTTGTGACAACTACTTCCTAAAGAGAAAGCATTTCACCAGCCACGGCAGCTAGAGACCTGCTCTCATTGATGCCAAAAACTTTGTTAATAACTATACCTGTGGTGCAGCAGATATTACCAGGAGCTATGGTAGACAGTGTCATTACTGTGTGGATGACACACAAGCAAAGATCAGACTTGAGTATTGTCTCCGATGCTTTCTGGTTCCTTGAGAAATATGAGTGCTTTAAGTGTGCTTGGTGCTTCATAATGGGCTTTTGTGCTGCTGGAGGCCCTCATGGCTTGTATAGCTGTAGGAAACCTCCCTAGAAATCTCACTACAGGGGTTAGAAATGCTTAGCCATTTCAACCACTGAACTCTTAAGTGTTGTGTGCAACAATATGTCTTTTCACTTCATGTACATGCAAAAGTGGCCTGTAGATGCTTCAGCAATTCAATTAAATCAGCCTATTTCACAGTAAAAACTTATGGGGGCAGGGGGTGGGGAAGAAGCAATTTGAACCTGGTTTTGTATAATAAAATAATTCTTCTAATCTGGAAAACTATTGTCCAACCCTGTCCCTTTCCACGGATGTGTGCTCGGTGAACCTCCAAATTGAGTATTCCTATGACTGCGGGTCCCAAATGGCTCTCACCGACATCGGCGAGAGATTCGAAAGTTTCACGGGACGAGAACTGTGGCTGCTCCAGGAACACCTGCATACCACCGCCACGCACCCAAACCCCACCGCCCCTTCCCAAGGCAGCCTCCGCGGCCGGCCAAGGCGCGCGGAGGGGAACGAGCAGCCAACGCGTGGGGTCGGCGGGGCGAGCGGGCACACCTGGGCCCCGCCCGGCGGAGGCGCAGGCGGAGTGAGTGTGGACGGAGCCAAGTCCGTCCCGGCCCGTCACTCTCCTCCCCGTCCCGTCCCGTCCCGTCCCGTCCCGTCCCGTCCCGTCCCGTCCCGTCCCGCTCCGCTTCACTCCACTCCACTTCACTCCGCTCTGCTCTGCTCTGCTCTGTCCCTCCCCGTCCCACCCCTCATTCCTCCCTCCCTCCCTCCTTCCTTCTCTCCCCTCCTCCCTCCCTCTCTCTGTGCGCGCCGGCGGCGGCGGCGCCGCGCTCCCTCCAACCGCGCCCGCGCAGCCCCCGCAGGTAAGTGCAGCACGGCGGGCTCGGGGGCGGAGCGGGGCGGGGGGGTCCAACCATTCTCGCCCGCGAAAAGGTGCCCGCTTCCCATTCCCCAAGGGCTCTGTGCCCACGGCGCCCTTCTCTCTTTGGCGTTTTCTCTCGTGTTTCCGAACCTGGTCTAAGTCCCGAGGCGCGCAGTGGTGTACGGGGCGGCGCGCTTTGTCGGGGGCCCTCTCCGGCCAAGAGCTCCTTCGGAATGGGCTGGAGCGGGTTCGAGGCGTCGGGTCGGGCTGCTATTCCTGCTGGACTAACTTGTCCAGGGCTGCCCTGGAATAAGTAATGGACACTTGTTTGATTAAGGAACACGAACAGGACTTACTTGGGGTCTGCCCTCTCCTTTTTTTTTTTTTTTTTTTCGTCACCCCTTCCCTCCCGAAATCTCTTTGGATTTATTTATACCAAATTAAAACAGTGGAAAAAGTCCGAGATAAAAAAAAATGGTTGCCACCTCTGTCTCCTGACTTCCTCAGTCCTTCGAACGAAGAGCCTGCTCAAGTCCGGTGGGAGCAGTGTCAGTGTATCCGTGGTATTAGCAAAGCTAAAGGACGGGGAGAAGATAGATGAATGAAAGCATAAGGGTGTGATTTATTAAAGAAAGACCGGGAGCGGGGGAACAGGAGGGAAGCTAGAGGACAAAAGCCGTTAGCAAACTGAAGTGAGAAGAGAGAGGTGGAATTAGAGGCACCAAGTTTCTTCCTCTCTCTTCTTTTCCTATGGTCTTTTTGAATAGCTCCGCAGTGGGAACCGTCCCAAAAAACTGCTTCCTGTGGAAATATGTGAAAAGTTTTCATTATCACAAAAATGTTGGAATGTCTGAATTTAATTTTCTTGGGGTTATCTCTGTGAAGCAAGCTCACACCTTCATGATTTCAGTTGTCTGTGAATGTTAGAGGCTGCCTAAATCCCCCCCCCTTTTTTTTTTCCTTTTTTTTTTTTTTTTTTTCCATCCCTCGCTCCAGGTTTGGGTTGGTTTTCGGGGGGGGGGGGGTGGCGGGAAGTTTAAAATTGGAGTTGTTTGCTTGTTTGGGCTTTTTTTTTTTTTTTTTTTTTTTTTTTTTTTTTTTTTTATTGGGGTTTTTTTGAAGTTCTAAAGCAAAGTTACTTGGGGGAGACCCTGTAGGCATCTTGTGTTCTCAAAGTGTGGGTGAATTGGGTTAGCTGCAATCTTTTTACTGCTAAGAACTGCTGCAACTCTTATCTTTTCAAAGAAAGTTTTTGCATATTAGGTCAGGTTTGGTGTGTTGTACCGTTTGGTCTAAAATGAATCACTCTCAGGTCAGGGAGTCATGTTACAATTTGGCGGCCAGGGCTGTGTGTTACTCTTGTGCGAGGATGGGCCATACCGCAGTACTAAAATAATATTTCTGGCAATTTCAGCAGTGGACTGAAGCAATACTCTGTGTGCACAGGCGTAAGTGAAGATCTGCCCTGCAGCTTGCTATTACAGGCTATAGGCGTGCCACATGTTTTTCCTTAACTGATATGTGCTCAGACTTACAAAGCAACTTGGTAGGTCTGCGTTTTACTGTTGTTTTTATTAAATATTAACCACACAAAATTAAATGCTGTTTTGCTCCAGAATAGCTTGGCACTTTCTCATCGTGTGCAGTTGTATATGAGTGGTGGTTTTCCTTTCTGTACGGCAAATAGCTAAGGAAATGTTACTTAGAAATACTGAGAAGCACTGCTGCATGATCAGTGTGGTGTCGTCTTTATCACTCCCTATTACGGATTGCAGTAGTTAGACTATTGGCTGCGATAAACCTTGTTCTGAGAACTTAGCCGTAGCAGTGCTGGTTGAAGAGAGGAAAACGTTGGCTGATGTCTGCTTTCTCTTCCTCCGCTCTTCAAAACAAATATTGAAGGTGGAAAGGTTAAATGGCTTTTGGGACAAAACCCATGGAAAATACAAAATTAAAATAACGCCACACTGCATGCCCATCTTTAATATGTGAACTCCACGTGTGAGTAACAGACCATCTTATCACTGTGAGCAAAAAATACTTTATGGTCATGGGGTTTTCATCAGTAGTTCTGGAAGATTTTAACTGAAATGTAATTCCTTCTCTGCTTAAAAATGGGAAGAATTAAAAATCAGTCTTTAACTTGGTCTTATATTGTCACTCAATTAAACTCTTTGGGGAATCCAGGAGAGGCTGTTGAAGAAAGCGTTTTGCTCTGCTTTGTACTTACATGGGATTCACTTTGATACCACTGTGATGAGCCCTTAATAACACCTTAATGGATAGTTAGCTGTTTCTCAGTGGCCTCTCCATGTTGAGCTTGCTTTATCTCATATTCAGAGGTTTAAATCAATAGGCAAGTAATTCATTTGACCAGTGTATTCCTTTTGGGAGACCACCACCATCTTCTCTTTGAGTACCCAGCAGTTTGAGCCATCTCAGAGGTGAGCTGCCTTCTCTAGATGTCAGAAGAGCTGGCTTTGAGCACCTCTAAGTGGTGACCTGCCTGCACTTACTGAGTACTGTTGCTGTGTATCTGGCTTTTTTAATCAAATGGATGCAGAGGAAAATTGAGTGCAGCTCTTTTGCTATCAGGGCTGAGTGGGGAACTCTTCACAGGCCCTCACTTATGGTCTTGGTGGTGCTTAAGCATACATGGACGAATTTGAGAGTGGGAACAGGTACTGTGTGGCAGTTGTCCATTTCACTACTGTTTCCCTCACAAAATTAGAATTTGCTACGTAAGTTCAATTTCCTCCCTTTCAGAAAGAAAAGTGCATGTAATTTAAGGGATACTTAAAGTCAGTTTAAATTCATAAATGGGATATTTGAAGAGTGGCTGCTACATATAATGCCAGGGGAAAGATGCATACAACTGTTTTGCTGAAAGAAGGATGGATCAAAATGTGAGCCTTTAGTTAGTGGATTAGTTCTTTATATGTTGTGCATTTCATTGCTTCATCTTTCACAATGGGCTGTATTATTTTTTCCATCAGTTCAATAGAGTGAAAAGAAAACCAACTTTTGAGAAAGTAAAGTGTGTCTTTTCTTTTTCCATCTTCCCATGTCGTTTTCTTTAAGATTGCTTTCAAATTTGGTATGGTCCTCATTTGTTGCCTTAGGAGTTTTGATAATTTGAAGGGAGATTGCTGGTCTACAGAAATGCTTGATTGTGAGGTACTTGAGGCAGTAATGGCTTCAACTGGCAGTGGTTATGTAGCATCTGATGTGTTTTTTGACTTTTCTCTTCCAGGTGTCACAAGTTGAAACTGTAGAGATGTGGCACTCCTCAGCAGTGCTGCATTTGGGCTGGGCTTATACACTTCATGTTTTCTTCGATGTGTTTTCCTTCATAGCTAAAGCAAAAGCTGAAGGCTTCGTCCATGGCCCATAGATGTCAATGGCAAAATCTGTATTGGCACTGAATGACTTTGGGTCAGGTGTGAGGCTGATGTGTTGCTTTGACAGAAGTACAAAATTATTCCCAGGGCAGACCAAAGTTCTGTCAAGGAAATGAGAGCTGCTTTTCTACTTACATGTAAGGGAACTTGAATTTTGGTTTTCTTAATTTATATTTCAAGCTTTGTTTCTTTAAAACGTGGAAGAATTGCCTGTGCATTCTTGCACTTCCATTGATGTACTGATGCATATGACAGTGAACATCTGAATGTCTGGTGCCTTGGTTTGGTTTTTGTTGATAGTAGAGGAGAATTCTGAGAAGTGCCTATCCTTCTCTCCTCCAGTGGTGTTTCTTGAGTGCCTGACACTCTTTCCAAGCTCCTAACTGATTAACAGCACACCTGGCTTGCAAAATTTTGGTAATTGTTTGGCTGAAGTTTGCACTCTAGGATCGGTTTTCATTTCTTAATGACTGGCATCAAACTGTTGAAAGTACTGTTTCTATTTGTGCAGCATTGAGCACCAGAAAAGAATGGAGCCTATGTACTAGTGCTGGTTTAGACAGTGTATGTGTGTCCACATATCACATGGCAACTCCATGACCATGGCATTTCCCTTACATGCTCCTGTCAAAGAACTTTGAGGTGGTTCTTAACCATTGTATTTCTCTGCATAGGGACAGTAGCCTTGCTTGGATTAGTGCAAAGAGTCCAGAATTTCCTGATAGGCACAGCCTGGAATAGTTTGTTGACCATGGTTTTTTTCAGTACATTATGTATTTCCTACTGGGTCTGGCTCCTTGACCCAGATGCTATAGGCAGTTAGGTTAGCGCGCATAAAGAGGAGAGCCCTGGTGCATTTACCCAAGAGGTAAAGAAGTATTTCTTACTAAAAAGAAAGTGAATAGTCCTCCTTTGCTTCTGGCAGGCAAAAACAGCCACAGACTTGCAGGGCTGCTGTGGTTCAAGAAGTCTTGGATAAGGCATGCCTGCCCCTGCCAGCAGCACAGCCTGAGAGGGGGAAGGAGCCACATCCCTCCTCAAGCCACTCCCAGGATAAATAGCCAGGAGAGGGCTCTGGCCTGGGATGTGTGCAGAGCGCTTTGCTTTCCAAGTGCCTTGAAGATTTGTTCGGATGGGCTTTGTGATGGCCTGGCTGCTGGCTGTGCTGGGAAAACAGGAGCAAAGTGTTGTGCCTTGCTGTTTCCCACTCACAGACTGCAATGTGTTCTGCTGCTGAAATGATGGTAGGTGGTGTGGATCAGTGGCACCTGAAATGCCTTCAGTTGCAAAAGTGGGGAGGCTGGATCTCTTTTAGAAGGAAACGTATTTTGGGAGTACAGATATTGTATTGCTGAGAACCGTATGAAGACTTTTGTGCCAACTGAATAATCTTTATTTGAGATTTCTTCAACTTGACCGGCATTGGAATTTCTATTTTAATTTTTTTTTTTTTGGCTTCCCTGTGATATACTCTAGATAAAATTTGGAGGTCCTCTCATTTTCTTTTTAAAAATACAAAGGTGTTATGAGAGCCCAATATTGTCTTTCTGGTTTTACTTCTGACTGTGACTAAGAGGCAAACACCTCCTGAAGTAGATTTTTGTAACTGCTGAAGAAAATATATGAGAGTTTGATAGTCATACGTGATAATCCTCAGCTGTAGGCCTCATGTTGCCGTATTTCAGACCATTCTGGCTTTTCTGTAGGAATTTACATGCCACAGTGGCCTTCGGAGCAGGATGGATTTCACAGGCACTTCATGCTGTACATCCATTTCTTTGCCAGCTAGAAAATGTATTGCATATTGCAGTGCTTGCAGGAGCAAGCCTGAAAGCATTGGATTGACATCAAAGGCAAGATCTTTCTGTGCAGAATGCTGGAGATTTTAAGAGTGGTAAAAATTTGGCAAAGGAAATGCATACTGTTTTTCATTGCAAGCCCCTTTCCCTCCCTCCTCCCCGTCTTTTTAGGATATGTATGGCAGATATGAAATAATGCTGGTACTTTATTTCTGGGAGCAGGAGTTTTTCTTAGAAGTTGTTTTGCCATTTGAGGGATGATTATTTTCACCCTGGGTGGAAAAGTATAGCTGCAGTAGTATCCATTTTTTATTAAGAAGTTAGCTACAGCAATAAATGTTGGATGAGTATTGAATGTTTACAGCATAGAGAAATTTGTATCTTCTTTCAGTAAGTGGGTGATTATTTAATAGCAGTGAGCTGAACATGAAATCTAGCAAAGACTTACTGGAATCCAAGCAGTCAAGGGAGATGCTGTACAGGTCAGACCTGTTTTTAGAATAGTTACACTTCAGGTTAGCGTTTGTAGGAAAGGGGAAAGACTAATAAACTCTCAAGCTTTCATATCTACATAGCTTTCAAGTGTGGCAAGTGTTGTTTTGTCTGCTGTGAAGGGGTGTTGATAAAGGGTCTGTAGTTGCTGGATTTCACTAAATGTTTAGTCTTTGATAGTGCAGTCTGCTTTTGACTTCTTGTGATTGTCAGATCTGCTGGACAGTGTTCTGAAGCCTTGGGCTGCTGCTGGTGACAGAGCAAGGGAACTGAGGTGACATTGCACAGCTGCAATGTGTGAAGGGCAGCATGCTTCCCGGAACCACGATGTGGGTGTCCACAGCGAGGGTGTAAGTGCAGAAGAAAGCTCAAATTTGTTTGCTGCTCAATTCTGTATCAGCTTTGCTGGCATCAAGTGAGGTGGAAGGCTCTGGGGATACCACCAGTGCAACAGTCACTGTCCCTTCAGCTCACAGCACAGAAGCCCAGAGGGTGGTGAGCACCCATACCCTCCTGCTGCTTTGGATCAGGGAGAAGCAAATTGTCAGAGTGGCACCAGCTGCTTCTAGTTGGATGGCTGGTGGCAGGAGACCTCGGTGGAGGACTGTGGGTTAGCACCTCAAGCCAATGGCAGGGTCAGGAGAAGGTCACCTTGGTCCTGGACCTTGTCTTGCACTGGGTGGTCATTATTGTGGTCAGTATTTTTTTTGGTTTGTGTGCCTGCATTAGGTGCTCACTGAGTCTCTTGGTGAGATCTGTTTTCTTGTGTTTACTGTGTTTTTTTACATTCTCTTACTGCAACGGGGTGTCGCTTCTTGGGTCCTAAAGCTTTCAAGGTTTCATGGTTGTGTTACTAACCATTTTCACAGTTACTTGTAGTGGAATATGAAGTAGCAAAGGGAGGCAGCGTGTAGGTTTGCTTGATGTTCTATCTGGACACCTCTGAGCTCTTTCGTTGATACTCCAGCTAACAGAAGTAAATTATACACTTTTGTGCATAATTGAGTTGTTGTTTCAATGCCTATTGTGACAGGTGTGTTTACAATGACTGCAGAGACTGGACCAGTAGTTTTACAAGATATGTACAGTCTTCTTATGTGTTGCAGTGGGAAGGGTTTCATGTGGTAGTGAAGCTGTAATGTTGGATGTAAAGGGGAAATTTGGCTCTCTTGCCTACGGCTGTGCTTATAGGAGTAAACTTCGTAGCCCATTTCTAGTTGTATGCTAACTTTGAATATATAAAGCTAATTATTGAAGTAAAAAAGCATTCAGGAAATTGGTAGGGCAGCATTAGATAGAAAAGCATACATTCAGACTGATAATGATAAGCTTGTAAGTCCCAAAGGAGAGTAAAGCACAGAAGGGTGTGTATTAATACTGTGTTGCATCACTGACTATTGCACTTGGCAGGTGTCTTTGCAGATGTGTACGCAGCCCTGCTAGGGTGCTCTATGTTGCATTGGCAAATTATCAGTACAGGAGAATAACTTGAACGTTCCTTGCATCCATCTGAGAATGTCTCCAGGCATTCCTGGAGTCTTGTCAGGATAAACCAGCCAACTAGTCAGAGCCTGTTGTCCTATATGCCACAGCAACACAAGGGATGTACTAGGAGTGGTGTTTGGGCATATGCTAACCATCCACATAAGCATTAGCTTTGGTTGAGGAGCAAAGCCTCAGTGAAGAATTCATTGGGATTTTGAGCCATTTCTATCCACGTCTCCCTGTTTGTTGCTACATTCCCGCCGACACAAATCCAGTGCATCAGTAGGTCACTGCCCCTTCATTCCTCTTGTTGAGGAAATGGAATTCACCAGTTAATTTCCTGAGATGCTGCACTGGGACAAACGACTTTAGGGAAATGGATGTGTGGATAGGTACCCAGCATTCAAAGAGTCTCATCTTGAATGTGACTTGTACTTGAAAGATACCATTATAAATGTCTCAAGTTTATTGGTCTTTCTGTCTTTCATTTTCCTTGCTGTCCCTCCCAGAATGTGTCATACGTGGAGAGCAATTCTGTGGAGATGTGGCAGGTATCTTTGAGCTGCCCTGGGCATGGTTTCTGCACAGAGCTTTGAGAACTGTTCCAAGGTGGCCAGCAACATATCAGGATTGTTTTGCTACTCCTAAAGCTTTTTATGGAACTACTGAAAACTTTACTTCAGAGCTGTGTATTTCTCTGTACAGAAGCCTTCCAAGCAAAAGAAGACTTTTCTGAATTAGTGTTTGCTCCCCTAATCTTTTAGCTTCTTGTTTGCAGTAGTTATAGTGTCCTAGTGGGACTGGAAACTGACTGAGACTTCAGAGTATTACTATAATCACAAAAATCCTGGTATTTAGTGAATAGACTAAAAATAGGTCTCTGGAATTATTCAATTTTGCAAACAGTTGGTAGGAATAGCATAGGTTAGTGCCTGCTTCTCCATGAAGTACAGTGTTTCTGTTTCCTGCCTTGGATTGCTTAAGTTTCATATGCAAAAGCATCCTAGGTTCAGCCTAGAGGAGAAAATTCTGGAGGAGATGTGTAAGCTGATGACAGTTTGATGACAGAAGGGAATTATATGATTGTAGAAAACATAAATGCCTTAAAAATAATATGCCTGAGCAAATGCCTATGCCATGATCCTGCATATTTCCATCCCCAATATCTCTTCCACAAAGTTTCTTGCAATCAGTTGCCCATATTTTTATAACAAATTTCTATTTGAGAGACTTGTTTACTGCTTTTTCAGTTCTTCTTTCTAAATTGTTCCTAATATGCTATGAATACTCTGTGAGGGGATCTTTGGTATAATTTTTGTGTGAAAACAGTTACTTTTTCCCTCAGAAGAGTGGCACAAAATGCAGAAACAGCTTTGGCAAAGAAGCCACACCCTGCTCCTTTGTGCTTCATGTGAGAAAGGAGAGGGGGAAAATCCTGACTTTTCTTGGAGCTCCCAAGATGAGGTGAATTTCTTGGTTGGTAGGAAACCCGAATGTGCACTCACCATGCATCTGCCTGATGCAATTGGGCCAGAAGTCATTCTGTGCTCTGTATATCCCTCTGTCAGTTCCTCTTGTGGTTTGACTGACTTTCCTCCCAGAATCTTGCAAGTGTCATCTCCTCCTTGTATGAACTGTGTCTCCACTAGAGGGGGGTGCCAGTATTGCTGTAGTGGGAAACTTTGAGGATTTGGCAAGTTGTGGTGCTTTACTCTTCCTTCTTGCCTGGCACTGTTGCTCGTTGGGTTAAGTGGAGTATCCTTGGAAGGAGGCCGCTGCAAGGCTGAAGGCGCAGCTGACCAAGTAGTAGGCATTGGGTTTCTCCAAAACAATGTCAGTTCTGCCAGCATGCCATAGTGCATTTTTGTATAGAATCATAGAATAATTTGAGTTGGAAGAGACCTTAAGGATCAGTCGGCTCCCAAACCCCTGCCACAGACAGGAACCCTTTCCCCTAGACCAGTGTTCAAAGCACTGTGCAGCATAACCTCAGATAGTCCCAGGGACTGAGGTATCCACAGCTTCTCTGGGCAACCTGTTCCAGTGTCTCATTACTCTCACGGTAAGTGATTTATTCCTAATATTAATCATCATATACCCTCTTTCTCGGTCAGTTACCCCCTTGTTACGTACCCTTGTCCCTTTCCAGCTTTTTTTATAAGCCTTCTTTAGGAAAGTGCTATAAGGTCTTCCCAGAACCTTTACTTCTCCAGGGTGAGCAGCCCCCCTCCCTCAGCCAGTCTTCATAAGAGAGGTGCTTCAACCCTCTGGTCATTTCTATGGCCCTCTCTGCACTCGCTTCTTCTTCTGTTCAGAGATTCAGAGCTGGATGCGGTACTCCGGGAGGGATCTCCTGAGAGTGGAGTAGAGGGGAAGTGTAAGATTGGCTGACCTAAGAGAGGCTGCTCAGTAGCAGGAGGTTGAAAATCAGACCCAGCATGCCTAAGTGGCCTGTGTCAGGGATGAGAGTAGCTGTGCATGGGCCTCAAGCTTTAGTGTCATGGACACAGCTGGTGTGTGCAGTTGTGGGATGCCGAAAAAATCTGATTTGTGGGTGGATTTCAGTACATTCTCCGTTTGTGGCCTGGATCCCTTGAACTTTTTAGTTTATTTGTGCGGTCACAAAAAAGTCTTAGTGGTTCCTGAGTAATGCTTTATGGCTTATGCTTTTGTTACAAAACTGTCTGAAGGAGCCTTTGAAGTGTGTATGTGTTCAAAGTTTGTACCCATGCTAATGTGCACCAAGTTGCAACGGAAGAGCTGGAGGCAAACTACTAGTTAGTTTTCATTTTCTTTTTTCTTTAAGAATAATCCATTGATATTCAGTTGTACTTTTGTCCAATAGGATTGGGTTTTTTGCCTTTCTTACTCTTTAAAAGAGGTGAAAAAATTGATGTTATTTAGAAAATGGTGAGTCAGACTAGATAGTGCTTGGATACTAACATTTCTGTAATCATATATGTTAGAAGATAGAGTTTTTTGGTTTTGTTGTTTTTCATCAGCTCCATTCTGGTTCCTGGGTTTCTGTTTTCACTTGAGTTTGTGACATCTCCCAAATATTCTGATTGGAATATTTGTTGTTTAACTTGGGTATTGTATTTATTGAGGACCTAGTCAGAGAAGCTGAATAATCACTCAAGTATGGCGTGGATTTACAACAGCCTACTTAATTCGTGTGACCTTTTGTATCCCCCAAGTGCCTGTCTGCTAAACACAACTCAGAGTTAATCCAAGTCAATTCTTAAAGTGAATTAGTCAAGCTGTGAGCCAATCTTCTCTATTTACCTGCTTGTTCAGATAGGCAGCAACCTAAGTTGCTTTAAACTTGATGATTGAAAAGGGGAGGGTCAAAGGGAAAGGTGATGAAGTCCTGGTGTTTTCTTCGCATCTCTCCTTTCAGGGTATATTTCAGTAGTGCTTTGCATTTATAAATCGTGAATTCATAGAACGATCAGCATAAGCTACCCAAAGACAAAACCCAGTACTCTGATGCAGTTCTCTACCAAGCATCCCTGACAGCTGCTGCTGCTGCTGTTCGAAGGGTATTTTGGGGAGTGTGTCACTTCTTGATCATCCATGAAAACTGTTCTACAAAAGGTCCAGCCATTTGAGTTGGCATACTGTAGACAGCAGGGAGCATGATGCAGACTGTGAGGGCTAGGAAGCCCTGTTGACCTCTGCCAAGAAAATAGTTACCAGCCTCAATTTTACAGCAGGGATTCACAGATTCTGGGTGTATTGTTCTGAGCACACCAGATACTTGCATGATGGACAAGAAGTAATTACCTTTCATTTGTCAGCATCAGGATTTTTTTTGGCTTGAGCTACTGAGTTTGCTCCCCCTCCATTTTGACAAGAGGAAAGGTAAGATCTTATTTCTGGGTCGCTGCTGTCCATCAGATAAGTTTGTTTGTGGCCTTGAGGTAGAGCAGTGACATGAGAATAGGGAGTTTAAATCCTGTCATTAAGATAATTCTTTCTTATTGTTAATTCTAAATTCTTTCAAACTTCTTTCAGGATAACTTTGCAAAATACAGCACTGCAGAAAGTGTCTGGAGAACAGTCAATTGAACCAATGCAGATGTTGCATAAATATTTCTGAAGGAGCATGACTGTTAGTTCTGGTTTCAGGGATTGATATATAGTTCCTGTGTCTGCATTGGTGGTGGCCTGCGCTACATTAAGCTATAGCCTTCTTTAATGTATTTAAGTCTTTAATGTGTTTTCAGGAGTGGGGGAAATAGGTGGCAAATTTCTATTTCAGACAAACTAAATTAAACTCCTGTTTGTGTATCACTGGTCATGGTGCATGTAGATCTATATTGAGGTGGTGCCTTTGTAATTTGGGGTTGGGTATGCTTGATTGTGGACTTCCTTGGCTTCAGCATTTCCAGATTGTTGTATTTTGTGGTGTTTTATTCTGCCTGAAGATTGAACATTTGTTTTGTGGATGTGGGGTGAAAAGGAAGTAGTCGTTTTAAGGCTGGCCCCCCTCAAAGCTGCTTAAAAATTTGTGACATTTTGTTATCATTCAGATGGGGTTTTTTATCTAGCAAAAAGATATTGTTAAAAGAAATGTTTAAATACAAGCTTGTTTTAGAAGAGTGCCAGCCTATTACTGCTTTTCTGAGTTTAAAAGAAAAGGTGCAGTTTGCAAATGGAGTCACTGTTGCTGATCCCTGGAAGTCTTGAATTGTATCACTTTGTTATTTCTTCTTGGAAACAAATACTAATTTTTTTTTTCTAAGCTGTTGGGAAGATTAAGTTCTTGTTGCTTTTTCTGCTGAGGAGTGATAGTTGGAGAAAAGCATCCTGTTTTCTGATATAGTGATTTATACTTCGTTAGAACCATAATCATAAAATGGCTTGGAAGGGACCTTAAAGATCATCTAGTTCCAGGCCCCCTGCCATGGACAGGGGCGCTTTCCCTAGACCAGGTTGCTCAAAGCCCCATCCAACCTGACCTCAAAGATTTCCAGGGATGGGGCATCCACACCTTCCCTGGGCAACCTGTGCCAATGTCTTACCACCCTCACAGTAAAGGATTTATTTCTAATATATAATCTAAATCTATTTCATTTTTAATCCATTCCCCCTCCTCTTGTCTCTATATGCTCTTGTAAAAAGTCCCTCACTATATTTCTTGAAGGCTCACTTCAGGTCCTGATAGGCTGCTATTAGGTCACCCTGCAGCCTTCTCTTTTCCAGGCTGAACAATCCCAATTCCCTCAGATTTTTCCTGTAGGAGAGGTGCTCCATCCCTCTAAACATCTTGGTGGCCTTCTCTGGACTCAGTCTAACAGGTCCTTGTCCTTCCTGTGCTGGGACCCCAGATCTGGATGCAGGGTTCCAGGTGGAGCAGAATTTCCTCCATCCCCTGCTGGCCCCTCTGTTTTGGATGCAGCCCAGGACACGTTTGGCTTTCTGGGCTGTGAGTTCCCATGGCTAGGTCATGTCCAGCCTCTGATCCACAAGCACTCCCCAATCCTTCTCACAGGGCTGCTCTTGATTTGTTTGTCCCCCAGCCTGTGTTGATACAGGGAGTGCCCTGACCCAGGTGCAGCAACTTGTCCCTGGTCTTGTTTAACCTAATGAGATTCCCATGGGCTCACTTCTCAAACTTGTCCAGGTCCCCCTGGATGGTATCCCTCCTTTAGGTATGTCAACAACACCAATGAACTTGGTGTCATCTGCAAATTTGCTGAGGGTGCACTCTATCCCCGTGGCTATGTCATTAATAAAGTTGATACAAAAGTCTGCCCACTGTTGTCTTCTTTAGTGACATTGATTAGTAAGCAAAATAGTCATGAGAATGTATTTAGAGCTACATTCTGTCCGCTACCCTTTCAATTCCAGTGTTCAGAATAATTTTAAGGAGCAGCTCCTTGCTCTGTCACTCTTTCTCTCTCTTTTTTTTTTTTTTTTAAATAATAATAATAACAGAAGAGGACAAAAGCCCCTGCCATACTTGCTTCTTTTATACACACATGTGCACGCAATGCTGGCAACAGTTAATAATGTGTCTTAAATTATGAGCTATCTATCCATGGTTGCTTTGAACTTTTCTGCCTCTTAGTTACCTACTTCAAATTTCGTCTGTCAGTAGAAATAAACAAATTTAAAAGAGTTTCACAAACTCTTTTGAAGAAATTACTTCTTTTAGAAGTATTTGTTACTCTAGATGTCAGTACCTTGACAATGTATATTTTGAAAATACAGTCATATGACAACAGCTTCATTGTGGTTGAGAGACCAGCCATATTGTAGTGACTTGTTTACATAAACCTGAGCAAATTGGCATTATTCTCCTGGAGTTGGTGTCTAGATGCATTTTTCCTCTTTATTTTCTTGTGATTCTGGAAGTCTAAAGTAGTGAGATAATGTTGAAATTAGATGATTGCATGAATTTTTAATCTGGAGTCTTACTAGATCATGTTGCTTTTACTCGAAATGCAAAAACTAAAAATTCACTTTCAGAGATATCTTACTGTTTCAGTACTTACCAGTTTAAAAAAAATCATTATAGAGCCGCTCCTGAAGTTGTTTTTTGAAGATGGTGCTGTGGCTAGTAGAGATGTTTTAAGGCAATTTTCGTGAGTCTGTGTGTTTGGTGTGATTGTTTTACACTGACCTGTTCATTGTGTTGAAGAGGCTCCTAATACATCCCAAGAGACATGCATCTACCAGCCAACATCCCTTGCATTCAGGCAGATGCTCACTCTTTTCCCCCAGAGAGTGGGAAGAGGCTCTCCAGCCTTAATCAGTGGCAAAGGAACAATCATCTCTAAGCAATTCCTAACAAGCAAGCACTGATGGAAGTCGTTAGGAAAAACTAGATAATGACTGAAACAATTCTAGAGATGCTGGATAGTAATGGGATGACAAACTGATGTGTTGGCTTTAAAGGGCAAACTGCAAGAAAATGGGAAAACTGAGGAAGCCATGCAGAATTGTTTTGAATTTTCAGACAAAGCTCAGCTTTTCAGAGAAGTAGGAGGCTTCAGGAGAAGATGAGGCATCATTCTGGGTTAAAAAAAAAAGCAATAAAATGCTCCCCAAGAGATGGGTGTGGAATAGATACAATGTGGAAATAATCAGGAAAGGAGGTTTAGCAAGTGACAGAATTGCACAGGATGGTGCAAACTGACCTAGGTCAAAAAAGTATGGAAAGGATTCTGGAAAAGGACAACTGAATAAAATAAGTAGAAGTTTTGTCTGACTGCAAATCAGATTAAATGCCTCAATCTGTAGCAAAGAAAAAGCTGTCCTGTATGTAGCAAGGAAAAGGAGTATGATTCAGTTTTGGAGAGAACAGTCATGACAGTTTTAGCAAAAAAAGAAGTTGAGATGTTGATAGAAAATTACGAGTGTGTCTTTTTTTTTTTTTTTTTTTTTTTTTTTTTTTTTTTTTTGTAAATTTCTTTTCATCAGTATGCAGAGAAACCTGATGTGCTGCTGCATCCCTCGTGTATTAGCCTCCTGCTGATGTAAGTCCAGGTTGTATCACAACAGACATGACTTAGGGTGAACGTGTTCATGATTTCACGTTACAATGCCAAATCCTATGGGTTTGTCCTTTCAAAGTATGCTTTTTGTCATTTAATAAAATGTGACATTTCTTCTCCCTCCAAAAACCCCAAAATAACAAAAAAAGAAAACCCCAAAACAACTCCAAGACAAAAACAATTCCTGAAAGAAAGAGCAGCTTGTAATTTCAGGAACAGTCTACTCACTTAAGATCATTTAGAGGTTCTTTCTGGGGCTAAACCTCAGAGCAGGTAAAGGAGAAATGTAAACGTGTAGTTTAATTACAGACCTTTGAACTGTCTGTCCTTTGGTGGAACCCAGTGCATGATGGTGGTCAGTCTGCTTTTGTCATCCTCAGAAGGCAAATTAGAGTGGCATATGGAAAAGATTTCCCTGCACATTAAAGGCTTGAGGATATTATACTCGCTACTGGTTTGTTTGGTTATTTTCATTGAAAATCTGGGAAGAGAGGTTTTTGTCCTTTTATACATTCAGATTGGTCTTTTGCTTTTATTTGGGGGTATGGGCAGGATCTCTAACCTTGCCTTGGTGGGAATCACTGTGAAGGTATCTTTGCTGAACCATGTTCTTTGTGACAGTCGATTATTTCTCTGAGGGAGCGCAGCTGCATGATGGTACTGTTTTATTGTTGTAAATTAATTCTGTGCATGATAAATTATTAGGTGACAGATATCTCCCTAATCTTAGTGGGGAAAAAAGACAGTTTCACGCAACACTCCCTCTGCAGAGTTCATGAAAGTATTTAGCTTGGTTAAGGGGGCTCCACCTGGGGCATTTTCACTGAACTTGCAGGCTCTATTCTGTCATGGGAAGCCTTAGCAGCAATCTTGCAGTACTTTTAGTAGTGAGGCCAGAACAATAATCCTCCCCAGATTAGCAACAGAGCTTCTATTCAAAAAGGTTTGACTGACGTAATTATTTTTTTTGTTTGAAGCACAGACTGCACTGTGAATGCAAATGACTTAGATTTGAGATCCTCTGTGGAACCTTGTGTTGTGGAAGGGTCCTACTGAATCTGATGGAAGTTTTTAAAATTTCTATAGTAATAAATTTCTAGCCTCAGATCACTGCTGAAATCTTCATTTTTTTTTCCTTACCTAAGAAAGGATAACAGCCTTTTGAAAGTAAACAGTGTTTTGAAAGGCTAACAGTATTTTGAAAGTAAAGACTGAAGTAATTTAAACTGGAAGTCTCTTTTAGACCCAGGAAGTTGCAAACTTCCCTGCAGCAGCTTTTAAAAAGTCTAAAAGTCTTAGACATTTATAGGTGTGATTTGGTGGAAGGCAGAATGGAAGATAGGAAACATGAGTTTCTTCTTTTTTTTTTTTCTTTTTTTTTTTTTTTTTTTTTTTCTTTTTCTTTTTCTTTTTTCTTTTTTTTTCTTTTTTTTCCTGGTTAGTAATACACTTTGAGACTTCTGCTTTTTAGTTTGACCTTTAAGTGAGCTCATGTTTGTTTTTGTTTGTTTTGGTTTGGGGTTTTTTGTTGGATGCCTTTTAGGTACCTGGGGATCTTGAAGTAAAGTTTTCCAAGGTGTTGTCTGTTATTTTGTTTTGATTTGCTTAAATAAAAGTTGAGTGCTTTGGCCAGCTGATGCTGTTTCAGTAAAGCAATCTGCATCCTGATACCCAGCTAAACATGCTGCTGTCCTGTTTTTAATGCTGTTCATGGCTAAAGAGGTGATTGCACTTAATATTAAGCTGAATGTGTGCTTTGGCTGATAAATTGCAACCAAAGCAGGCATCATACCAACACAAAAATAAATGTGTAGCTTACATAGAACCATAGCAGTAATAAAATCTCTGACACTTTGTTATATCTTTGTAACACTGAATCACTTCCAAGACAATTGTTCAGGGCATGATGGTTCCGAAGGGGTAGCAGTGGTGTAGGTATTACCTGTTTTGACATGTTCAGTGGTTGGGTTTGATCTGTAATTGGTTGAGGTTTTTGTCCTGTTTTTCTGGTTGTCAAAGTCTCAAGTGCTCAGATTGCTGAAAACAAAGAAAAAATCCTACAAAAACACATATGCATATAAAAGCCCCAAACCCAAAACAAACAAAAAAACCCCAAGCCAAAACAACAACACAAAACCAAAAACAAAATCAAAAACAAACAAACAACCCCCCCCCCCAAAAAAAAAAAAAAAAAAAAAAAAAAAAAAAAGCCAGAAAACAGATTATGTGCATGGGATGATAAAAGGAAAGTGGTTTTCAATGACTGGAAGAGCATACTGCCATTTTTATGATCTGATTTGATCTTGGCTGTCCATGCCATTTTACCCTGTTCTCCCCTGAGATTTTGAGGTGGGTCAGGTAGCATGCTGGAGATCAGATGGTGGGTAATGATTTGCTGTCCTGTTCTCTCTCAGTGCTTAGGCAGGAGGCTGTCTTGCTGGCCCCACTGACTGCCCTCCTGTGACCCATTCCCATTGCACAGGACCTCCTGTGAATGCAGGTCTGGTAGTGCTTCTGCAGATCTGCTACAAAATGTTGTTTTGCTTCATAGAGCTAAAGAGTAAAGTCAGGAGAGAGGGTTAGTACCAATCAATTCTGGGGTTTGGGCCAACCAGCTCAACTACCCATTGTAGCTTCCAGTTTTTTGTTATTGATAAGTCATTTTTTGATGACAATGAAACATTTAAAACACTGCATTATTTTTGTTGCAGGTCTCCTTCCCTCTCCTTCTGTTCCTTCTAAGCCTTAATGATATTTTGTTTAGCCAGTTTCTGCGTTGTTCATTTTTTGTGTCAGGTTGGAAAATGATCCTTTTTAATAATTGTTGTGTATGTGTTTGTGCTGAAACTGTGCAATGCTTCATCAACAGCAGGAGTTCTGTGAGCAGAAGCAGACTGAATTGAAATTGATGCTGTTGGATTAACATTCTCAGACTGAAAGAAAATTCTGATCTCTTAAACGATACCTGCAAGGAATTGACATTTACTGTCAAAGTGAATTGAACTGTGGACAACTGCAAAGAAATTGCTAGGCCTGTAGGGATTTCCTCCACAGGGACAGAGATTTGATGGAAAAATGTTTCTAGATATAAATTGATTTCCAGTTGTGGTTTTGGTAAATATATGCACTGTGTTTTGGGGATGAGGTAATATTTATATAAGCATCTTTTATTCTGTATAGTTATTGCCTATATTTAGTGCATATGTAAGAGCTTTTGCCCCTATATAGCATACTAATCCCAACAGCAGCATGAAAAATTCGTCTTGTTTCCTGTGAGCATCTCTGTTTCTTCTGCAGAAGTGAACAAATAGGCTGAGTTTTGTTGTACCTTCAGTCTGTCTTTGATCTTTGTTCTTAAACCTAAAAATGTGTCCAATTTCTTAGTGCTGTTTGTAACTTTCGTTAGTTTTGTAACTTTTATCACTCTTGATACTGGGAAAGGGTAGAGTCATGTATGTTTTACTCTGGGTTTTGTTTTGTTTTTATTTCAATATTTGCAAGGTAGATATTTCCTATGGTTGTGTCTGAACCTTTTCATATGTTAGCAAATTCCACTCTATTTTTCTATACAGTGAAGCTAGACTCAAGAAATGTCTGGCTTTACTGACAGGGACTGTTTCCAGGGGGGTTGATGGTGCAGCCAGCACAGGAAATATGGTGAACTTGTCCCTTGTTTTTGGCACTCCCCTTCCAGATTTCCATGACCCCTCAGTAATACTTCAGAACTCCATTTTCACAGTGAATTATTAATTCTTATGAAGAGTTTCCAAATGGGTGAGAAGGTGTAGCTCTGTAGTTTTTTCAAGCACTCTGGCCAGTGATTAGAAACAGCATACAGGAAGGCTTTGTGGGTGGACATACTTGTAGAACTGGTCTTCACTGGGACGATGGTGGTGTTGCATGTGCTGTAAGAACAGGTGTAACTTGGCATTTTGTTGGTAGCTGTACCAGTTTGATAGCAAACCACTGAGAGCTTTTCCAAGTCAGAAGTACAGTTTAGTAGGAAAATTGAAATAAAGACAGAAAACACTAGTTTTAACTAGAGTCAGAATACAACGTGACACCTGATTGGTCAGGGTGGTGATAGCAGTCCAGTTAAATGGTGGACGTGGTTTTGTTGAAGTGGTGATCCATTAGTAAAGTCTGGTCCTTCTTCAGAGGTGATTGTCAAGCTCTTTTCCTCGGGGAATCCAGTGGTAGACACTCTGGTGTTCTACACATCAGATTATATCCAGGTAGGAATGTGTCATGGGTTTTGTAAAGAGCATATTATTCTATTCCATCTGAGTGGAGCAGAATTGCTTATCTTTGTCCAAATAGGTCAGTGTCACTTATCAGATGGTAGAGTGCTACTTATCTCTCTTCATTGTTTCACTACTTCCATGGGAATGTCTTCTGCTAATAGACCATTAAGAGCTCATCAATGACATTACACATTACACTGCACTATTGTAAGCTGCTCCACACAGGGAGGAGGAGCCAAACCATCTTAACCAAAATAAAAAAAGAGCCACAGTCCCACTAAGTATCCAGTTTTTCCACCAGATCCCTGAAGGAAAACCGGACACATCTCACCAATACTGGGTCCTTTTTCTTCAATGAGACCATCTCTACTCCAACAGAACCGCATCTGCCACTCCAGGAGGGCTTACTTTGGACTGCTTCCAACACCCTGACCAACAGGGTGTCAAGTTGTATTTCTGACTCCGTCAGGGTTTTCTAAGATTTCTTGTTTGTTTATTTGTTTGCTTATTCTTCTGTACTACAACATCTGTATTTTTATATCCCTAGTAAAGAACTGCTATACCTATTCCCAAAATCTTTGCCTGACAGCCTTTTAATTGCAAATTTATAATAATTTGGAAAAAAGGGAGAGGGGCTTACATTTTAAGAAAGACTCCAACCCTCCCTGGCAGATACCTGTCTATCTAAACCAAGACAGAATGCTTGGTTCCTCCCAGTGGGTGGAGCATCTCACAATGGGATGATGTAATTTTATGAGTCATGCCTTGTTGGCCCATGAGCGGAAGATACCACTTGGAGGAGTTATCCAGGATGTGTCATGGAAGAGATAAAGAATGCTGACCCCCTGGTTTTAGCAGGTTATGAAAATGGTGATAGAGTACATACTTTTGGTTGCATCTTACATTGTAACTTAAGACAGTAGTTGGTCTGAAGGTGTGCTGATTAGTTGCAGTCACCACTATTGAACACATTTAAACAATGCCATATACAAGATCTATTTCAGTACTTATTGCCTTGGTAATAGATAGTGGATGTGATGACACTCTTTATCCTGCTTTCTGGAGAGGAGTGTCAGGTGACAGAGCTGGGCTGATACCAACCAATGTGCCGAATTTGCTCTGTTAAACATGTGTATTCAAACACACCCTATCAGCAAAGTTTGAGCAGGACTGTTAAATTTGTGCTAGGTTCCAAACTGTTAGTGCATCTGCTGAGGCAGGAGTAACGGTAGTCTCTTTGCTGAGACATCAGAATTTTGAGGGGGAGATAGATGGTGGGGAGTCTCATTACATGGTAAAAATTTGCTCACTGTTGTTCAGAACTTTAGGGCAAGGGTACAACAATGGTCTGCACCATCTCTCTGGAAATCTTTTATTTCTTTTCAGCTGCTTTTGCCCAATACTGAATCACAGCTTTACCTTCTTGCAGCTCTTTTAAGTACTGAACAGAGTGCAAGGGGTTATCCTCATTTGGATATACAACATCCCATGTAAAAGAGAGAGGGCAGAATTAGGAGGAAATTGTAAAGATCATATCCACTTCCACTGAGGAACACATTAAATGCAGGTAGCTCAGCTTGCAACCTGTGCACACCGAGCTGCCTGTATTAACTATATTTCTCAAAACAACTTAAATTAGTTTGGCTTGTCCTTATGCTTTGGTGGTATCCTGGTTTTTAGTGAAGTAATATCGAGGGATCTGCCCAGGAAATTCAGTTTTTAGGAGTAAAATGACAAGATGGACATTGTCAGTTTCCAATGGATGAAATCAGCAAAATAGCAACTATGTACCCACCAGCCAGTAAGAAGGAAACACAGACTTGCTTAGGTATTGTGGGTTTTTTGGAGGATCCATATTTCAGAGTAGAGTCAGATTGGAAGCCCTCTCTGTCAGGTGGCATGGAAGAAGAATGATTTTAAGGGGGATCCTGAACAACAAGAAGCTTTTGGACAAATTAAACAGTAGATTGTTGATGCAGCCCTTGGGCCAGTCAGGATGGAAGACGATGTAAAAGTGTGCTCTACACCACAGCCAGGGAGAATGGACCTTCCTGGAGTGTCTCATAAGAAGTACCTGGAGAGACTCAAGGACAACCCCTGGGGTTCTGAAGTCAGCAATACATAGGATCCAAGGCATCCCACACCCTGGCTGAAAAAGCATATCTGGCAGCTTATGAAGGGGATCATTCTGCTTCAGAAGTGATTTGCACCAAAGTATGGCTCCTCCTGGCACCCTGGCTGCCCAGTGCTGGGCTGGATATTCAAAGGGAGAGTCTGTTCCACACTTCGTGCCACTGATGTTATGTGGAGTAAGTTGCGCTTAATCACACAGCAAGCTCAAATAGGAAATCCAAATCACCGGAAATCATCATGGACTGGTACAAAAGCAAAAAATTCATATTATCATAAGGGGAGGTGGAGGTAATGGTGGCATGGGCTGAGGACACCTTACCATATAATCAGCTACCTGAAAATGAGAAGCTGTATTCTCTCTTTACTAACAGTTTGTGCCATATCTCATGGCTATGTCAAAAATGAAGAGGTGCTGTATGGAATCCTATGCAGCAAGTTGCAAAGCCATCGAGGGAAAAGTTGGATCAAGTCAGGTTGCAGAGCTTAAAGCCGTCCAGCTGGCTTTGGATATTGCTGAATGAGAGAAGTGGCCAGCACTCTATGTCTGTCCTGACTCGTGGGTAGTGGCAAATGCTCTGTGGGGATGGCTGGAACGATGGAAAAAAGGCAGTTGGCACCACAAAGGGAAACACATCTGGACTTCTGAATTGTGGCAAGACACCTCTGCCTCCATAGATGAGTTGCTGTAAAAGCATGTGTCGTAGATGCACATGCATCCAAGAGTCAGGCTTGTGAAGAGCATTGCAACAGCAGACAGGTGGATGAACTGCCAAGGGTGAAGAGTCTTGGGTGGATCTGGACTGGCAACAGGAATTACTTCTGGCTCAGTGGGCCCATGATGCCTCTCATCATCAGAGAAGAGATGCAACACACAGATGGGCTTGTGATCTAGGGGTGGATCTAACCATGGAAGTATCTCCCAGGTTATCCAAGACTGTGAGATGTGTGCTGAGATAAAGCAGGCCAAGGGGGTGAAGCCCCTATGGTATGGTGGGAGGTGGTGGTCTAAATACAAGTAGGGAGGCCTGGCAGATTGACTACATCACCTTTCCCCAAACCCGCCAAGGCAAGCGCTCTGTGCTGACCATGGTGGAAGCCACCACAGGATGGTTGGAGACCTACCCTGTGCCTCATGCTACTGCCTGGAACACCATCCTGGGCCTGGAAAAGCAAGTCCTGTGGAGACATGGCACCCCTGTGAGGATTGAATCTCACAACAGGACTCATTTCAAAAATAGACGCCTGGCACAGAGAGCGTAGGATTGAAGGGGTTTATCATAGTCTATGCACCAGTCTCTGGAAAAATTGAACTGTGCAATGGACTGCCAAAAACCACATTGAAAGCAATGGGTACTGGGACCTTCAAACTTTGGGATCTACATTTAGCGAAGGCCTATTGGTTAGTTAACACTAGAGGCTCTAGTATTAGAGGCTCTACAGTTTGAGCTGGCCCTGCCTAATCCAAACCTCCACATACTGTAGAAGGGGCTAAAGTCACTGTACTGCATATGAGAAATGTATGAGGGAAGATAGTTTGGATTAGTGGTGCCTCAAGAAAAGGCAAACACATCCATGGGAATGTTTTTGTTCAAGGACCTGAGTGCACTTGGTGGGTAATGCATAGGGATGGAGAAGCATGATGTATTTGCTTTTTGGGTGAGAAGAGTCTGTAACGTTAAATTAAATAATACTGGTTGCTGAATGACACTACCAATGTATGCCATAACTACCAAGGACAATGAGTATGGATGCTCCAGATACAGCAGTCATGAGCTTCTCGTAGAGCCCATAGTCATGAACTAAATTAACACAACGAACGCCTTGGAGGCATGGCCACTGGCTCTGGAAATTATACCTGTGTTTATATGTATCTGTATATATATGTGTGTGAAGCTAGAAGGTGTAGGATTAGGGCATGATATAGATGGCATAGAATAAGGGGTGCATAGTGCTTGTTTTTTGGCCAGGACAGAGTTAATTTTCTCACAGTGGCCATGAGAGGTCAGAGCCTGGAGCCCTCTGCCTAGGTGGTTGTTCTATGCCACGCACATCACCACAGGGGATTGGTTGGAAGTAAGGGAATTTTGTTTCCGAGAAAGAGGGAGGGCTCACAGTTGAGAAGCAAAACATGGGCACAGAGGGTCTGTGCATGGTTCATTGTCTCAGGGGCAGCATGGCACCAGGTCGGTCTTTGAGCACTTCTGCATGTAAATCACCTTCTTTATGTATACATAATGTAATTAATATGTTGCTGTTAATGTTCATATTCTTATAGTATTGCTGTTTCCTGTGAATTGTTCTTATCTCAATTTGGGACAGCAGAAAAACATTTATTATGCTCACAATCACTTCAACAAGTACTAAAATGAAATGCTAGGCAGGACAAGCCATTGCTGTTGCTCTTCCCTGGATAGCGTTAATTTTTCTTTGTAACTGGTAAGGCTGCCATGGTGGGGTGATGCATTTACTTGTGAGCTGAATGAATTAATTGCAAGCAGGATTGTTTAGTAAAGGCTGCCAGAAGTGAGTGATGCCAAAGGAATACTTTCAGATGGCAAAAAATTCAGATGTGATATCTGGAAGTGTGACATTTGTATTAAATCTTTTTCTTACTTTCTCACCTTTTTTACATGGTATTCAAACGTTTTTTCTTTGATGAGTTTACAGGACATACCCATCTGGGATCAATTAGTACTTTACACTGTAATCTGAACAGACTTCAGAGTTTTTTTCTTACTTTTTCAGGGTTTTTTTCTCTATGATGCTCCCTAGTAAAAATGTTTGGTTTCTCTCCTTTTTGTATAACAGACAGGATTCTAAGCATACTTTTGGTTTTGATTTAAACAGTATTCCCTAAAGTCAGCTTCAACTGTAATTTTTTTCCCACCTTCATTATCCAGAAGTGGCAGCATTTCAGGATTAAGAGAAAAGATTTTAAAAGAAAATAAAAATGACTTGCTGTAAAGCTGATGCAGTGAAACCGCTGCTTTTAAGCATGTCTTTTGAGATCTTATTTAAGTTACAGTTGCAACAGGTCGCAAGACATAATTGAGATATGTTGGTTGAGGATTTTCAGGCTGTTCTAGAGTTTTACTGAAAATCACTGTCAAGTTGCAGAAGCTTCCCTAAGTCGGAGTTCCAAGTTGATGCTATCTGTTTCCCTCATCTGGCCATAGAAAAACTAGTGGATTTCAGAAAATTAGTTCAACTCTCATATTTGAAAGAAAACAGGAAGCCTGAAGGTTGCGTTTGTTCTTTTACTTTGTGAAGACTATCTTGGAGAGATGCTATATCTCCATTTTCTGCCCTTCCCATGAGTATAGGAGAAGAAATTTGGAGCAGTGAGTGAAAAGAATGAAAGGCTACTAGCAAGAACTGAGTAGGAAAGAATAGGGGTCACTGGTAAGCTATATAAAGATGGAAAAAGTGATCCTAGAGCTTGGAAGATGAGACAACTACGTAAGGCATGTGGGGATGTGTTGAAATGTGAAGCAGGCATTTCAAGATGATGCTTTTTAAGAAGGAGGAATAATTTCCACAGTGGCGTGCAAAGGCTGAGTTTAAATTAACAAGATGGAAAAAAAAGACATAACTGAATCAGAAAAGCATGTGAAGCATAACTTTCCTACAGCACTTATCGTTCTTTCTTGGCCTGCTAAATGTTGCCTTTGAAAAAATGAACTTATGGCCAGGAAAGTTACTGGTGTTGTCTGTGTAACTATAGCATGGCCTAAGTTTGAAAAATACCACTGAAGTTTGGAGTAATTTTTGGTATGTTTATTAGATGCTGATTACACTTTGCATGAGTAGATTTCTGCCATGACTTGCAGAATAAGTGATAGATGAAGACAGCAATAGGTGTCTCTCCAAAATCCTTTCTGTGGTGACTAATTTGTGGGTCGTGTTGTATTTATCTGGTCTCACTAAGGAAAAAAGCCAGCAATAGTCTTAGTGTAGAATTTTTTTATGAGATTAATATCTTGGATGTTTACAGGGGGTTCCCCCTCCACCTTTTTGTTTGTTTGTTTTCTTTGTACACAAGAGTAGAAAAAGAAAAGAACATATTTGAGGAAGCTGGACTGACCTTGATAAACATGGTAGCTATGGAGATAACTTCATTCAATTGAATATATTTAATCAATTCTATTGATTACATTTTACAATTCGGTATATTCATGTGCTGCAAATCTGTGACTACCTGGAAAAAAGGAGTGTCACATTTTTAAGTGTAAGTTGTTTTTCTTGACAAAGAAGAAAAGTTCATGTGATCACTGAACTGGGGGAATAATTGTATCCAGTATTCCAGCAAGTAATTCTATGAATGCTCTTTTGTGGGGATTTTCTTTTTTCTTTTGTTGTGGCAGGAACACAGTTCCAGAGATCATAGTTCTTTGCCAAAGAAAAGCAAGTCTGTGCATTAGCCTTCTTGCTGATTTCAGTTTATGTGAGTCTAGTTTGTGTTGTCAAGTGAATTTTTTCTCCCTGTTCTGGATCAAATTCCAGTATGCCTTTTGAAACTTCTGCAAATCTGTTGTGAGTGGCCATGTCAGCAATTGGAGCTGTACAAACTCAGACTGGTTTTGCAGCAGCCCAGGGTCTTGGTTGTTGACTGACTACCCAGTTCTCTTGTTATTCTAAACAGGTTTTTTTCCTCTCCTGTTAGGAGTAAATATCAGTATGACTAGAGCCTGAGGAAGGGCTTCTGTGTTACTACCAAGAGCTTGCTGCTGCAGAGGAGCAGTGCAAGGACAGCAGGGGCATTTTGAGCTACCATGGATATCCCCACCGATTTGGTGCCATCGTCCATGATGTCCCAGCCTGAGGTGATTGAGGTGAGTAGACCACAATGAAACTCTAGCAGGTAACTGATTAACTCTTTCCTATCTCCTCATTGAATCCTGGCTTTTTCTCTTCTCTCATTTTAAGTCATCAGGGGAATTTTCTGAAAATACTACATTAAAGCCACTCATCACTTACTAAGAGTGTTGTTATACTTTGACACATGACATTGATGTGTTATAGTACTATTTGTAGAAGAAAACATATGGCAAAATATGATCTTTATTTACTCCATTTAGATGATCACTGTGCTATAGCTTGATTTTTACTGTGTTTAATAAATATGAAATAGAGGCTGTAATGAGTATAGGTTGGAATAATACCAAAGGAAATTTCAGGTTCAGTGTTCTTATCAGAGAAGTTCTAAGTGAAAAGCAGTAGTAAAATTAATAACACATTTAGCATTACTAACACACTAATCTTGCTTTCATGAAACCACTGTGTTTCAGATGCATTTATAAAAGTGATTTCGTAGCTTCATGTGCTGAACACCAAGTACTTGAGTATTCTGTTAAAGTAAAAACTACAAACAGAAAAGGAGATGCTCATAACAGTCAAGATTTCATTTCAGAAAAGCATTTTCAAAGTCTTTTTGACTTCACAGAGGCCCAAGTGCCTGTTAAAACATTTAAGGATGTGTCTTTTACTGAAAAAGGTACCACAATAATTAAGGTAGATATCAGAAAAATTTGACATCCAGTATTAATTTTGCTTTTTTTTTTTTTTGTTATTCTTGTTTGCTGTAGATTATTTGGCTCAGGAGACTATAGCTCTCAGCAACAGGCACTGAGAAGTGCTGTATTTCAAAGATCCCTTAGACTCTGTGAATTTAGGAAAAAACATCTCCACTACTGGGTGATGATGTGATATGAGCTAAATCCAGAGTCTGCTTTTGAGAGACTTCCTAGCACTACTCCTCCTCCTGTGTTTCAAATGGAGAACTAGTGCATTTTGGTTACTTTTTTGAGTCTCTCTTAAGGTTCCAGAATGATTTTGGTTTTTTACAGCACAGCAGAACACCTGGTAGGAGGTGAATGCTGCACACTTGTGTCCCAGGCTGCATAGCTACTGCCAGACTCCTCTCCCTTTGTGAGGGAAGGTTCCTGTAGGCTATCACCACACATTTTCCCCCCTGTCTTCATGGGTTGCCTCTTCAGAGCCTTCTTTATGTATGAGTGTAGTGGGTTGATCTTGGCCGAGCACCAGCTGCCCATCAAGATGTTCTATCCATCCCCTTCCCAGTGGAACAGGGAAGAGAAAAATAACATGGAGAGCATCTTGAAGGTTGACATAAGGCAGTTTACTGAAGCAAAAAAAGAAGTGAAAGTTTGTGTGTCTGCATAAGCAAAGGGAAAAATAAATTAATCTCCTTCCCATCAGTGAGTGATGCTCAGCCACTTCCTGGGAAGCAGGGGTTCAGCATCTGGAGTGGCTGCTCTGGAAAGAAAACACTGTAAAATAACTAATGCCTTCCATTCCTCCTTCTGCCCTCACTCAGCTTTTGCATCTGACCTGACATCATATGCCATGGAATATTGCTTTGGTCAGTTTGGCTCAGCTGGCCTGGATGTGCCCCTCCCAAGATCTTGCCCACCCCCAAACCCCTTGATGGAGGGGGGAATATTGGAGAGACAGCGCTGATTCTGGGCCAGTGCTGCTCAGCAATAGCCAAAACACTGGTGTGTTACCAGCACCTTTCTAACTATTGATGCAAAGTGCTGCAGCACTGTGGGGGCTCTTATGGGGAGATGAACTCCTGCTCAGTGAGACCCAATATAATCTCCACCCCTTATTCCATACCATTTATGCCACACTCAGCTGTCACATAATTCATGTATTTTCTGACTGTTCCTTTGTATTTATTTCTCATGACTGGAACCCCTTCTTACCCACTTATACAACTCAAACTACATCCTTAAACCATCTCTCTCCAAACATACATTTTCATTAAATACTGTCCCCTGCTCGTTCCCAGATAGATATTATTTTCCAGTTTCATGGGCTTCCTTCATCCTTCCAGATCTCCAGTCCATCAGAATGAGCAGTCAGGACAGGAGAAGTGGTATACTTGTTCATTGGGTACCAACACCAGCCTGGCCTGGGTTGCCATCCCATTCACCTTGCTCCTCATAAAGTTCATTCTTAATCAGTTCATGTCACTCCTGCTACTTTGCTTCCTGCAACATACAACTTACACCACAGTATGTTTTTCCCCCAGGATTAAATCTCCTTGAGGCACACACCATATCTCCCCATCCTTCTGTATTCCCCACCAAATCATTACTCACCAAGTGCTCCTAGGTCCATGGGCAAAGACAGTCCCACAAATGGGTTTGCTTTAGTGGGTGGAAAAACCCACACTGACTTCCCCAGCCACTTACTTCCCTGTGTAGTGCAGGGACAGTATCTCCTCCCGCAGTCTGAAAGGATTTTGTTTGGGCAGGACCAGGACATCCAGCAGATCTCCTAGTGTTAACCAGCCAAATGGCTTCTGCTAGATTTTGCATCCCAGTGCTTCCATGCCCCGTTACCTAATGCTCTTAATGTGGTCTTCAGCAGTCCATGACACCTCTGAATCTTCCCAGGAGCTCATGAGTGATAAGGGACGTGATATATCCACACAATGTGGTGTTTCTTTGCCCAAGACTTCATGAAGTTATTTTGAAAATTAGTCCCATCCATTGTCTGATTCAATTCCCTCTGGTGTACCATGTCACTACAAAATGTGTCTCTCAAGGCCTGAGATTGTGTTCCAAGCAGTGGCAATGGTTTACAGGGTATGTTTCCAGACAGACAGTTGTTGCCTCTACTATAGTATGTAGCTCTTGCTTTGGTGTATTTGTGGCAGTCGTCCAATGCAGTCAGTTTATCAACCCTTACCATATTGGAAACGCAGCCACCATCCTCTATTCCAAGGAGATTTCACTCACGTAGTTTGCTTGATTGTAGCATGTTTCATATTTGTTTGTGTCTAGGGATTGTTGTTCAGAACAAATGCCTTCTCAAAAGGAGAATAAGAGCAGCTGTAGTGTGAGAGTGAGCTGAAGAAAAGCTGTCACTTGTAAAGGACTTGATGATCAGCACGGTCACCTTTCTGTTACGTTGAATAAATGCACGTATCCTGGGTCTGCAGGGAGTTTTTGCTGAATAAATTCTCCCTGGGCTTATATCACGAGGCCAAAGACTAGAAATAAGTACATGATTGTGGTCATTGATTAGTAATCTAGAGGTCTCCCTCCACACTCAAGTTTTAGAAACTGTGCTTCAATGAGATTTGTCTTGGGAGCCAAAAAGAAATGACAACAAGAAGCAAAGGAAAGACTAGTATTTCAGTGTAGAAGATTATGGTAGAAAAAATACCAATTTCTCATCCTCACGTTGTAAAAGTAGGCTCAGAATTTGTATGTTTATGAGAAGACTTAAATGCTTGCATGAATTCCCACAGATTTCAGTAAATATGGATATGACCTATGTGGATATGACAGTTGATAAAAGTCTTCATATATAAAAGAATATCATCTCTAGACAATCTGCTGGGACCCATCTGTATGTTTCTGAGAGTAAGGAAGACTTTTTCACAGACAAGGACATAGTCAGAAATGTATGTAAAGAGACAATCGCTACATTAAATACTGAAGTAAAGCACTTCTCATACTTGGGCTGGATGGGCTTTTGCCTTTCACGTTTGGAATGAATTTTTGGATACAGTTTAGAAAACAACTGATTAAAATATTCTTTTCCCCAGAGGACATTATTTTGCCTTTTGAAATTGAGGAGATGCCACGGTGTGCTGCAGAAGTAATTTAGAGACTAGTGTTTTAAGGAGGGATTTTATTTTTTTGTAGACTTGGAAGTAACTTTGCATGAGCTAGATGGCATCTTAGTTGCAAAAAGAAGAGTTTTGCTACTTTGCCTTAAATTTTCTTTTTTTTTTTTTAATCCTTAGCTTTGAATTTTCCTTTGGCATTGCCAGCATAGTTGGCTTACTTCACATTTGGTCAATTTGTACTCAGAAGTAAATACTATCTTATTTTGTACACCTGTATATGTATATGCATAGATGTTTATACATTGCAGTAATAAATACTCCGCTGCTTATCATGAGTCTTTTAACTGCACAAGGATAACAAGGTTATTTCCCCTAGGAGAGAATCTCAGACACCTCAACAAGACCTATTTTTAAGCCAGAGCTCCTTCTGATAGGTTTTTGCTTGGACTTAATCTTACAGCTGTTCATTGTAGCACCACAATAAGAGAAGTTCCTGTTAATTTAGTGGCAAATGCTATTTTCCCAAGGTTTATACTCTGAGTCAAGCAGCAAAAGCTCACATTTTGAAAAAAGATTTTGAAAGTCACTCCTGGGTACCAGATGTGAAATTGCCAATACTGTCTTAAATATTCTTACAGCTAGTGTGTCAGCATAGGACCTGCTTCTGGTGCTTCTCTACAATCATCTATTGAAGCAACACATTTGCCACAGTCGTGTTTCTTCATACCCTCCCAACGCAGTAATTTATTCAAATTTTCCCTCTTCTTTTCCACCCCCAGTGTCTTGTTACCAGGCACAAGAAGTGGTGATTAGGAGCGCAGGCATCCTGGTCATATGTGAAAGTGAAGGATAGTAAAGTTTTAAGGTAGTTTGCCTGTCTGTAGTGATGTGAAATAGAAAATAGTTAGGGAACAGCGTTCACAACTTGAAGTGAATGAAGTCAAAGTCAATGAAACAAAAAAATTCCCAAATACGCTTTGAGCATATTTTTGCAAGGCAAAAAATATCTCAAATAAATCACAGTCTAGTGATTTCTGATTAGATAAACTTTTCTGTTCTTAAAGAGAGAGAAATAAAACATAACAGATATTTTTGATTTTTAATTTGGAGATATTTTGTATACATGGTGTGACTTCATGCCTCAAATATGGATAAGTAAAATGATCTCATAGAAACCTGACTAGTCTGAAAATGTATTAAACAAAGTTAAATAATTAAATAAGAAGCATTTAGCATCCCAGTGGGCTTTGCTGTTCGCAAAAAAAAAAAAGAAACATCACAAGTGGTGACCCATACTGATGAAAGTATTCTCTGAAGTGATTAGTAGTTTCTCTTTTTGTGAATGGCATGAGATGAATTCTGTTGTAAAAGCTTTGAAGAACTAATGATTTGAGCTCCAGTTACTTAATGAACCAGGGACTTCCAACAGTGCCTCAGAAATGCTTAAAACAAGAAAACAAAAAAAATATGTCGTTCTCTCTTTGCTTTTGCCAGCAGTGGATCCTACCAGCCAAATACTAGAAGCAAATGAGTACATTTAAATAACTGCCTTGCAGCTGTTCCAAAGAGAAATCCAGAGCAGTTTCCATTAGAATGGCCTTTCATGGCCAGAGCCAAAAACCACTTCTCTCACTCTGTGCCTTTGAATACATCTCTGTTTTCTCCTCATTTTGTTTGAATTGGAGTGGAAGAGATTTAAACCATCATTGCCACAGAATGGTTATCCTTCTCATAATATGCTTCAGAACAGGCTGCTGTGGGCTGGCATAGCTGTTGTCACCCCTTTCCCCAGTGAAGTGCAACACCATTTGCATTTTGGATTTGGTGCCCGAGTTTCTGCAATCAACAAGTGTGTGGATTTTTTTTGTCCCCCTTGAGCTGAATAAACAAATTAGCCTTGTTACCAAAACAGGCCTCTGGTTGTGATAAATTCCACAGACAAGAGAACTAAAGGAAATGGTGAGTCTGGAAAAAACAATTTGTGATTAGAAGTATATCCACCCTGTTACAGACATCATAGGTAAAACTAAAAATACTAGTACACTTTTTTTTTAAAATTATTTTACTTGGTGAGATTACTGGAGGTTCAAAATCCCCATTTTTTTTTAAATGTAAACCAATACTGCCTTAAATGTGTGAACAACCTAGTTATAGAGCCCCCACTGTTTCTAAAGCACTAAGACAAAGATTTTTCTATATTCTGTTTATATATTTCACAAATGTTTCAATATATCAAAGCAAAAGAAACACAAATTGTCTAACATATATTTAATGAAAAAAATGTATATGCAATAAGAATAGTCTTCTTATTTCCATCTGTAAATCTCTATTTCCAGTCCCAAAA
Organism: Chamaea fasciata; assembly: GCF_029207755.1. NCBI lineage: Eukaryota > Metazoa > Chordata > Aves > Passeriformes > Sylviidae > Chamaea > Chamaea fasciata. The sequence goes on along the minus strand of NW_027094089.1, from coordinate 46,080,014 downwards.
TGAAACTTGCTATGCTCATTAACATAGACATTTTTGCTTGTAGGCTAAACTCTCCCAAGTGCTCGCCTTGCTGGTTTGCTTGCTGAGGAACAATGGGAGGTGTGTCCTGGAGGTGGAAGCAGCCCTAGTGTAGCCCACAGCAATTTTCAGCATAAAATTGCAGTCTTTGAGCTGCTGTAGCCAATAATTAACTCCCATCTTGGTTTACTAAATGGGCCTAAAGGACGCATGTTGTAAATCATTATGCATAAAACTCATTCGGGAGGTTATAGGTGCAGATTTTTTTTCCCCTCTGACCGCTTTCACTCTGGCTTTTGAAGTACACTGATAGGACTCTGTGTGCTGCACCTCTCTCCAGAAAACCCCTCCCAAGGTGGGGGTATTCAATAGAGGTCTGTCCTGCACTGCACTCATCCTCACAGCAGCATTCAGGGACTCACAGCAATTTGGATGTCTGTCTGTGATGTTCAGGTTGAGGGTAAAGCAAGTGGGCAATTGAGGGTGAACAGAGCAATATATTGGAGCAGTCCAATCAGCATCATGGCAAAGACATTTTCTGAAGGCATAAGAAGTGGAATAATTCAGTCACTAAGTGAGATGATGGAGTATAATTCTCTTCCTGTGTCCCCCACAAAGTCACAAACTGTTGAGCCTGTGCCCATGTTCAGCTAGTGTTTGTGAAGCTCTGCTTGTCATGAAAGCTACTCAAAAGGAAAAAAAAAGTTCTAAGAGCTTGCAGAAGCCCTTTCTATACTTTGGGCACAGGTACCCCATTTGGGCTACCTGCACCACAGCCAATTGCTTTCGTTTAGCAGTATCTCGACATTACAATGGGGATCTCCCTTTGAAATGAGCTGGGAAGGCAAAGATGAGGTGGCAGAGAAAAGTAAATCCTTAGTAATTAACATATATAAGCCATTCTGGGAATGTTAGTGAAGGTCTGATGATGCAGAACTACGCCCTGATTCAAAGAGTGTTAATTTCCTCCTCTATTGGGAAACTTTCCTATGAACATTTATGTAGGACTTGTGAGGGACATAGCTTATGAAAATTCGTGGAAAAGGAGCAACAATACGACAGTGAGTGAATTGCTGGCTAAGGTATTGGACGGATGAAGTCACTCTGTCTTTTTGTTTTTTGGGTTTTTTTTGGGTTTTGTTTTGTTTTGTTTTGTTTTTCAATTCTTCTAGCTTTTAATATATTAAATCCTCTATTGCTTGCAGAATTTTGGAAGGTCAACAACTTCCCTGGTTTTATCGCCAATCTGTGAAGGTCAAAATCATAGCTAATCAATGGGATCTGTGTCACTTGTGAATTATACCTTCTAAGAGTAAAGCTGCCTCTTTCCACACTATTGCTGGTGACTGAGTCTCTTTAATACACTCAGTGAGTAGATATATTGAGTTGCATTTCCAGGTATAAACTGTAGGAGACAGAGAAATTAAATTCTCAGTTCAGTTTCTAGTCATTGGGACATTTGTCAGCTCTGACACTCTGGTAATACAGTCTGCTACAAAAAAATCCTAAAAATTATTGGGTCCACTAACTATTGCCACATGATCCTTAAGTAACTTTATGCTTTAGGATGTTTCAATAGCATTAAAACAGAGATATTAATTTCCTCCAGTCTGTCAGCTTTGGTCATTTTGAAGGGCAAAATGAATCTAGTGAAATGAAGTATCCTGCTGTGGCAAAAGCACCCCTTCTTATTATACAGGTTTATCCTTAAGTCTGTTGAATGGTTACTTTGGGGGATGCAATTCTGAAGAGGAGGAGCCATTCTGTGTTGGTGCTAGGGTTTCATACTTCAATTGTGCAGATAAAAAATATGTCTGTGCATAAGGCTATAATGGATCAGGACCCTTGTCTTGTAAGTTCATGATTTTTTTTTACTTCTACTTTTATCTTTAAAGGAAACACATCTTTTCCACTTTATTTTTAAAGCTTTTCTTTCATGTTCTGCAGCTTGAAAAGTAGTCTGTGTTTTTCATTAGGTAATGGACAGCTCTTTTGCAAATTGGGTTTTTTCCCTCATCTGTTACAACTTTACTTTTGTAAACTCCATGTTTAGCAGTTGTGGGTTGATGAAGTATTTGCATATTGATTCAATTATGCCTATACTTACTTGCTTATCCTTATTTTAAAGATAGTTTTAATTTATACCCTTCTTTGGGGATTTTGAAGTTGGTAGTTCCCTAATGTTTTTCGACTTGACTCCTGGTATGTTGGTAAACTTAAGGTATTTACCTAAGCTGAAAGCAGTGGTACTGATTTCCACTCACTGTTGCACTAAATGTAAAGATATAAGACAGTGATTACGGTTTTGTAGTCTTAGTTTACCACACTTAGTATTCAAAGAATGTTCCACTCTGTTTCTCTTGACAAGAGGTAGATGCACACATGGCTACTGAGGGTGGGGAGATGACGGCTTGCCTTTTTCTGTTTTGTGGGCCAAGGAACTCTCCAAACTCTGAGATTGCAGAGGGGTCTGTAAAGTGATTATCTTCCCCTCAGGCACCTTGTGCTAATTGATGGTTTGTTTAGGCAGGATCAATCTATGGTATTTTAAAACCTTCTTATTTTTTTTCCACCCTAAGCATCTCTCCATTCACAGCCCTTACCAGGTAAGCAGCCCTCACCAGATGATCTGTCATTCACCATGGAGCTGGCAGGATCCAGAGATCCCCTCTTACCTTCTGCTCCAGGCAGACAGTGTGTTGTTCTCCACTCCTGTCTCTGCCCCAGGAGGGGCAGGTAATAGTGGGCTGCTCTCCCAAGGGCATCCAGTGGTCAAACTGCTGTGGATCCAAATCCTTACCCTATTCTGTCGGGTGTGATGCAGAGGTGGGGCAGTAGCAAGATGAAACAGGCACAGAACTTGGGAAAGCTTACATGGGCTCTTCTTCCCAGTGTTCCCACTGATGCCCTTGTGGTGTGATCCCATACAACCAGAGGAGAGGAGACGATGAGGCAAATAATGCCTGGAAAGGCCAGTGCCCAGGTGAATTGAATGACTAATTGCTGAAGAAGAGTGAGTTTTGTTTATTAAGGCCTGGCGACAAATTTTATGGTCTGTGTGCACCATGCTGTGGTTATAACTATGTCTCATGATTTTAAGAGATTTAATTCCATGTACTTGCGATTTTCTTCTTTGATTTTGGGACAACTGTGTTTTGGGTCATTTCCATATGGTGAGAGGAGACTTTGCTTTTAGTCTGCTTTTGCTCCATTTTTCTTTATCTCTCTTGTTGGTTTTTACAACTCAATGTTTACTTCTTTCGAACAGATACATCCTAGAGGTTTAGTTAACAATGGGCAATTTGCAGCTCACTATGTTTTAAACTTCTGTTGAGAGATACTGAATGGTTGAGGTAAACCTCCAGGCACCACACATCTGGCTTACACAGGCAGTGAAACACACTGAGTGAAACTTCAGGAAATTAAAATATAAACTTCCCTGCCCCTTTTCCTGCAGGGGCAGGAGAGGGGATGGTGTCTGCCTGCTTGCATATGCCTTTGTGGTATATTAACACTTTGAGTACTGAGAGATACAGTGCATTTCTTTGCTGCTTGAGCCTTTCCACTCAGCATCACAGCTAAATGTGATGCCTTGGGATTTTTATGTTTGTGACCTGGGAGGTCAAAATTTTCCTTTAAGATATACACTGGCATCCGAAAAACTGTTCATCTGGAAGTCACCTGTTTGAACTTTTGCCAGTAAACCCTATCATCTTCTTCTCTTCTTTCCCTTGGCGGGGAGGGGTGGGGAGGGAGGTGTGTCTGAAAAGATTACTTTTCCAGGAGTTCCCAGATTTTAGATTAGAATGCCTTAAAAACAAAACTTCTCCAAAATCCCTTGCATTCTGGTGAATGAATACAGTCTTTGGTTTTTCTGTCTTCAAAATGAAAGAAGCAGCAAGTGAGCCTCATGCTAACTTCTCAGGGATTGCTCAAGTGCTGTCCAGCTTTTAAATTGAACAAATCTGGCTCTGTAGCATTTTACGTACTCTTGTGTGTGTACCTACGTTCCACCTTGGCTTGGCATTTTGTGAATAAGTCATATTTTTTGTCAAATTTTGTTTCAGATTTCAAACAAAAAGGTAGGGTAGAATATTGCAAAATCAGGGAATATTTCACATTTTAAGCCCATGTGCAAAACAAAAATACAAAGAAGGAAGGAAAGAGAAAGTAAAAAACATAATACCTGCCACATTTTAAATTTCTGAATTAAAAATATATGTTTTTCCAGGTGTAGCAGGCCTCTTTCCACAGGAGCAAGAGTGGAGCAGGAATCATTATGAGGGCAGCAGACATCTGAAAGAAAAAACAGAGTGACAAATACACAGGCAAAGAGAATTTATTCAAGATCACAAATATCCATTAGTTCCTGAATCCAGATATTCCTACAGACTAAAAATCCTGTGCATTACATAATTAATGCAGATGTTGGCAAGCTTTTATAAGGGCCACTAATTCATTCATATGACTTCCTCTCTCCCTCAAGGGTTCTTATAGTTGACCTGTTATTACTACAAGGTCTTTAACCAAAGAATTAAAACCAGATGTCTTGTAGCTAGGTCTCCTTTTGTTAAACGTCCTTTATAAATATTTTTTTTAATATACACAACAGATCCTACATGAGAACTTTTAAAATTTCTTAAATAATTAAGGCTGAAAGGCTTCAAATACAAGAGTTGATGTATCCTAAAGGAACAATAAAAGTATTATACTCAGTGTGCTGAGAAATACTATTTACTATAACTTTTTATTATCCTCGGCCTGCAAATGTTTCTGATCAATGTTTGGGTTGGAGGTAAAATCTTTCTTAAAAGACCTTTTTCTTTAACATAAATTTAAATGTCATGTAGTCCATTTGGGATGTAGGTGGAAAGTTTTGTATATTGTTTTATTGGATTTGGCTTAATTGCATTGACAAATGTAGAAATGAAAAGAAGCAGAAACAGCTTTGGGTAATTCTAAGGAGATCTTTATCAGATACTATTTTCACTTGAGTCAAGTTACGAATTCTGTTTCGCAATTCTGCACATTTTTGTTTTCAACAAGAAGGTTAAGTTACCTGCAGCACTTCCTGCAGAGTAACTGTAGCTATCCCAAACATATGGTTTACTTTGTATGTTTTTACCAGAAGAAATTACTGTCTTTTAGTGTTGTTGATCTATTCCTTGATTGGGCTTCTTACCTGCCCTGTTTTTGTAAAAATTCAAGTTTACTTGATAGAGTTCCAGATCAATAAAAGCAGAGAGGCAAAGGCAGGTCCTATAGACAGAGACTTTTTTTGTTATGTGTTTCTTGGTTTGATTTTTTTTTTAATTATTATTTTTACATCTTTGTTGTTTACCCATGCTAAACAAGGAATGAGGATGTTATTCAGAGGGGTTTCTTTTCTTAAGGTTTGCCTTTTGGGAATTGCTCCTTGAGTAATTGAATGGAACTGAGAAAGGAAACTCATTCGGCATTTTCTTATAAGCCAACCGTTTTATCCAAAACTTCCACATTCTGGTGGAATATGGGCTTGTTTTTTGCCCCCCTAGCTGTTCTCAGTACTCTGCAAAGAAATTTAGTCATGTGTTCTCTGCCATTGCCATGACAACATTTAATGCAGGAAATAAGGTTGGATGCTTTTAATACTAGTTAAGCCAAATACTACTTTTCTTATTTCTTGGCTCACTCCTATTTCAAATTGGAATAAGTCAGTTCTGGTGAGTTATATTTAAAAGCATTGTGTATTTCAAACCATTTCTAGAAATGTGACTGGTGCTCATAGAAATGCTATATCATGCTTCCTTTAATGTTCATAAAAGCACTTTTTGTGGACATACATCATCCCTGGTAATTCATTGTCTCAGAGCATACTGACAGTCTTTATTTAGGGTGTTCTTCCCACGTTTTAAGACAGGACAGGAAGGAATACCCATGATGGAAAATGGAATGAGTTAAAACCTGCTCAGAAATGTAATGCACCTTTCCTTCTCTTTGAAGAGCTATTCTTCCGCTACAGTAAAACAACAGTTTTATGCACTGATAACATAGACAAGGTATCTAGCAGAGTTAATTTTTCTTAATTATTAATTGCATGCCTTTCCCTTTAACTGAATCTCTCAGCTGGTCTGCTTGGCCAGAAGCTCATTTTCTATGCAATTTACAACTACACCAGAAATCATGCTGGCTCCCAGAGCAGATGAAATTGTTTCTGGTTGTTTCTAATCTGGTTGCTGTTACTAGATTCTTCAGAGCAATTGTTTGTGAGTTGTGGAATGCCATTTGGTCTGAAAAATAAATTTGTTCTGAAGCGTGTTCCTTTCCTATCCCCTCCCCGCTCTTTGTGTATGTCTCATCCATGAAGGCAATCATGTGTTTTCAGTTCTGATGTCATTCTGGTTTTTTCTCTCTCTCTATTTTTTTTTTTTTTTGCTCTTCTTTCAGTCCACAGCCATGAGCGAACCACAATGCTACTACAATGAAACCATTGCCTTCTTTTATAACCGAAGTGGAAAATATCTAGCCACTGAATGGAACACTGTCAGCAAGCTTGTAATGGGACTGGGGATTACTGTCTGCATCTTCATAATGCTGGCCAACCTCTTGGTTATGGTGGCTATTTATGTCAATCGCAGATTCCACTTTCCTATTTATTACTTAATGGCCAACTTAGCTGCTGCGGACTTTTTTGCAGGGCTGGCCTACTTTTACTTAATGTTCAACACAGGACCCAACACTAGAAGACTGACTGTAAGCACCTGGCTTCTCCGTCAGGGCCTCATTGACACCAGTCTGACAGCCTCTGTGGCCAACTTGTTGGCCATTGCCATTGAGCGGCACATTACAGTTTTCCGAATGCAGCTGCACACTCGGATGAGCAACCGCCGGGTGGTTGTTGTGATTGTTGTTATCTGGACTATGGCCATCGTCATGGGTGCCATTCCAAGTGTCGGATGGAACTGTATTTGTGATATCACTCACTGCTCCAACATGGCACCGCTCTATAGTGACTCCTACCTGGTCTTCTGGGCTATTTTCAACCTCGTCACTTTTGTGGTCATGGTGGTCCTATACGCTCACATCTTTGGGTACGTTCGCCAAAGGACTATGAGAATGTCCAGACACAGTTCTGGACCCCGCAGGAATCGGGACACCATGATGAGCCTTCTCAAGACTGTGGTCATTGTTCTTGGTAAGTGCTTACTTTGCCCACCCTGTTCTCCCTGCTCTGTTTCTTATTAGGTAATTTTGGTAATGGTCACCTCCTGGGGGTCAGCAGAATTTGGAAGACACTAGAAGAGGTGCAGACAATAAGAACACCCAGAGTTCACTACTATGACCACTGGGACTATCAAGCTTATATATGGAAGTTGATGTAACATGGTCACTCAGCCCTATAACATGAAACTGGTGAAAATTCAGATGTAATGTGATTTTTTTGCAGCAACCCATGGTTAAAACCTTTTGTAGCAACCTATTATACACAGTGTTTGTCCTTTAGCCTTTGAAGATGCTGAACTTAAAATAGTACAGGGAGGGTTCAGTATTCCACTGAAGGACCTGTTGTCTCCTTTTTGCCGCCTGAAAGGTGATGTGTGTATTCATGCAGTGTTCCAGTATATGGAGAACAGTGAGGGGCTACAGGCTATTCACAAAAAGATTGAGTGTTAAGCAGGACTGCATGTACTCAGTCCAATCATGGTTAGTACATATCAGTATCTGACCATGTGCTAATACAGGAAAGTAGCATGTGAGATACTGGTGTGCTTCAACACATTGCTCAGGAGGTGCCTGGGTGCTCTGCTTCAGAGCTTGGCATGAGGGAAATAACACAACACACTTTGGATTCAGGGGGTTCTTGTCATTTTGTGAATGGTTTTACTTGGGGTTTTGTCTAGGGCTCCCAGTTTCCTTATGCAGAAGGACAGCCTAAATGCTAAGTACCATTCCCTGGTGATCATTGCTGTTTGTTCTGGTTTTTGTTGCTGAAGACGATAGTGAGCTGAAGGCAGCAAGGATGGTGCAGGTTTTCTCCTTGTCCAATATGTGTTCTCACCTATTAGGTCTTCCAGTACAGTACATGGGTCTTTAGGTATCCCAGTACCCTACTGCATCAGATGGTTGCCCCAATATCCATAAATGGAACTGTTAATGCAATTAACAAATGCAGAGCCCAAAACTTAGGCCCATTTCTCTCCTTGACATTATGGTTCCCACAGGTTTATGCTGCAACTTGTGCTTTCTATCACAAACATGGCAGAATGGTTGCAGAGATTCAGTGTGAGTCACTGTGTCAACTCACTTGTTAGTTTAAGAATTTACATGTTGTACTCTGACCTAGTGATCTGCTTTTTAACCAGAATATGAATTGTGCGGTTAACTGTTAAGCTATTGATAAGATGTATTTCTCCATGTCCTACTCTTCTCTTGAGGGAAGGAACTTCTGAGTTTTGCAGGGGAGACTGTAGCAGCTGGTAAAACCTCTCCTGACTTCCTAGTGGTTCAAAAATCTGTCCCTCCCCATCTCCTTGATTTTCATGGTAGAAGGCAAGATGAGGTTAAGAATGCAAAGAAAAATTAGGTTTTGCAGTCCTCTTTTAGGAAACAGTTCTCTTTTTTTCCTTCCTGAAGCCAGTATTGTTCATACAGCAGTGTAGTATTTCCTACAAGGTGAAAGACTGGCTCAGACTTAAAAAAAAAAAGGCAAAAGACCCCAAAAACAACAACCAAAAAAAAAGTGGATGGAAAATAGTAGCCACTTCTACCAATGCAGTGTGGAGTTATAGCAATAAACAGTAATTGAATAAATAGCAAATGTCAGCTATTGTATGGTACTAGAGGTATGTGTATGCAGCAGGAAGGATAGGTGGTGACAACACTGTCCTTCCTTCTCCTGTGAGAAGAGGTGAGAGGGAAGATGAAGAGGCCACTCACTGTGGCCACAACAGTAGTGATGTACAAGGAACATAAAGTGACCCCTTTTTCCCCTCACGGGTATATTTTTTTCAGGTATTGTTCTAGAAAGAGTGAAACAACTCCAGAGGTTAAGGGGCATTAGCTAAACTTAAGGTAAGTTCAGTTTAGCTGCAGATGTAGTTCAGTAATACCTCTGATTCCTCATTAAGGTGAGATTTTTCAGGACTGTGCAAGTGGCACATGTTGTAGCTTTCTTCAAAATTCAAACAGGATCTTATTTCGTGTTACTACTGCACTTCATTCAGTGTTTTGCACTCACTGTACTTAAGTATCTCTTCTAATCTGCTTAAAATACTATTTACAGAAAACAATAACCAATTATTTCATTAAATCTGTTTTAAGGAAACAAAGGCACTTGTAGGTTGTGACACTCTTCATCATTTTTGCAGCTCCCACCTTGGTTTTATATTACAAAATGTTTGGGTTTTGGTTCCGTTTAGTTTTTTTCCTAAGCAATGTAGTTTCTAGAGGAAAGCTAGAGGATGTCAGTCATAGGCCTGTAGTGTAAAGAAGCAGCAATGCTTTCACCTCCTTACCACCTGTGAGGCACAGTTGCAAGACAAAAATGGTTGGGAAACAGCTGTGGGTTTGTTGTGTAAATTCATTTAATTTAAGAAATAAATAAGTAAGTATTAGACTGAAGTCAAGAGGTAGGCTTTAGGGTAACCACAGAGACTTTTGAGGAGCTAAATATTTGTGGATCAAGGTGTTATCAGACTGCTAGGTGCACCATGAGTAATGTTCATTAGTTGCCATCATCTGGGGAGTACCATCCCATATTGCTGAATTTGCGTTTCTGGGGAGGGTTGTTTTGTGGTTCTAAAGAAGAAAAGCTAAGCATCACTTCAAAGCACTTCTGGGCAACACGTATCTCAGATATCAGCAGATACTCTAAAGCAAAACGGTGTGGTCAGCATGTTGATTAGACAGGTGTGCTGATGCTCCATCACTGTTGGCAGCCTACTTGGAAGTCTGGCCTAAAGTTTTCTTAAACAGAAGATTTAATTTCAGGGGCCATACATCCTGAGTGCCTCGTTGAAAAGGCAGTGCTGTAAGTTTGTCTACTGGAGCTTTGGGGAGGGCAGAAAAGCTGAGTGTCTTAGGCTGCATGGGGCAATTTGCTGAACATTTATCTCATGTTATCTGGCTTTTTCTACATCTGTGAACCTCAAAAACATGGGGGAAAAGAGCCCATGCTTTTCTTAATGGTGCAGATCAGGGTAATAATGCTAATAATTCCTCCATACATTTTTGATTTGAGGCAGAAGCCAACTTTTTGCAGGAAGTGAAGATGGGAAAGAAAGCAGATCTGAAGATCCCTCTCCCTCCTCTCCTCCTTCCACAGCTGACTGGGGAAGGGAGCTGGTTTGTGTCAGTCTGCTCTACCCACAGGAAGACAATTCATTTTAGAGGAGAGAGAGGGTACCCTGGGATTGAAAGGAAAACAGAACTGAGGCTCTGGGTAAGCTTGTGAGCATTGGCATAGTGAGGCAAACCATTCCTTATCTTAGAATCTTTGTTAAAATGCTGCCCAGCCGTAAGTAACCCCATTGTGAATTGGGCAGCAGTGAACGGTTCGTTTGACTTTTGAACTTTCATAAACGGGCGTCCTGGAGTTGTCCTGCTGGCTGTACTCCCAGGCAAAGCCATGCTGCTGCTGAAAGCAGAAGAGCGTCTTTTCCCCTGTCTGCATTCTCACTGTGGTGGGCAGGAGGGGGAGGGAATAACACAAGAGCTTCTTGTTTATTAGCTGCCTAACACGGCCTGCCCTCCTTGTGCCTTGCTGCCTTGCTCCAAGAGGAGAAGAGCTGGCCCAAAGGGGTGCAATCCTGCAGGCAGTGGTGCTGTCAGCATGTGTGGGGAGGGTGCCAGCTGCCTCTGACAAGGGGGTGATTGTGTGGGGAGGGCTCTGGCCGCTTGACGCACTGACTGGAGCAGTCGGGATCTGGCACACTGCATCATCCCACAGAGTGGGTGGGATACTGAATCCTAGGAACAAGTCAAAAGCAGAGAACAATTTTTTTTATGCCCTCTTGTTTTTTTCCTTGAGTAAAATAGTTTAAACAGAAGGAAGTGATTTCATAGCTGAGCCCTTTCTTCTTTTAACAAGGCTGCTTTTGAAATCTTTCAAAAGTAACAAGAAACATAAAGCTCTTTTTCTAAACCATGCCTTTCCTTTTCACTGAAACTAAGGAAGGACTGATCTGTGTACTGCACAAAGCCAAAAAATCATGTCTGGTTTGGCTTGCAGCTCAGTGACACTTTGCCTTTCACCACCACCATGTGCTCCCTTTAAATGAGCAATCAGGGATCAGGCAGAAACTGAGCAGATACATCAGCTGAAACTTGGCATCCTCTCTTCTTTTCTCCACTTTTTCTCCTGTTACATTTAGAAGCAAAGCTAAACTGGTTTTCTGCTGGGGATCATAGTTAGACTCTGAAAGCGTTTGTCTGGGCCAGTTGTAGGTTTGGCCCAAAAATAGATTACAGTATCTAACTATTGTTTCAAGAAGTAGTGAAAGCACCAAATGAAGGATTTCAGAGCCGGGGCCTGAATTAGCTAGCTCTGGTCTGGATTCCTTGGCCTGGAATCAGTCATGAAAGCCTAGGGTCTTTCAGGTATTTTCAGGTGCATATCTGTATTTGTAGAGAAGTACTGGCTTAGAATGTTGCTGTGGAAAGTCAGCCTGTATTTCTCCTGCCTAAAAGCTGATTAAATATCCATTCTAATTTGTCACCACTTGTTTTTACAGTGTGGATACCTCTGCCGTATACCTCCATATTCAATTTTAGGCATTCCTCTCTATTTAGAATTTAGACTGTGAGATTGTGATACTGAGGGTTTATAACTGAATTTCAAATAAGCACAATACCAACAACCCTTTTTATTTGTATTTTACTAATCCTGATGATTAGCCTTCTATGTTGGGTGAGTTCTCAATATTGTTTGGCCAAAATTAGGCATGCCTTTTGAGCCAAGAACCACAGCTAGCCCACAGGATGTAGGGAGACCAAACAATAAATTCATAATTGTTTACCCTTTATATTCCTAGGAAGTAAAAAGACACTTAGGACTTTCCTGCCTGTAGAATCATCCGCTTTGTTTGCAGGAATGTGATTTACTCTGTAAGGCTGGTAATGTTGGCACAGATAAAAAAGATGTCTATTCTTTTTTCTCAAAGTTTAAACTTTGAGTTTGTATAACTTTTGATTTAAAGGAGTCTCACTGTGTTTGAAGACAGTCCTTTACTCACTATAACAAAGAAATAAATGTAAGAAAAAAAATCTGGAAGTTCGGTATAAACTTCTGGAAGGGCAGAACTGCTCAGCACCAGCATTTTTCCTGCCCTCTCTGCTGCAGTTATGAATTTCATGATATTTATTTTGGTACTCTTGTAGCTTTTTTTTCACATCTAGGTACCAAACGGGTTTGGAAAACAGCAAAAAACTGTAAATGTACGTGAGTGTTCACATATGCTGTAGCTATACCATTGAAGCAAATAAAGTGCATTATTGATAGCTTTAACCTTTCTGACTGGTTGTTTTGACATGCAGTCTGCATCTTCGCTCCCTTTTTCTTCTTATGCAGTAAAAGCACTTGATTATCAGTAGAACAGAAAAAGACTATGGAATAGTGCTACAACCTGACTGAAAGCACATGGTGTCTCAACAAAGGCATGTCTCATGCAGTGTCAGGTAATTTGCTGGAATGGTTTGTCTTTGTTGGCCTTAAGGCTTAAACAGTAGGAAATATATTTCATCAGTTAATGAGGCTGTGGTCTTGGACTGAGATGAAGATGATTGTGTCTAGATAGACCCTTGGTTATGGTACCACTCAAACTTTGACAGACCTTCCCTGCCTATGGTACGTTATTCCTGCAGGCCAAAGGGAGCATTAGCCCTCTTAGCACAATGCAGCTTTTAAGATGATCTCCTGGAGAAGCCAAGATTTAACTCTAATCCCAGTGACTGTAAGAAGACAACTTCACATGTTTACCTCCTTCTTGAGGAGTTCTGCTGCTGTCAAGAGGCATTGTCTTTGCAGCAGCATTTTTCCTGAGATGAAAAATTGAGGATGCTGTCTTAACTTGGGAATGTCCTTCCATCAGGTAACAGTGGTCTCATGGGGAAAAGAGCATCATCCAGTCAGGTGTTTTTCCTTGTAATTATTACATTTTCCATAGAGAGTTGGGCTCGGCAGTAACATCAGTTCAGGTGAGAGCAGCTTCTTCTCTGGAAGTGGTGCAATGTGAAGCCATAAATACCATGTTACCCTGTGGTCTGCACAGAGGGCCAGTTCGGAGTCACCAACCCTGCCTGACCCCTGCATCATCGAAATGTCGCTTGTGTATTGATTTAATCCTGACAGAAAAACAGGGCAATAAACTCTGTAATTAGTGCAGGCAGTAGTCTGAGCATCAATGACTTTCTGTTCTAGCACACAGGTTGCAGTTTTGTGCAGTTCGAGTGTTTTTAGATAAGAATGTTTTGAATGTGCGTAAACAGTGAATTTAACCCTACAGTCAAGTAAACTGGGAAATTGTTGCTGATGACTGTAGTCTAAATGGAGGGCTCATAGAGTTTAATGGATAAAATCTTATTGCACTGTTTGGAGAGTGAAGGTTTGTAATACATGCCTTCAGAAATGCAGTGTGACAGCAGTACTTTCAAGCTATATCATCAAATATTTGCACAAAAAAGTGAAATCTTCATTAAAATTATTATTTATAGCACACCTATTCTACTGGATTTTGGATGACTTGGACCCCCTCGGCCCCCTCATCCCCCTCTTCCCCCTCTTTTGTTCTCCCTAAGCCTTAGGAGTAGTTCTGATTGCTCCTCAAAGGCTTCCTTGCAGAAAAAAGGTGCAGTTTAGGGAGTTGGTGGTTTCTGGGCCTTGCCATGTCCACTTATTATGTATTATCTTTTTGGTTTTGTTTTTTTGGTTTTTGGGGGTTTTTTTTATTTCCGCATGCATCTTAATGACATTTTAATATTGATTTAAGTAATGTCAGTATGCTTTTAGTTTGCAGTAGATGAAGGGGAATTAAAGTCTTCATATTATTGCATATATTTGTTAGAAAATTTAATTCAGATTTGATCTGGAATCATTAAGATTTAGTAACAAGAATTTTAACTTTTAGTCAATGATTAATAACAAGTGTAATAATATTTTTATGTTTGTAAATGTAAATGTGTGTATTCTATTTTCTTGATAAATACAGCTTGATCATTATATTATACAGGTCTAGCACTTTCTAACGGAATACAAATTTTCACAAAGAATTATTAAAAGTCAGTCAGGTTTTCTTTTTCCAGTTAAAATAATGGAGGCATGGAAACTTGCCAAGGATCTATGTATATAATTATGCAGTGATTGTAGTGTGTTTAAAATTTAACATGCTTTGTAGGATGTTTCTTGATTGCTTGTTAGATTTCATGCTGCTAGTAAAGCAGTACTATGTGTGCTCTGTATCAAAATCTCAGCCACTGATCATTTTTATTATTTATAGTCCTGCAAATGAATTCTGGTGGATTTTCTTGAATTTTTTCTGGCAGTCCAAAACCTAATCTTTTCCTGTTACTGGTTTGTTGGTGAGGATGCCAAATGGAAAAATAATAAGAAAGCACAGAGTCTGGAAATTACAGTATGGTGAGTTTGTTTGTGTGATAAACCTCATAAGTAGCTTTCTTTTCCAAAACAAGCCCATGCAAGCTCCACTTGATGAAGCAAAGGTTACTGGTGCCTTGTATCCAGGCAACTCTCTCTGAACCCAGAGTATGGCTGGATGTGTAGAAAGTCTTATTCTAAGCGTTTCTTCACCAACTCTCTCAGTTGATTTTATTGCATCCACAGTTAAAGCTGTTACATCCCTGGTGACTGTCTTTTCTCTAAAGTATTCCAGGTATTCCTACGGTACTCAATGCTTCCTTCACCCTGGGGAATCCATTTAGAAGTTTTCTCCTTCTTTCCCCTTTCAGTTAAGAATAAGAATTATTTATTTTTATTCAGGATCCTTTGAAAATTCTCTTCGAGGACCTTCCATCATTTCCCAAGACAGGAACATAGTTTTATTTTATTTTATTCTTGAGAGGGAAAAATGTCTCAAGTAAATACATTCCTTTAAGTATGATGAAAATGAGGCCTTGTTTAATAGAAGTCTTTCCCGAGTTCAGTATAGTTTTTTACCTTTTCAGGGGAAAAATAAATTAAAGGGCAGCTGAAAACACTCTTCATTTTTCCAGGAATGGCCTGAAAGGAGTGAACCTTAAGTAGATCTTGCACTTCACCTTTTGATTAAAAAAAATTATAAACAAAAAATTAATTCCTGTTGCTTGCATATGTTTTGTCCTTTTACCAAGAAGCTTCTAAAAATTAATTGCAATAGCAAAAGTAGGTATATTTCTCAACAGGCCCTGAGAATTTATTTTTATTTTCCTTTAATAATAGGATTTGGAAATCACACCTTGACCTTGAAAAATAGAATCCAAGATTTTCTCTTGGATTTGCTGACTAAGGAGAGATGTTCGCTTACTGAAAAACCACACCAAATCAAAATTAATTGGTAACCCATCTTGTTCTGAGATCAGACTCCACTTAGCAGTGCTACATTCATGAGTGAATACTCATCGACCTGGGCTTCTCCAAAATGGAGATGGGCATGTTTTGTGAGACTTTTGCTCTAAAACAGAGGCCTTGTTAAACTTTGCTGAATACCCAGGGCAAAAATTGTTACCAAGAAGTTTTGAAAATCAGTATGTACAGGAAGGCTTTCTCTAAAATGCCAGAACATGACCAAGTCCTACTGGTCTCTCAAAATTTGAGAATTTTTAATTTTTTGGAAGAGAAGATGGGAACCCATCCTTTCTTTAGTAGAGGCAACAATAGTGCTTTTACAGAATGGCTGCTCACCACATAACATTTTTGTCCTCTAGAAAGCACATGGTTGCATGGAGAATTTGGTTCTAAATGTTTTGCTTATTTTGTTCATTGACTTTCCAGATTATATTTCTTGTCCCCCCAGCTGAAACTAATGCATCCTTGGCAACTCTTAAGGGAAAGCATTTGCAGTGTGAAGGTACAGGATAAGGTCCATGTCCAGCCACTGGCTTCTGTTTTCACCTTTGTGATACCATTTGTCTTTCCAGCATTTCAGCAAACACCACTCAAGTGCTAAGTCAAATTTACACCTAGACCTCAGCTTCAGAAAATATGTGAACAAAAATGCCAGCTGTTAACTTGTCTCATTGTAAAACTGCATTCAATGAGGCACTGAACTAGTGTTTGTTTCCACCAATGGAAAGCACTGACAACAACAGACCATGTTGTGCAAGACAAGCAGTGGTGCTCCTTCTGCATTGCTTCATTGCACATGAGCAGTGTGATTAAGTATTCTGGGTTTGTTTTTTCTGGGATAATCCATGAAAACAGAAGAATAACAATTTTCAATATCAAATTATTTTTTCCTTTATAGTTTCAATGAAACTATGGCTCTTAACATCAAATCAAAGAGTTATTGCAGATGGCAAAACTTGCTGAGATATCTGAGGTACAGCAGCCAGTCAGTGCAGTGGGAAATGGTCAGGAGTGATTGACATCTTTCAGACAGCAGCCATGCTTCCATACTTCTAGCCTCAGCATGAAAAGAATGTTCCTCAAAAAGGCTTAGTTTCTGTATTTTTTTTTAATGAATGTATTTAGGATCTGATTGTGAAAAGAAAATAAGATTCTGACTTCTTCTGGTGGGAGCAGAATAGCTTCCTATTTTCGTGTTTCATACTCATGGCATGCTGTCACAGAGCTCACTGATGGACTGCTTTTACTTTCTTTTTTTCTTTCAAAGATATTTTTAGGTTTTTTTTCCTTCCCCTTCTCTTTTTCCCAGCCAGTCCACTATAAGTTTCTCTCACAGACTTACACATTTGATAGCCTTCTTTAAAACTGGAAGCACCAACAACAGCAGAAGATCCCCATCCTTTCTGTAGTTCTCATTTGGGAAAACTTTGTGTCAGACTTCTACTTTCCTAAGGATAAGAAAATGTCTCTGAAGTTAATTTTCCTGGATCCATATGGAGAAGTGCTGATATTATGTCCAAGTGTGCTGCTTGTGTAATGTGACAGCTCCACTGCTGGACACTGGTCCTTTTGCCATCAATGCCTAGAGAACAGCAAGGGTTCACAGCTTGTGTGGAAGGTCATGAGACTTCCAAAGCTGTGGCATTGTTTGTAAATCTGAGGTATTTAATTTCCATGCTCTGGTGTTGTCCATCACTCTGCACTATTTAGTGGCTTACTGGAGCAAAGAGAATTGCTTTAAGTGATAATCCTTGATTTCCAAACTCACCAGCAAACAGGAGGAATTTGAACAGAGATGAGTGCTTTGAAGTTTGTGGATAGGGGGATCTAAAGTTTTGCAACTGGGAAGGTGAGAACTTGGTCTGTAAAACTGCCCCAGACATATCTGCCATGGGGGTGCCATGTGCTGCTGTTGGGAGAGTAGCCTCCTGTGTGTTGCAGAGGTTGAAGTAATTAATCCCTTGATGTTGACATTAAAAGCCTATGAGGTTACTGTAAAGAAGAAAGGTTGAGAATGTTTGAGAGGAGTGAGAGAGTAATTCTGTTGCATTTTTTTGTGTTTGAGTAAGAGCTATCTGCCTGGGTCTTTCTGTTTTAATAAAGTACTTGGTATCTGATTACAAGATTGTTAATATAACCATAGATACGTGAGAACAGTTAAGATTTTTGAAATATCTTCCTTCATGAAAGAAGTCATCTCCTGAAGAAAAGGGAGGGGATTTAGCTGTTAGAGGAGGTAAAGCTGCCAAGCTCCCCTGGATTCAGTACCTTCCTTGTTCTTCTAAAAGCAGTTGTGAGGGAGCTATTTTACATTTTCTGGTATTGATACAACCTCAGAAAGAATTTGTTCTGACATATGGCATTGATAATTCTTATCTTCCCTTGTTTTAAGTTGCTTTAAGATGCTTATTTTTTACTTTTCTAGATAAGTACAAGGAGTAATTTCAAGATGAATTTTCTAAACAAAAGCTCAGTATATAGAGAGTAAAAAAAATATTGTGTAAAACTATTGTGGTTTTGTAGAATAGTTGCCACTTCCTTCGTTTAAAGAGACTAAAATTGAAAACTGGACAGATCCTATGTTGTAGGACATAGCTGCAAGGATGCTGGCTGCCCAGGGATCATTTCTTGCAGCCTGCTTCCTGCCCAATGCTTAGCCTTGTGAACACACTTGGCCTTCCAGTTGCATTTTGTATTTACCCTCCTTCAACAAGAAGAGAGTTATACCAGAGTATGTTTACTGTGGCTTAACTTCTTTGCTATTGTCACACAAACATGCAATAAAGGTAAAGGGAATGCATATTGGTTAATAGACCGTAATGCCCCTGTAGACCATGAAGACTGAAAATGGTCCTTTTTTGTGGGTGATCTGCATCTGATCCTTGCCTATTTAGGTAGAGTTCTGCACAAAATAAGTTGTGTGGTTTTCTGTCTTTCCAAGCAGAAAAGCTTGGTTTGGTTCACTCTGTGGGGAGGAGGGATCAATTTAAGTAAACAAACCAAGCCGAGTACTTAGCTTGAAATATGTAATGTAGCATTCTTTAGATGAACTTTCAGCCAATTCACCCATCAAATACCTGACTACTGCACTCACCATGTGTAGTCCTGTTATAAAGCAGAAGGCTTTCAGGTACACTGGCCTTGCTACAGCAAGTAGGGTGAGAGGTGTGGATAAAGCCATATGCACTCCAGAAATAGGAGCTTTTAAGCACATTCCAGAGAACATAGTACTGATTGATTCTGTTTCCCATGAGGTTTTCCTTTTCTCTAATTTTTTTTTTCTTAACCCTCCTGCCTCTCATTTTCCTTTGTTCCCATCTCTCTGCTCACTTTATTTGTAACTTTCTCTATGTGGTCTTGCCCCTGTTTGGCTGGCAGGCAGAAGCAGCACCTCTGGCAGCCAGGCAAACTGCCAGGATAATTCATGGGAGCCTGAGCTGTCAAAAGATGTTCTGGGGCCTTCACAATAGAGATCATCCTGTCCTGGACCACCAGTGGCCCCATCTCACATGCCTCTGAGCTAGGCTGGACTGCCAGACTGTCCTGGCTTGTGGCAGGGCATAGAAAAGCAATTCCAGGCCTATTTTCAGAAAGCAAAGTGTAGTCACCTTTCTGCAAACCACTATCATAGGCATAAATATCCAGTGTATAGACATTTACTCTTAGAAAGAAGAGTAAATTTTTTTTTTGCCTGAATTATTGGAACCAGGTTGTGAAATGACAGGCCCATCTGTTCGATTTTTACCCTGCCAGTTCACCATTTAGCCTTCTGATTGATTTATCTCTCTGATTGAAATAGAGAAATACCTCACCAGGAGGAGTATTGTGTACTTCGCCTTCTGGGTAGGCCGCCATTTGCTTCCCAGCTTCCCTGACTATGCTGATCCAAGAAAGGGAAGTACCAGGATGCAAAAGAGCCTTCTGTCTTTGGCCACTGGCCAGGCACAGGTCAATTTACAATTGCTGCTGAGATTTTGTGGTCTAATTTTTGAGCTTCTTTCCTTGGGTAGCTCCGTCTGCATCCACAAGAGCTCACAGAAACCAGCCAGGGCTGAGACACATCCTCTGGTTAAAGGTGCAGAGGATACAGGACTTTCGAAGGCTATAACCTCTCCTCAGTGCTCTGGAAACTCAGCATCAAAAAGATACTTTTTTAGATTTGATTTGATTTCATTTTAGTAGTTGTCTTGTACTTCCAGTTCCTAAGTCCAGGACTTCATTGATCATCAGTAATTGAAAAAGTAGATTTTACAGAAATAATGGCCAGTTAAGGTTTGATCCATAAGGAAATTGCACCTGTTTGAGTATTTACCATTGGGAGGGATGTACAGCCACAGATGTAGCAATTTTCTAGGATACAGTGCATACAACAGTGCCTCAAATTCCAAAATCTCCTGCATTTAAAATTAGTTGAGAGAGCAGGCAGAAGCAGAAGTTCTGCATTTGTCTATATAAACACGAGGATTTCTCCACAAGTACTGTTGAAATCTTAGCAGGGACACCAACCAGATTTCAAACCTGGCCTTGACCGCAAAGTATTCATAACCTTTGTACTTTATGCACTTCACTTTGAAACAATTACACCTTTCTCCCCAAAGTTTGCAGAGTGGTCTTCTGCATCCACAAGTTTCCAAGAATTACCCTTGACTCCTACAGTACAGGGGATCTTGCAAAGTGTCTCTTATGGGATGTCTTCATGGCATTATTGCACTGTTGAATGCAGATTTCCCCCAAAAAAACAAAGAATATTGTACTTGCTAGAGGCTGTGTTAGAGAAGCTTGACATCCTTTTCATTTGAAATTTAAGTTCACTGCCTCCTTTTGCTGCAGTTGCTTTCAAACAGAAGAGATAAATGTCCAATGGATGCAGCAGTTTCACTGAGCATCTCCTCAGATGTATGTAAGAAAGCAGAAAGCACAACAAATAAAAATGCCAGCCCAAGCAGAAAGCTTCTGATAACTGTTGTAAAGAGTTAAGTTGGATTTTTTAATAGAAAGTAGTGTCAATACAGTGCACAGCTCTAGCACCCTGATAGAATTGCCTAAATACCTGCAGGTACGCAATTCTGAAGGCAGCATTTTGCAGAGGTGTATTATAGTGGATTTGTGCTGAAATCTGTGATAGTAAGAGGTGTTTGTAACCACAAACATTGTCTCTTATCCTCCACTTCTGTGACACAGTCTGACCGCTTTTGAAAAAAAAAAAAAACAACAAGAAAAGTCCACATACTTGGAAGATGGGTAGTGTAATTTTTGGTGTTTAAACACCTCTATTTCTCATGCCTCAGAAAAATAAAACACAAAGTTCTTGGAAATACCAGGCACATTGCCAGCTTTTTAAAGACCTCTGAAAAGAGTTGTTAGGCTAGCAGTAGGTTCGGAAACTTGATGAACCAACATGAAAGGTATCAGTAAGAGAAATGTTTAATGATTCAGTAGCTCAGTTCAGGTATGGATTGTTCTTTAATTCAGATGGTGGACTTGTGTTAGAATATTTTCACCCTTTTTGATTAAAGGGTGTTGTATGCATATAGTAGTCTGTGCCCTTGGTATGAGGGTTTTCCAGGAGACCCCTTATTGCTGTGACCACAGCTGCCCTCTTTGTGGCACTGTCTTCTGGTTCTAGGACTTGCTTAGCATTCAGAGCACTCAAGAGCTGATAAAGACACCTCTGTGATGTCCTCACATTAAAAGTAAGGCAAATCTTCCTGACACAAGAAGAGTAAGGAAATTTAACAGGAAGATAAATGCTCTTGTGTTTCAGCTGGGCCTCAGATATCAAAGGGGCTGGTGGTGGCTGTGCTCAGATTCTGGGTCATAGACAATTCCACGCCAAGTGGCAGAAATACAGAGGCAATGAAGCACTTTAAATCCAGCCATGTTCAATAAGAACTACTCTGATTACAGACTCACAGGTAGAACAAAACCATACAATACACTGTAAGCCTCGTTATGCCCAGTGAACCCTCACAGCCAGATTGAAAAGATCTGATGGCATTCAACAGCTCTCACGGCCAGGTACAAAATAATGTCATTTTATCAGCACCAGAGATATGGGTTCTTCTTGGATTGCTCATTAGCAATACACACTCTGTGAAAGCATGTGTGAATACTTAAAATGTGGATAATATAGATGGCAAAAAATGCATTAAGTTGCAAGATGAATATATGCACTAGAAGTGTGATGACAACATAAGCTAACTTTCTGAATTTCCCTTAGTTATAACACTTGGTATAGCTGAGTCTGACCCAAAAGGTGTTCCTGCGGGTGAGGAGATGTGTACAGCCCATTGACTATCCCTGGATACATTGAGAAAGGACTGCTAGGGATAAAGATGGAGAGGTGTCAAGTTACAAATGGCTCTCTTCTGCCATAAAGCAACTCTTGAGGTTGTCTCTTTCTACCTGGCTGACAGATCTCAACACTACATTTCTCTGGAAAAGACTGAGTTTTAAGTTGCATCCATAAACTTTAACATGTATCTGTTGTGGTGATATGCAGCACTCTTGCAGACATTGCTACCTCTGCCTCTCCCTTTCTCTGTGCTCATGGACAGAGCTCATATGGTGACCCCTGTATATTGTCATCTCACTGCTTATCTTAAAGCCTCCTGACAATGTCTACTGCAATTAGCAAACCAGCTCATTTCCTTACTTATTGATGAGTTTGCTCTTGCCTATGCACTGCACCATCTACTGTGAACATCTGAATTTTCCACTCAAAAAAGCTTGCATTGCAGTAACATTCAAGCTCAGATTTCACAACTAGCAGCAGGGTTTTACAGCCACAACTGAACCTTGGGAGATCTCTGCATTCAACCCTTTTCCGTCAACCCTGAACTCCTACACAAAGTAACCCTTATGAATATGGGAATTAGTCTGTCATGGAGAATAAGAAGGAAGAGATGAAGAACATCCAGGCTGTGGATCAGTTACAGGTGCCTTTTTTGTTTGTTTTTTTTTGTTTGTTTTGTTTTTCTTTCTTTTATGAATGAAACATATAGCCATAATTGCAGTAAACATGCTGCCATAATTGCACAAGCATAGAACACATCAAAGCCAGTGAACATCAGAAAGTGTATTTCAACAGTTGCAGTTTTAGTCTCGATGGAGCTCCCCTGGCCCTCAGAGAAAACATGAGATCCAGTACCATCTGAGAGAATAACACTGTTTATAACTTACTGGAGCAAAAATCTCCTGTTTGGGGAGGGTAAGAGGGAATACTGCGTCTCCCATTCTCATTCATTCCCTTCCTCAGGCACACGCAACTTGGGTTTTATAAAACCCCATGGTTCACTGATACTGATAGCTACTGATGCAAGCTTCTCCAGCCATAGGTCAGGGGGGAGAAGCGCAAAGTTCACATGAAAGCTGTGTCAATAAGAGGAAAGGATGACTGGATTGTAACCAGGATGGTATCTTGTGCAGTGGAGCATGAAACTCACCAACCCAAGAGACTCATATGGCATCCCAACACTGCTGGCTTTACAAAGTGCTCAGCCAGCTTCGCACATGACCTCCACAAAAAATGGATTCAGATACCAGGGTGTGAAAACTGTTCTGCACAGAACATGTTACTTGCCCCACACCTGTAGCTTAGCCACTGATGCTGCAGTCTTAAAGAGATTCAAGCTGGTGAAAGTTGAATAAGCCTTCTCTAATAAATACAATTAAAAATGAGGACAGACAACAAAAAATATGAGTGAGTGCTTGTTTTCACAAAAATATGTGCTGAAAATACTGTGAAATCAACAAATGTGCAGTAGGCCAGGCTGTTCATAGCTACATATTCTCATGCTCATTGATAATGAGCACAATTACAATATCAGGGTTTGGATGGCAGTACAACAGCGGGAACACCAATGCCAGAGAAATGCTTGTGTTCTCACTGGATGCCTAAGGAAATTGAATGCTCATTATTTTGGAGGGCAAATAAGTGGGCTCATACCTCGTCGCTTGCCTCTTCTAGAAGATACCAGGGACAGAGAAATTTCTGCTCTTTTTTCCCCCCTTTAGTTTGCAGAACAGTTAAAGCTCAGCAGATAGAAAGCTTGCAGTCATGGTTGGTTTAGCTCCTTATTATTTTAAGCACAGCTGTGATCAATCTCCAGGCTATAAAGTTAAAAAGAGAAGGGGCTGGAAGCATGGGCTTTTCCTACAACACTGAACTGGCCCCTCTGTCCTGCATTTGTCCCTCATTTAACTAGCCTGACTTTGGTATGGCCAGTGCTCTGAGCTCTGTAGAAAAATGAGGAGAAGCCAGCAAGTATCACCAGGAACTTCAAATGAAGTCCAGCAAAAGCTGATCTGAGTTTGCACCATGGCTTTTGCTTTATGCACCTTCCCTACTGCTGCTGTGTTGGAGTTTACCTCAGTTGCTTAAATATTCCATTGCTAAAACATTTTAAAAGAAAGTAAAGTCATCTTTGAGTGGTGCCCTTCAGTGCATTGCTGAGTAGTTAGGAGAGTTTCCATTTCTTCTGAAAAAAAAAAAATCTTTGTATTTCGTTCCGAACAGCAGAATTACTTCTTAGAAGCAATTAATTTGCTGAGTAGAAGGATTTTGCAAGCGATTTTCTTACCATGTACTAATTGCTTGTATATCTCTTTTTTTTTTTTAATTCAAAAATTCCTCAGTGGAGGGCCTTTTTGCCTGGAAGGTCTCATTTTATCTCATGCAGTTTCCTGTTTGCTTTAGGCACAAGCCTACAAGTATCTGCCAAAACAAAATTAAAAAACACAATCCTGGAGAAGTCTTTCAGATTCATATATCAGCATGTCTGTCCCAAAATATGACTTGAACTGCTGTGAGCAATGATGAGCTAAAACATCAGAATGATCCCACAGGTACTATTTTGGGGGGTGTTGGAGGAGGAGTAGCCAGTGGAAGTGTTTTGATTAGTTAGCGTTGCAATAAAACATATTTGCTGTGTCCCCAGGTTCTACCTCCTGGGCATTTGCTGGTGGGCACAGCCTTTCTGCATGGTGTGGTACTTTTTTTTAACATGAAACAATACAAAAACTGGGAGCAGGGGATTTGAGGAGGTGTCTTTTTTTTCAATCCTCTCAGCCCTGTTTCACCTTGTCTGCTAGTCTGTCAATTTACTGCCTCCTCAGCCCATGGGTGAGCTGCAGACATGTGCAGCTACTGGATGTAATGCAAGTGGAAATCGTCTTTGTGGTTTGGTAGCAGTCTTGATCCCTTGGTTCCTCTTCCATCAGGCAGCTACAGCTGATGTTGTGCTAGTTTGGTTTTCTATTTCACAATCCTGCATCCACTGTATTGTTTAAAGCAGAAGGACACAATACAGTAGATGGCCTAGGCATACTAACACCTTCTTCTGAGGACTGATAACTTTGCCAAGATATCTTGTGGGTTTCCACAGAGTCTGGAGGAGTCTTTTGTTTTCCTTTCAGAGGCTAGCTTTCAATGTAGCTGTAGTGACTGCAACTGTTTGTTTTTGCAATTGCTTGTGAGAGTTAGTGGAGTTACAGTTTCTTTGATGGCTGACTCCCTGCTTGTATGCTGTCCCCTCCCTTGGAGCAGACATCCCAGCCCTGCACCTAGAGCCTGTTCACACGGAGAGGTCAGGGCAGCGTGCTCCACAGACATGCCTGGTGATGGCACAGTATCAGTCAGAGGAGATTAGACAGCTATAAGGGCCGTCAGATGAGACAGAACAAATTAGGCTTGCTTTCTGGATGCTTCATCACTGTCTGCATGAAGTCTCAGGCATTCCAAATGTAAAGCAAATGCTTTCACAAGTATTTTCTCTCCCTGGCAGCCATTGATGTGATCTGCATTGTACATTGTTATCTGCCACATCTGGTGGAACTGTTATTAGGGGTTATTTTTAAAAGTAGAGTTCTACCCTGCTGTACAAAATAGTGATGAGCATTTTTACCAGATCACCTTAGTCCACATCTTAAAGAATTATTTAAGCTGTCTTCTGTTTTGAAATATTCTAGGTTGTTTAATTTTCAGCTGGCAAAGATTTTACATTGGATGGCATATAAATCCCTTATCACTTAAGGACTGAAGTCCATGGCAAGCAGAGAGTGCTAAAAGGGAAGAGTTTTCAAGTTCTTGCCCTGCAGAAGCAGCACGTTCACTGGCAGGTCCATGGGGAGCCCCTGTGTGATCACAGCCATGTGCTCTGCGCTGGCAGCAGCTTCTCTTCTCTGTGTCACTGTGAGAAACAAGTTGGCATCACCCTTAGGCTGAAAGCAGGTGGCAGAAGAGAATGATCACTGCTGTCTTTGACAGTCTCCTTAGAGAGGCCAAGAGTTCAGTGAGAACTCATGCTTGTGCCCAGCAGCAGAAAACCCAGGATAAAGCCAAGCATTAGGCAAGGCGTGCTACAGAGAGCAGCAATGTTAACACCTCTGCTTTCCTTGCGTGGTAGATAGGGGCTGGATCTAAATGATCTTTGTCTGGCACTTCTCAAGAATACCCCTGAAAGAGATGAAGGTGGCTGGGAGTCAGCCCAGTTTTGGTACAGTTATTTCAGTTTTCTGCTGCCATTCAATTGCTCTTTCATGAGAGGGTGGGAGTAAGGGAACTGAAAGTTAAGAGACTTGGGGCCTCTTTTTTAAACTTCATCATTGTTGTCCCTCGTTATACATAGCCAAAACCTACAGTCTTTTATAGGGACACTGTAGCAAACTATCTGCCAGATGTCAAAGGAGTCACCCCCTCAGAAACATGCATTGAGTAACGTTCAAAATAGCATGATAGTGTGGTTTTGTGTGGTTTCAGAGGTTATTTGTGTGGCAATCTTTAAGCCAAGTGACCAAGAATGTGGTGCTAACACAGTCCAAGCATTATTCTTGGTCACTTTTAGGTGCCATACTTTTCTTAGCAGAGGTTAAATTTAGAACAGGAGAGCAGACTGCCAAAGGTAGAAGACTGTTCCTGTAAGCCAATGGAAACACAAGGATCTGTTCTGGATGCTGAATCAAGCTCACATCTACAATAAATGCAGTGATTTTGGGGAAGGCTAGTTGTAGGGAGGAGGGAGAAGTCACAGGGGGAAGACACATCACTTGTCTAACCCAGGAGCAGTTTTAGTGACTAATCCTCTTAGTGAATGAGACTGGGATGCCCTCATTTGTAGTCATGAGGGTGTGGCTACATTTTTGGGGTTTTACACCAGCGTGTACTGCTGAGAGCAGCAGCTAGCTGAAGATGCACCTTTTCCCCCAGATAATGCATGACTTGGCAGTATGATTCTTGATGGTATAACTTGAAAGAGAGGTTAGATTTTATTAGCGCTCTCGTCTATGTTTGGCTGAAAATTTTAATCTAGATTCTGCTATGGTAGATTAAAAATATTACAGAGAAGCTGCCCCTGGAATCCATCAGCAGCATGAAACATTTCCAGTCTGATTCACTGAATTTCTCATTTGAAGTTTGGGAAATACTGTTGTTACCACACTGAAATTATATGCAGCAGCACATCAAGCATCCTAATGGGGAATCCAGAGGAATCAGTGAGAGCCAAAAGGTAGCTGCATTCCTTTAAACAATGTTTCATCTTTACAGTGTGGAAATGCAGAACAAAACCTATATTTCCTGCCCTAGGATTTCCCCAGCCTCACCTAGATAATTTTTAACAGATACATGCAGAATTAAGTGCAAAAACCTAGAATTTACCCTTTTGGTAATCTGTAAGTATATACTCAAAACATGGGTGGTTCTTCACTCAGTGCTTCTCCAGTGACGTCCAATGCCACATCTGTCTGCTCCTCTCTGTTCTAGCAGTGCCATTTGTAGGTGCCTCCCTGATGGGCTGATAGCCTGGGTAATGTCTGAATGACCTTAACACTGCTTGAGTGGTGAGCTGTGCAGGCAACTCAGTATAGTGCCACTTGTGCAGGCTATCCAAGGATGCTTCTGCTTTAATGCAGTAGTTAGACTTGTTACATTAAGGTGAGGAGTAGAAAGGCTTTTCTAACTTTTCTAAACTAACTTGTCCAAAGAGAGGCAGATTTTTCCAAGCAGACTTATCCTAGAGTAGCATTTCCTTATCCATACGGGCTTATGCTGTTGCCCACCTTGTTCTGGAGCTTGTGCTCTTCGTTTTCTCAGAGAGGCGCAGCTGTTGGCATGGATTCTGCGTCTTGGGTTTTGTGTGACCGATCTTAATGTAATTCCTTCAAAGGATGGCACAGCTTAACCAGATAGCTTTAATCAGGTAGATCTTTGTATGGCTATGTAAATTAAAAGCACACACAATTTTCTTGCAGTTGAGGTAGAGCTGGTAAGACTTCATAACACTTCCTCCTACTCAGAGTTTGGTATTAGCATGAGTGAAACAA
This sequence comes from Chamaea fasciata, assembly GCF_029207755.1. NCBI lineage: Eukaryota > Metazoa > Chordata > Aves > Passeriformes > Sylviidae > Chamaea > Chamaea fasciata. The sequence goes on along the minus strand of NW_027094089.1, from coordinate 46,052,140 downwards.
GTTTTATTCCTATTAAGGAAACCAACGGAGGATAATATTTTTCTTTTAATATTATTAGTTTAATCTTATGTAAGAATCAAGGCAGTCCTTTACATATTAAATTGTATCCACTGAGGTTTCATTTGGAATTTTGTGTTGCAACTGGAGCTTATCCAAACATAATACCAGTAACACTTAATGTCCTTAACAACAAAGGAAAATACAATTAAACAATCTCATGTAGCAGTTGTTTGATATCTGCTAAACATGCTGTGTTGTTTGAGCCTAGCATTCTGACCATGTCTGGGAAAGTAGCAGAGTACTGCAGAAGGTATATGGATTTCTGTAGGAGAAGTGGGCAGAACTGGGCTTTTTCAACATGGCCATGAATTGTTTTTCTATGATTGGAAACTGCAGCTACTAGAAAAGCAGCAAAACACCCAAGTCCCAAGCACGCGAAACATACCTTGCAGAAGCAGGCAGAGGAGAGTCCAGTCTGCGAGCCCTGCTTGTAGGGTGCCAGCTGTCCTGCTCCTGCCTCACATGAGCTCTTGCAGTGAGCCTTCACTTCTGCAGAGGCATGTTCATGTTTCAGGAGACATGGTGACCTCCAGCTGCCCCACATCCGGGACCTAAAAGCCCCACCCAGACCCTTCAGACAGGGTTCTCTTGCAGGTCAGGGAGAGGTCTGTTCCCCACCTGAAGTCCCAAGTCATTCCTATGAGCATTTAGGGCCCCTAAAGTGAATCCTTAGCTGAGTTTGGACTAGGGGGGGTGAAAGCACGTTGCCAGGTATGAGCTAAAGGTTGCTTCCTGAACTCATTAGAGCAGATTCAGAGGAGGGCCAAGATGATCAGAAGGCTGGAACGGAGGCCGAGACCATTTGTCTTGTTCAGCCTGAAGGAAAAAAGGCTCTGAGAAGAACTTACATTGGTTCTCAGTACCAGAACAGGGCCTTTAAAAACACTGAAAAGGGACTTTTCACAAGGGCATGGAGTGATAGAACAGGTGGGAATGGCTTTAAATGGAAAAGGAGTAGATTAAGATTAGAAATTTGGAAGAAATTCTTCACTGCGAGGGTTATGAGGCACTGGAAAGGTTGCCCAGAGTTGTGGCTGTTGCACTGAAGTGTTCAAGCCCAGGGCCCTGAGAAACCTAATGAATTGAGTGACATCCCTTCTCATGGCAAAGGGTTAGAACTAGATGATGTTTAAGGTCCCTTCCAACCTAAGTCTTTCTAGGATTCTATGATTCTTGCTTCTAGTTTTCCCAGACATCTCTTGCCTGCTTTTCTTTGTTCTGTGACCAGAAAGACCAGTACCAGGAGCCCCTTATCAGCTGTGCTTACGTGTTCATTTTCCTGCCAAGCTTCCAGAACTAATTTGGTACTGTAGGAGTATTTGTTTTCAAGTTAGAGCATAAAGACTTGTCGAGAACACCCAAAAATTGAAAAAGACACCAAATTTCCTCTCTGTGACAGGTTTTTTGGCAACAGAGAAACTCCACAAGGACTACTGTTTGTCTTTACACAGAGATAAATAATCAGATTGCTTTGGCAACAGCCAAGCTTTTATTCAGACATGAGCTTCACATATCTTTAAGAATTTAGAAATCAGTCAGAATGCTGACCACTGGCATTTAATGACTTCCTGTTTTTGTCTAAAATGCTTTCTATAGATGAAGGCCTTAGTTTCTCCCTTTGCAGAGGGGCAGTGCACCATCTCTCTCCTGCAGTTACTAGATCAGGAGCAAATTCCGTTTTTCTTGTTTTGAGGCATTTAAATGGATAAAGTTAAATTGCAACAGGATTAAACTTCGGCTTTTATTTTTGGAATGCATTTTGCACATTCCTCTTTTCAAGTTGTTTTTTAAAACCATTACAAGTATGTTCTAAAATGGGGCAGTTCAATCAACTTTGGTTTGCAGATGTCAGTTGAGAAACCCTCCTGGCCTTCTCCATTTGCATTAGCACTGGAATTCTCCTTCAGAAATGTCAGCTGTGGAATACTTGTGGAATACTGGATCAGCTGGCCAAAAACCAGTACAGTCATTTGCAAAACTGCAAGCATCAGGCGGGGAATTACATCAAGTATTAACCTGGGCTAGAGTTTGGAGAGCACCCATGAAATAAGCAGATCAGTTCCAGTGACTTGCTACTGCCCAGTTTCATTTTCTCTTCAGTTGGTTTTTGTTATTGGTCCTCCCCAGGCTTTTCTGTTAGTTTGCTGTTTCAAACTTCCAAAGCTTTAGGTGCTCCAGGGATACAAAAGTGCTTGGAGACCATGTACTATTGGAAACACCAATGTCTGGTGCCAGGCTCTGTGGGAAGCCCGCCTAAAGATGTCCAGGTGGGAAGACATGCAGCCGATAGGATCTCCAGAAAGCAAGCTAGGAGTCCAAGTGTCAGCATGCCCTGCCTCCAGCACTTGGCAGTAAGGACTTGAGGCAGTAAGCACAAGGTGCTGCAGAGAGCAAACTCCCAAAGATTCCCACAGCTGCCACTGGTGACTCTGGCTGAGGGAAACCTGCTCTTCGTCACCTCTGGTCTGGACTTGCAAAGTTGAGCAGGAAAAGAAGGTGTTGGTCCACACTGAGATAAGGGAAGGTATGGTCACTGTATATGCAGCCCTACTGACCACAGGCATTTTTGTGTCTGAGTATCTCCATGCTCAGAGACAGTGGTCATGCAGCTAGTGGTGCCAGTGGAATTGTTGGCTAATGGTTGCTGTCAGCTCCCTGTGAAACACCATGATAGGTCAGATGTTTCTTCAGTTGATACTTTGTGTAGCTGGTGTGGATGCAAAAGTATGTCTGGTTTCAAAGAAAGGCTTTGACCTAAGGCTTTCACCAAGATATTTGTGTGTTTTTCAATGATAAATTGTCAGGGGCAATGTGGTGCTGTGAGTATTGGAAGAGAACAGGTGGAACAGAGGCCAGCCTGTAGCAAAGGAGTCTAGGTGCCAGCAGAATTATCATTGGTAGTCAAGATGGTGTGTCCCCTTAGAAAGAGTTTTACATTATTTTTTCTGAAATGAAAGAAGGTGATGAGGATGAATAGGCATGCATGAAATACTACATATAAAGGCCCAGAAACAGGTGTTGCTAACATACACAGGACTTCACTCTTTGGAGTCAAGGCTTGCTCCTCCCACCCCAGCCAGAGCACAGGCAGAGCCCCAAGGCTGCTTTCATGTTAAGTCATTAACATGTTTTAAACCAGACAAAGGTGTGAAGGTGGAAGCAGATGGATTCCTCAGAGAAGGGATGATTTGTTGACAAAGATAGCCATGGCTTGAACACGAAAAAAATTCTATGCACCTTCAAAGGTGAAGACAGATGTTTGAAGCAGACTAGTTCTGATTTCCTTCTGAGAAGAGGAAACACTTTTTTGAGCAAGACATGATTTCTCTGTTGCTGCACATCCAGCCATTATTTTGTACAAAGTCTGGACAAACTTGCTAGCTGAAATTCCCAGAACAAGATTCAAGAAGAGGTTGGATTGTGTCTGTGCAGGTAGCTGTGGAAAAGGTAGGAAATCAGGGATCTGATGCAATACTCGCAGAACCAGTTTATTCTAAAATCTCTTTACAAACCATGGGTACAGCAGACTGAAAAATCTCCCAAACTTGTCAGTTAAAGAATTCATATGGAGTTAAGGTATTTGATAAAGGTGAGGACAGGGTTTTATCTATAACTTGCTGTAGTGGTTTGAAAGCAAAACAAATGAGAGGCTCCAAGTCAGAGATACAATTTAATAGGAAAAAAAAAGGAAAGAAAGTAAAATAAAATAGATGCAATAATACAAAAGACCACTGACAGAGTCAGAATACAACCTGAGTGGAGTGATGGAAGCAGTCCAGATGAGGTGGTCTTCCTGAAGCAGTGATCCTGTAGAAAGGTCTGGTGGCTTGGGTCCTCTGGGAATCCAGTGGGTAAGCGCCCCTCTGGTGTTCAGAGTCTCAGCTTATATCCAGGCTGGAATGCTTGGTTCCTCCCTCTGGGCAGAGCATCTCACAATGGGATGGTGAGTCATCTGATAAGGCCTGATGGGCCCATTAACAGGAGGTAGTCCAGGAGGGGGTTATCTGTGAGTCATGTGGCAAAGGTGCTGATGGCCCATTAACAGAAGATAAGCCAGAGTGGAGGAGGCAGGGAGCACTGCCTCACCTGGTTTCAACAGTTCATGAAGATGGTGATAGAATATACTTCAACCCAGGACACTTGCACATTTAGAGCTGCTCAGCTCCCAGTAGACTAGAACACATATCCCTAGGAATAAGGCATATGTTGTGACAGAGAATCTGGTGGCTTGTATCACCCAGCTCCTTTCATATGCTCTCTAGTTGTGTGTTCTCTCTTATGTGCTCACATCCTGTTGATTTAAGTCATCTCAGAGAAGTATATGTAGGATAGTATTGCATGAATATGAATGTAGATTTTATTTACCTTTGCATTGTTTCTCATTTCCTGTTTTACACTGCTATCCTCTCTTTCTTTCTGGAGACACAGAGCCCCACCAGAAAATTTTTGGCTTGAAACACAAAGGCACCCTTTGTGTTTGAGTCTCCCAGAGGCACATCAGAGAAGGCGGCATTTTACAATCAATCAAAAACTGCAGAAGGGCTGTGCTATGAATCTCTCACACTTTCAGAATTCATACAGCTTCCTTAAATAAAGGCACCTTGAATTAATGAACCTGTTCTTATGGCACCTTTTTCAACATGGACATTCTTACTGGTACCCTGTGGGCAGCTCTCTCCTACCTGGGGTATTTTTCAAGGACTTTCCATCACTCTTATCCTCCTCAAGTCGTTTGGAGTCTGTGAATGGAGAGGCAAGCATACAATTATTTTAAATTTATTAATCAGATGCAAATGTGGTAGTCACATTTTATTTCTTCATACTAAAATTCCATAGATGGAAACAAACATTACCGCTATGTTAATTATTTCAAGCAGAAAATGTGAAAAACAACAGTGTTTTCATCCACCAAGAACTATTAGCTATATTGTAGTGGTGTTGTGTCAAAATTGGGAAAAATTAGGTCAGACTAGAATTAGAAGAATCACTCCTACACTCTGAATGTTTACAGCATGATAAATGTTCTTCATCATCTTTGGAATCTATAATCATTCATTCATTTTAGATTGCATGCTGTCATATTTGTGTCAAGGGAAAACAATACATAGCTGTAAATAAGCACTATTGCTTGCAGTACTTATCTCTGTTCATGCTATGGACAAGATAATGCTAAGTGTGATAAGGAGGATTATTGATACAGTATACAGGTGGCTAGGACATGAAGAAGTGCAGTTGTGTTGCAGCTGATGAGCTTGCACCTCACCTAGCGTAGCAAGTGGTTTTCCCTGTTGAGGGTGGGATTATATCAGAACATGGAAAATGCCAGGCATTTCTGCAGCCCTTCTTGGCAATGGTTTTGTTAATCAAAACAAATCATTCACCCAGAGCATTGCTTTTAGCCTGCACTAGGCACAGAAGGACTGTTCTCCCTCTTGGTAGTTGTGATAACAGTGATAGCAGTGATGTTCAGTGTCTTTCCCCTCTCAGTCACCTTTGTCCCAGAGGAAGGCAGCTGCCTGTCACAAGTGCCACTCTGACGACAGGAGAGGATTTGGAGAGCACAGCTGGTGGACAGGGGTAGGAGGGCAACAGCAGCAGATTCTAAATGTTCCTGCAGTTCAGCTGGAATAGATCTTTTCTGTCTTTAGTGTGCTAGTTCCTTATCCTATTCCTGTAATCTTAAAAAGCTGCAGACACAGGAGATTTTTTTTTCTTCTTCTCTCATTCCCTAAAAGAGACCTTTTCAGTGTTTTTCGTCTCCACAAAGACTGAGGAAATTTGCAGGGTGAGTGTGAGCCATGCCAGATATCAGGGTTAACACATAAGATGAATAAAAGAGAGCACATGAAAAGGACACAGTGTGTTAAGGCAGAGAAAAAGGGTGTTTCAGAATAGGTGTGCATTGACAAGAGCTACATCCCACTGAGCCTCTGAAGGATAGCAGTGTATGACTTGGCAGAAGAAGAAGTGCTTCTTTTATTTTGTTCTTTTGAGTTAGAGGAAAACAAATGTTTGCAGAATAAACACAGACATAGGCTCTCCAAGGAAACACTTTGCCTGCTAACACAAGTTTCATGAGTAGCCATCCAGACTGGTATCCTAGTAATGAGTTACTAGTTCATCAGTGTTTATTCTTGTGTAGCTTATTTCTTTTTTGTTGCTGGTTTTTGGAGTTGTTTTCTCTGTTGTTTTTGTACTCACTGATTTTTGTGTGATTTATCATGGCTGGTTTCATATGCCTACTGCCTTCAACAGTTTTTACTCTCTTGCAATCAAACCTTGCTGTGAGGCCTTGTCTTATTTACCCAAGGGTTTCCAACATCCAGTTACCATGGAAACATAATCTGCACTTATGCACCAGACAAGGGTTCAAGACAGTTGTGATGTAGTCATATCAGGGTCATTGGAAAGCCTCCAGTGGACTTCTACAACAGCTCTGCAAGACAGACAATGCACAAGGAGTTGGAGTTTCATTTCTTACTGGGATGAGAGATATCACATAGCAGCAGAAAATTAGATGAGGTCATAAATGCTTTTTTGTAACTTGTATTTCCTGGTGTAAAACATGCTTCTCAGTCCATAGGGACCCTTCAGTCTTTTAAGAAGATGTGCTATTTCTCTGGTTCTCTCAAGCTTTCCTGTCTAATGGCTAGTCATTAACCCCTCAGCCTGATGGGAATTTCTTCTTCACCCAGCCCTCTGTGGCCTGACTCTCAGGACAGACCTTGGCCATGCTCCATGGGAATGTTCCTTCTGCTGCAACTGAAGAGCTCATTTAGCTTAGTGCCATTGCCTTCAAAGAACTTCCAGGGCTGGAGGTAATATCCCAAGGTGCTCTCTGTCCAGGCAACAGTGCTCTTCAGCCACCCAAGGACATAAAGCCTGCACTTTTTTCCAACTACGTTGGGCTCTCCTAGTGCCATGGAATGACTATGGCATATCCTCAAAGGTTCAGATCACTGAATACAATAGATCTGCTTTGCATGTCATTGTAATTTAGGTTTGACTGAGTTTGTAAAATGTTAAGATGTGCCTGGAAATTACTAACACTGTACCTTAGACTACTCTCAGTCCTGTTTCTGAGCTGAAAAACAGCAATATTTTCGTGTATGCTTAAGGCTTTGCAGTATATGGCAGCAGGAAGCTTTTGGATGTCACTGTTTTATTAAATGTGATATTTTTAGATCTTCATTCTTGGTGAAGTCAATTCACAACAGATTTCTGGGAGGGGAAGAATTTAATCTCACTTCCAGCTTACTTCAACAAATATTTTAAGTAAGAGGGGAAAAAATGAAATTCCAATCCTTGTTTCCCTTCCAGAAAAAGAATTCCATGTTTAACAGATGAATTTTCCTAAATCTGAAGTATTAAGAGCCTGACATTTATGTTTTCCTTTGTATGTAACTCAAATACATCCTTACCATCAGTGATGCTTCTCAGTATTTCCCAGCATACCAACAGTTAAGTAAGAAGTGAGCAAACCTGAGCCATTTTTGTATCACCATTTACAGGTGCTTAATAAGCTGCTAGAGCTATGTCATAAGTTTTAAAAAGAGCATATTATTCTATTCCATCTAGGTGGAGCAGAATTGCTTATCTTTGTCCAAATAGGTCAGTGTCACTTATCAGATGGTGGAGTGCTACTTATCTCTCTTCATTGTTTCACTACTTCCATGGGAACGTCTTCTGCTGATGGACCATTAAGAGCTCATCAATAACATTACACATTACACTGCACTATTGTAAGCTGTTCCACACAGGGAAGAAGAGCCAAACCATCTTAACCTAGATAAAAAGGAGCCACAGTCCCACCAAGTATCCAGGTTTTTCCACCGGATCCCTGGAGGAAGACCAGACCCATCTCATCATTACTGGACCCTTTTTTTCTTCAACGGGACCATCTCTACTCCAACAGAACCACATCTGCCACTCCAGGAAGGCTTACTTTGGACTGCTTCCAACACCCTGACCAACAGGGTGTCAGGTTGTATTTCTGACTCTGTCAGGGTTTTTCTAGGATTTCTTGTTTGGTTATTTGTTTGCTTATTCTTCTGTACTACAACATCTGTATTTTTATATCCCTAGTAAAGAACTGCTATAGCTATTCCCAAAATCTTTGCCTGACAACCTTTTAATTGCAAATTTATGATAATTTGGAAAAGGGGGGGAGGGGCTTACATTTTAAGGGAGACTCCAACCCTCCCTGGCAGATACCTGTCTATCTAAACCAAGACAAGCTATTAGCATGGGGGTGTGTTTTGCTAGGAGCAGAAGGATGACAACTTGCACAATAGTGACTTCCTTCCATAGCTGGGTGGGATGGAAACTTTTGTTTTTATCATTTTTCAGTTTAGTTTAAGCTGCACAGAGCAGCTAGTTGGTTGCTCAACTGCAGTCCACTTTTTCTTGAGTGCAGCCTATTGAGCCTCAGCACATAGGTTATCAGACCTGTCTTGAGATACTGAGGAGCCCAATGAGGCTCAGAAACTCCATCTGAGACAAGTGTTCAGTGCAGTGGGCTTCATGTGGATTTTTCTAGAGGTCTTTGGGGCTTTCTCAGGAGCAAATTCCTGTCTGCCTTACCATAGAACTTCTTGTTGCTGTTTATAACGTATCAAAAATAATGCCAACAGTATGTTCTGCTGTTTCTCAGTAGCAGATTAAAAAAAAAAAAATTGGAAAATTGAAAGCTTTCAATCGCACTTTGAACAATGCTATGAGAGCTTTCCTGCTAGCTCTATTGTTTCTACCTTGGACTTTTCTGCTACAGGCCTGGTGAGAATGCTGTCATTGTCTTTTGTCCTGCACTATAGATGCCATGACTTGCAGTGTTCCTCTCTCTGATGTTGTTCTCCCAAGGCAACCTATAATGAAGAAAATACATGCTTAAGCTAGAACAAAGTCCACTGCTGCTTTACTAGCTAGGAGGCTTAACACAACATCCACAATTTCAACAGTGAGCGGTTGAATTTGAATTATTGACTTGGTTTCTGCAAAAATCAGCTCAGCAGAGCTTTTCTGTGCAGGGGGAAGATTCTATGAGCATGGACAATACTGCAAAGAAAGAGATGCAGTTTTCTACTCTTACAGCAACAGGTACAAGGAAGGGATAGAAGCCTGTAGTCCTTTGCATGGGTTTCAAGTACTCTTTTCTAGGACTGCTGGAATCTAAAAGAGCTGCAGACAAAAGCTGTGGAGTGTGTTCATGTGTTTGATGCCACCTCAGTGTGGGAGAGTTTCATGCCCTTGTTGTCAAATTGCTGCCAGAGACCCTAACAAAGTCATTTGGAGAAAGGGCTTGATGCTTTGTACTGGCAATTCACCCCCCAGCTTCTTTCTGTTGGTGAGCTTTGTTGGTCTGCACCATTAACTAATGGTTAATACAAGCAAACTCAGTTTAGGGATGTTTTTTCATGTGTAAAAAGCCTCTGTGTGTGGTTTCTTGGTTGGTAATCAGTGTCTGTCACCTGGTGTATATTGCAGGCCTCCAGACCTCTTCAGAAAATCTTCTTCTATTCAATCTAGGTAGATTTGCTGTCCAAACAGAAAGGTGTCCAACAGAAAGCTTACAGTTGCCACTGCCCAAGCTGGAAATTGCTTGCACCTTCTTGGCAGACATGGCAAAAAGTCTGCATGCTGTGGGAACTGACTTAGCTGCTAGTTCTGCAAGAGACCATCACTCAAGAAAAACCAGGAGCAGTATGTAAACAAATAAATACCACGGTGTCAGGAGAACCATTTTGAAAACAGCCCTCACTTGGTAGTGGTGGGAAGCCCTTATTGCTGCTGCCTGTGCTAATCCTGCTCAGTGATGAAAAGACATTGGTTTCCACCTCAGTAAAGGAGCCTGGAAAATCTCAGGAGCCCTGTCTTAGTTCTGACATGATTGGTGTGTAAGGGTTTCCCCAGCAGTGTTTATATTTAAAGCCTCTCTAATCCTGCAAGGAGTTACAATTTTCCTCTAATTCAGTACTCCCAATAAAATACAAGGCATTTTATTTAATTTCTGCATTGGGCTCTGAATTTTGTTCTGGGCTTTGTTTTTCTCAGACCTTTGGAAAACAGGGAAAAAAGAGGGGAAGCATTTCAATCAGTGTAAGACTCTTTGGCTTTGACACTGTTGAGGCCTGATGATCCTCTGAATTTCAATTGAATTGAGCCCTAAGAAAAGAAGTAGATCCCTTGAAGGATGGCATTTGTGTGCAAGAAGGATGTGTGTTTAGGACTTTCCATTTCATAATGGGGCTGAAATGGGTTAACAAGACTCAAGCTTTCTTTTTCTTGAGAATTGCTGCCTGCTCCACTCTTTTTCTATTACTGATGCTTCAGTCACAGTGCTCACAGAAGAGTTTTCTTTGTTGTTATTCGTTTGAGAAGTAAATTGCAGTATTGTTTCTCCTGATCAAGAGATTGATTAGTCAGAGGTCTCTAGCTGAAGGAAAAAATGTTCCTCATTATCAGCTTTAAATGTAAATGTATTTTCCAAGCAGAGTTTCAGATGGTGGGGAGCTGGGGCTTGGGGGCTTGTCTTGCTCTTTGATGTGCTGCCCATAACCATTTACAGATTTTTGAAAGGCATCCCTCTCACTGGGTCAGTGAAAAGAGAGTGTGAGAATGCTCTTGGAAGAGAAAATTAACCATTGCTGCTTCTGTCTGGATGGTTCTTGTGGTGTTTTGATGAGTGATGGTGCATTAGTATATTTGTGGACTTTGTGTTTTGTCCTTTCTTTCTCTTTCTAGGTGCTTTCATAATCTGCTGGACCCCAGGATTAGTCTTGCTGCTTCTTGATGTTTGCTGTCCCCAGTGCAATGTCCTGGCCTACGAAAAATTCTTCCTGCTCCTGGCAGAGTTCAACTCTGCTATGAACCCCATCATCTACTCCTACCGAGACAAGGAAATGAGTGCAACATTCAAGCAGATCCTGTGCTGCCAGCGCAGCGAAAGCACCAATGGCCCCACCGAAGGCTCGGATAGGTCGGCATCCTCCCTCAACCACACCATCCTGGCTGGCATGCACAGCAACGACCACTCCGTGGTGTGACCCCCACAGCCAGCCGCCACACCGACAGAGAGCAGCGGGCAACGCTGTGGGGCAGGGCGGGCGCGGGGCCCCAGGGAAGGTAACCCACTCACGTTTTCTCAAACACTAATGGACTACAAGTGCCTCTTTTCCAGGGGTCCTGATGTGCCAGCGCAGACTGCCCTGTCCACAGGATTGGCCGTGCTGCAAAGCCTTTGATTTCTACTTTGAGAAAGTAGAACATAATTGCTTTGCAGAGGAGGTCATCAATAGCCCATGGAAAGCCTTGCTGAGACTTTGTTGGACTTTGCTGCATCTTGGTGCCAGTCTGAATCAACTCTGATTAATTAAGCTTATACCTGCTTCACTGCATTTACATGTAGCCACTTAGTATTTTTAAAAAGGGAGTAAAGGGGATAAAAATATGCCTATCATTTAATAGACATGTAATATGTATCACCATCAGCATGCTTGTGATGAACGTTTTCTGTGCAGGGAGTAAAACTGTCCTCTAGTCTTTGTATCCTTAGACACACTGTCATAACTACAGTAAAGCGAAAAGGGTTTTTTTCTAATACAGGCAACAGGATGATGAGGGAAACTGACTCTTCTTACCTTCTTTACTGGCGTTAGAGAATGCATGTTCTGTGTGTATGCAGATTGTTTTAATTATGAAAAAAAAAAAAAAGCTCTTTGTAAAGTCTGCTGGAAAGTAGAAAAGCATAGACTGTATTCCAGTGTTTTTTTAGATTATGAAATAAACAGTACATTAGTCATAATGTATATAAGGTTCTTCTTTGAAGTGCAGTATGAAATTTGTAACATGAGGGGTACCAAGTTTTTTATGGATAAGTTCTTAAAGTAGGACACGTCCCTAAGGCTCTTAAAGGGCTACAGTCAGGTTGGTAGGTTGCAAAAATTGTATTTATGGCATATTCTTGGAATGCTTTGCTTGTTAATGGCAAAAAACATATGCATTTTTAATGGGAAAAAAGGTATGTTTTTATGGAACTTTTCTTGTAACTGAATACTAAACACCTTCTGCATTTTTGCACTGAGAAGTATATGTAGAGTACCATTTAAATGATGCCCCCTTCATTTCAAAAGCATTGGGCTACTAAGAACCAATTTTATTTTGTAAAGTCAACACTTTACAAGGTAGTCATCCATTGCAAATGACTGGACCATGTTACAGGTAGTAGTCACACATGTACATTGTTATAAATACATAAGGTAACAGGGTTTTTTTTATGTGAGACTGTTGAAGAAAAATGTCACTCGTGTGAATATCGGTTGCCAAGAATCACTGATAGCAAACAAAACTCATTAACAGGAGTACATGCGAGCAAAGGTGGGATCTTGCTGATAAAAAACTTGGAAGCTCTTTGCAGGAAATTATGTGTTCTCCTAACAATATGAAATATATCAACAGTAAATTCCTGGCACTGTTTTCATCATTGTAATTTGCCTCTATAACAAAAACAAACAAACAAACAAACAACAACAACAACAACAAAACAAAAAAAAAAAAAAAAAAAAAAAAAAAAACCACAAAGGCTCACAAAAAAATAACCCCACAAAACAGAACAAAAAAACCCCACAGAGATATTAGCCTTCATTGTACCATACTGGAATGTAACTTAAGGGATGATATTCTCCCATTTGGGCAGGGAAAAAATGGAGGGTAGAGGGTCAGCCCAGCAAAATCCAGTGTTTTCAGCATCTCTTGCTTTGCGGAGATGCTTGGATTTTATGCTTCCAAGCATAAAACTGCTTGGAATAGGCAGTTTCTTGCTGAGAGAGAGAAAAGAAACAAGTGAACAAAACCTGCCTCCACTGAATAAAGTAAGAGTTTTGACACTGCTGTCAGTAAAACTGAAATCCACCTGAACTGTCGAGCTAGTTTTGTGTGGACACTGTGGAAGGTGGAGTAGACAGAGAGTAAGCATAATGTTGTCTGCCAGCTGACCTAGGTTTTGAATATATCCACTTGCTTTGAACAAAGCCAATCTTTTTTTCTGACTCTAACTGAGAGCAAGTGACTGTACAGGTTGATTTGGTTCTATTCACAGAACCGTACTGAGAAACAGAAGACCAGGCTGTATGAACTTTTTCGTTTAAAAGCATCTGCTTGCTAATCCACTCATAACTTCTCCCAAGTTCCTGCTTGATACTTGAACTAGTGCACATAAGCAGAAGAAAGGAGAGGGTTAGACTGCCTCCAAAGACAGGAGACATCTGACAGAAAAACTATTTCCTTTTCTCAGGAGTGCTTGGACTTCCTTTTTTCCTTGGGTCCAGCAAGAGCACTCTTTCATAAAATCTCCACAAAAGTAGAAGGTCATAGACACTTTATTCTAGGGTTTGGGAGGTTTTGGGCTGGGGAGCTGCCCTTTCCAAGTGTTCTTTTCAATGCTTTTTGCATGCTTTTATTGAACCTCATCTGGATAGGGTGGGAGGATGATGTTACAAAATAGCAGCAAATCATTCACCCTAGTTTAACCTGCTAGAGGTCTGTTGGGTTTTGAGAAGCCATGGGCAAATAACTTGAAAACAGGGTTGGTGCGGTTGTTTGAGACATGGGTGGGTCCAGAGGCTTCTTGTGAAGACAGATGCCCAAGGGGATTTTCTGTTGTCCTTGTGATTGTGACAGATGGGAGTTGCTGTCCAGGTACATTGATCCACCCAAGGAGGGACTCAACTATTTAAGAAACTGAACCTTTTGAACTCTTAGGAGCAATTAAATCTCAATTGTCAGGTATGTTAATCCAGGAGCATGTCTAACAACAGGTGGCTTTTCTTCTAAAAGATGAAGTGCAATTCAGACCAAATGCAACAGGAAGAGCATTGCTTGGAATTTTGCTAGAAGAACACACTGAGCTGCTGTATAAAAATTTGATTAGTGCTTTGTGTTGTTGATATGCTTTTCCTATATCCTTAAGAAATCTGATCTGTGAATTGAGTAGTTCTTTGCAAGCTAATGAAATTAAAGCTCCTGTGAGCAAAGAGAATAAAAACCAGATCCTGGAATGGAGGGATTCATTTGCTGTGTTCCTTAGAATGGTTCCAGCCATTTGTTTTCATCTCAGAATTTTTTTAAGTTTTGCTCTTCTATTCAGATTTTCCAGCCTCATTGTGCAGTTGTAGAACTCACTTCTGCTATGTGAAGACATGGTGCAAAGTACTTAGGGAAAAAGATTGCCCCACTTATTTTTACTTATCTCAAATTCTTCAAAAGGTTTTAGAAGACTTCTTAAAATACCAACGATCCTCCCACAGTCATTAAAATTCTTTTGTTGCTGATTGCCTCTGGTCCAAGTAAATCCTCTTGAAGTTCAAATGTAATGGTGTTTGTGTCAGCAATTGCAGTGGTGGCGAGTTGTGTATTAAAAAGAATATTATTTGCAGATCAAGGAAAATGTGTTTTTATATTTCATGTGTTATCAGTGACAGTATAAATATGAAAACTAATTAAAAAGATGGCCTTTAAATTTTAATTCCCTGTTACTGTGAGAGGCTAGGTAACTTATTGGTCAGAAAAAGCAGGGCCTTTTTATGAAAGATTGAAAATATATTCTATGTATTTTTGACACATTGTTTTTCTTGTCAGCACCGTTTTTTGTTCTGAGTTTTCTGGGATCCCTTGGCAGCTTCAGGTTGGCTTCTGACTGAGATACTAAAATCTGGGCAGATAGAAGGGAGGGCAGACCAAAAAAAGGCTTTGTAAGTGATTCCTAAAACTAAGCATAGCTCTCTGTCCACAGTGCACCAGTAAGGGAGTTCTTTTAAATAGTTGCCACAAGATTCACCCTTTTCTCTCTCTCTTTTTTTTTTTTTTTTTTTTTTTTTTAAACTCTACCTTTGCCAAATAGTCACAGGTGTAGCAGCATTTAAACAAGCGGGCAACAAAGGTTTGAGAGTAGGCTACTCGGCAGAAAGGGCAGGCCTGCTGTCTTCATGGGGCAAACTAAGCCTTGAGTAACTTGGATGTCAGAGAGGAAAGAACGTCTTATGTCCTGTGTCTTTGTTCTCCTTCCTCTGCTAAGAACGTTCTCAATATCAAGATAAATTTGTCCCAGTATGGGATTGCACTGAAATGAAACTTTTTGGGTCACTCCATGGACTATCTTTTGATCTGTACTGGTGTAGTGGGCTGGGGTTTAACCATGGCTAGTCTGGGTCCCAGGAGCAGGTGTCTGGGGAAACTCAAGTGGGCTCTGCTTCTGAAGCAGGTTTTGTAGCTTTTTCTGACCTTTGTGTTGCCCCAGAAGTATGCTACCAAATACCATACTTAACTACTGTAAAGCCATCTGGGGTTTCTGTCTGTGGTGCTGCTGCAGCCAGATCTGTCTGCAGTGGGTTTCCACAGAAAAAACACGCAGATTTTCTGTGAAAGAAATAAAAGTCTGCCCTGCTGATTGCTCTTCCCAGGTGGGATTAAAGAGAACACCACCATATGGGGAGGCTTTGATGCAAACACCCTTGGTCTGTTTTTCAGTCTGTGTGAATCAAGGTGATACAAAGCAGAGTGAGCAAAGGCGTTTCTCTAGGGCATTGCCCCCACCCCGTTCAGAGGCCTGACCCCATTCCTGGTGTCCCTGTCATTGCTCTGGGTCCCTTCTGACTGGGTGGACTGGATGTAGCTGGCAGAGGTCAGTCTTAGCAAACTGGCTGTTTTTTCCACTTGCTGCAGAGATAAGTACAGGCTTTTCCTTTTTCTGGTCCTGTTAAAGCTTTCCTGTTACTGCAAGTGTACCTGTCATGTCCTTTCAAACCAGTTTTTGCTGTGAGGCATCAATCTGTGCTATACACTGATGTCTTCAAGGAGGGGATTTGCAACTGCAGTCTCATTTGTTCAGACAAATTGCTTGGGCTTTACCATTTGGGGAAAGGCCACTACCAATAGAGAGTTATATAGTGGGAAAGGCCACTACCAATAGAGAGCTGGCTTAAAAAGTACTGATGCCCACAGCTGTCCAGCCACAGCTCCTTAAGAAAATGTGCCCTTATCTTTCCTTCCATTTTCCTCTCTTGGAGGATTTTCTAAGAAGCTATTCACCCAGTTTCTCCTTCCTAAATCTATCAAGGAGAAAAAAATGAGGTTGATATTTAAAGAAAACAAACAAAACACACAAACCAAAACAAAAAAATTACAACAAAAACCTCACAAAACAAACAAACAAACAAAAAAAAAGGAAGAAAAACACAGAGCACAATTATATTAAACTAGGCTGCTGTCTTCTGTGGTACATGGAGATCCAACACACTGATAGCTGCCAGCATTTTAACAAGAGCCTCCATGAAATGTTCCCATTTGCCTGTGATAAAATTCTGATAACCAGAAGTGTATGTGGGAGACTCAGGAATCTGTTAATTTTTCCTGTTTAAATAAAGCCGTGTTTGTAATTCAAAAGTATTGAGAGAGCCAATGAGCTTTGGCAAACAATTTTGTTACTAAGTGCACTTACTGTAAATGTTTAGAAGCTGTATCTAGTACAATAAAGTATTTGGCATGTGTAATATGGAGTGTGAAAGAAATAGCCTTTTTCGGGAGAGCTGGTATTTTTGGATATGGAGGGGAATTTATTAAATACTGTATCGAGGGACAGGCTTGTCTCTTCCAGGACATAGCATAGGACTAAAACCCAAGGACAGCAAGGGGACAGGTTATTTCCAGTATATCACTTAATCCATTCTGTTTGTGATTCTTATATGACCTCCTTTTTTTTCTTTGAAGTCCACATTTGCACCATTTAACCTCAGACTTCATTTTGTTGCTATAGAGAAAACATTTCCTGCACAGAGAAAACAAACTTACTGCTTCTTTTCCCACTTCCTATTCCTTCCTTTCTCCCTCTGCTTTATTCCTTTTCCTTTTGCTCTTCACCTTCCTTTCATTCTCTTTGTGCATGGACATGTTTCTCCTACAGTGTGTCCCCAGTTTTGATTTAACCATAGAAGGTTAACTAAACCAAATCTGCTTGGCTTATGTATAGAAATGGATGTGTCCACACATAGATCTGCCATAGGAAGGGGGCAGAAGTGAAATAAAATTATTCTGTCAGTGCTTCAGTGTTTGAGTATAGTTCTTTAAGACTCTATTTTACTGCTAAATCCTATTTCACATTTTGAAAAAAAGAGGACTTAGGTAAAGGGTTCTTTAGCCCCCTGCCTTTTGTTAGAGAAGCCAGTCACACACTGATGGAAGCCAAGTGTCTGTTTCAGCAAAATGACAGAAAAAAAAGTTGGTGTTCCTAATCACTTCAAGCATTGTTAAGTACGAAGATAAAAAATGAGAAGAGTTCAAGTTTTTTCATCTGCCCACATCCTGGTGATTCATGACTAATGCCTTGGTGCTGGGCTTTCCATGGCATGGCGTGTGTAATGTAAAGCAGCCCCACAGAGCTTGATTGCTGGAGATAATGAGCAGAAAGCCAAAACACACAATTGCAAAATAAATCACGTCTCATGAAAATGTACTGCAATGCCTCTGGGATTTTCTGCTTAAGCCCTGGATCACCATTTGCTGGGAAAGCCAGGCTGTTTATATGGCGATCTGTTAACATTAAATACACAACACGTGCAGCGCCACAGCTCACAGCCTCAGCACGCACCAGAGGCACAGGGCAGGAGCTCTGAGAGCAGAGATCCAGCACATGTGAGATCACAGTGCCCAGAGCATGCACTGCGCTTCCCTGCCCTGCCTGGGCCAACCCTCCCTTCCTGCTCTGTGCCTTCTTGTGCCTCTTCAGAACAGGTATGTCTGGGTGGGCAGCACTGCCTCTCATGAGCCGGACCCAGCAGGAGCAGATGCAAGTCAGCCTCCTTTGTGTTTATCTAAAACCTTTCTCCCCTTAACTGCCTAGGCTTCACATGGTTACAGATCTGCTGCTCCGTCCTCTAGCCCTTGCATGCCCAACCTCTTGCCAATCATTCTTGTCACCCTTCAGAGTCCTTCCAGTTCCTCATTTGTGTTGCCTTTCTCTGTGCCTTCTCCAGAAGACCTAAACCCTTTTTGTAGTAAGCTTCAAGGTGACAGCCAGGTGTTTTGCAACACAAACGCAGTTTCTTTTTAATTCTCTGGAGGACAAGGTAGAAGTGGAGTTAAAGTCAGTAGGCAGCATGTCATAAGTGGTGTTCCCCAGGGCCCAGTTTTGGAGCAAGTTTGGTTTAATATCTTTATCAATGATGTCTGAAGGGTGTCACTATCCCTGGAGATATTTAAAAGGTGTGTAGATGTGGCACTTGGGAGCATGGATTGCTGCTGGGCCTGACAATGATAGGTTGTTATAGCCAGTGGTCTTAAAGATCTTTTATAACCAAAATTATTCTATGGGAAATTAATAAATATAATATAGAGAGAAAAAGGAAGTGGAAAA
The DNA here is from genome assembly GCF_029207755.1 of Chamaea fasciata. Taxonomy (NCBI): domain Eukaryota; kingdom Metazoa; phylum Chordata; class Aves; order Passeriformes; family Sylviidae; genus Chamaea; species Chamaea fasciata. The sequence continues at coordinate 46,033,680 of NW_027094089.1, read as the reverse complement.
TTGTGAGAAGTAAGGGACAACGCAGAAGAGACTCTCCTACCTTCTGTGCAGAATTTGGTTTATAACCCTTTCTAAGGCTTTCTGGCAAGTTCAGGAAAGAATTCTTGGTTGTGTCTTTTGTTCAAGAGGAAAGAATAATGCCCCTTCCATGGCACTACTTTTTTTTTTTTATTATTTCTGATTAAAATCTTTGTTGTTTTAGGTGTATCTAACTTATTAAGACATCAAAAGGCCAGTTGAAACAAGGAGACGCCTTCCCATTTACCACCTGTACTGAGCACAAAATTAAACTGTTTTTATATAAATGCTGGTTTACCACTCAGAAGATTGAAGGATTCTTCAAGGATCACTGATATAGGTTGGAGTTTTTCTATTTCTCTGTTTTTCCAAAGTTCATGGTATCTGGATGTTTTGCTGCTTATTCTGCCTCAGATTTTTGAGTTTGTACATTCTTCTTGTCCTCAAGTGTCTCTTTGCAATCCTGCTTTTCAAAATATGTAAACACTCTTTAGTTCAAGGGAGTTACTCAAAAATGTGCCTGATTTGAGCTAATCCAGCTGCTACTGCCTTCCAGACCCCTATCCTGTCTGATCACAGTGATGTCTGAGTCTGAGCCACAAATGTATACCAACAAGTGACAATTATTTTGTTTAGAAATTCTTGTGTCAGGGAAAATGTCAGTATCATATATATGTCTCTACAGCTAATGCAATGTTCTTCAGGCAAGCTGGCTCCCCATATGTTGATTCTTAAAGAGACTCATCAGGAAAACAGACTGTCCTGAGCTGGACTGGGTTAAGGGTTTGAAAAAGGTGACTGACCTTTTTTTTTATTTTTGAAACATCATTCCTACATCTTTGCATGAACATGCATAGAGGTGAGCTGTTGTTTAGTCTTGAGATCATCTGTCCTATTTCCTGCTGTTCAGACATATGCACGCTCCTGTTTGTGCTCCTGAAGAAGCCTGCATACTTTCTATAAAGTGTAAAACCTGTTTTTCAGTCCACATGCTTAAAAGCACAAGACATCCACACCTGATCTACCAGACAGAGTGCACAGGAGAGTGGAAACTCTGATACTTTGACTGTCAGACCTTTTTTCTTGACATCTGGACATATACACAGTCTGTGTTTTGATGTCTCTTGGTCTGAGAACACCAGACATGTTCAATGGCTTATTCTAAGGGCACACGTAAAACACAGTCGTGACACAGGCAATGATTTTGCTTAGCCAAACTCCATGAAAACTTGCAGGATTGGAAAACTTTCATTTGAAAGGTGTATTTTTTGATTTCTATTTTTTACTTCTGTGCAGAACACTGGAAAACAGTGGGAAGCATTACTTTTGTTTTGTTTTGTTTTGTTTTGTTTTGTTTTGTTTTGTTTTGTTTTGTTTTGTTTTGTTTTGTTTTGTTTTGTAAGTGGAACATACCCTGAATCTAAGTAAGAGTCCCAAAATCCTGGGAAAGAACAAAGAACAAGACTAAAGGGAGAAACTACTTTTTCTGTTTAACAGCAATCCATAGATGACAACTTCCTTTTTCAAAAAAACCATGTTTAACATAGGTGCTGTAGAAAGATTACTGTGCTTGAAAACTGTGAAGCTGCCAGGTTCTGAACCTGACCTGCACCCTGTGAGCTGAGGGAAGGAGGAGCAGTCAGGGAGATTCTGTTCACCCTCCTCCCATGGCTGCATTGTGTAGAGGGCAGCAGGGATCAAAGGGGCTGTGGAGGGGGAGGTCACTTGTCTCTCTGAGATGTGAAGTCAGCCCAGGTGTGGGCAGCTGTGCCAAGGCAGCCCCACCAGGGGCAGCAGCCACAAGCAAGCCACAGGGCCGCATTTTATGAGGGACATGGCAAAAAATGTTTGCAAGTAGTTGCATGAAATGGAGACAAGATGGACTACCATCTTGTCTGCCTCTAGCACTTTACAAAGAGGTAGAATCTCTGTGGGGATACAGCAGAGCACCACTAAATGGGTTTGAAGGAACTATATGCTTATAATGAACCCATAAAATGGATTGTAAAGATTCAAGACCTGGCCCAGAGAGCAGGGATATAAATTTTATATGGGATAAGGCTTGTTGTCAGGAGGTATCACAGTGCTCCACAGTGAACTCAGGATGGGATCCTCTGCACTGTTCTTAAATTGTGCTCCATGGCTATAACTCAGCCAAAAAGGACAGGTCAAATAACATACATGGCTTTGAAAATATGAGAGGGTCCTTCCAGGTGTGTGCTAAAAATAGCAGCCTGCTGGCCTCTCTGCCTCTCCAGTGAGTACTGAATAGCAGACAACTCTGGCTTGCACTGCCTGGCCCAACGGCTTTGCTGTGGCAGTGGAATCCATCTCACAGCAGGTACTGCCAGCAGGATGTGTGCATCTTGCACATAGAAGCAGGGTGTGGGATTTTCTTTCTTTCTAGAATTTGAATAGCATTTTTAAAGTTTCTTGCAGCACAGTAACAGCCACAGTAGGCATTTTGTTCATTAGTGAGCACCAGGCAGTGGTGAAAGAAAAAACATCTAATTCATCTATGCAAAATTCAAGTTATCACTTTTTCTACTGATGTTCTAATGAATAGTGGTATAAAAGGAAGTCTTTATAGCCTTGTTGGGTTTTTTTCTTGTTTTTTTTTTCTTTTTTTCTTCTTTTAATGTCTGTGCTCTGTTCTTTTACTTGCAAGGCTAGCATTTTCTTCAGCTGTGCAGCTGAAAAAGCATCAAGTTTTATTAGAGTAATTTGGCTCTTAAAAAGTCAAAACCACTTTTCTTCACAAGTGCCTTAAATATGCACAAAGGTGGCTGCATCCTTTTTATTGAGTTTGCTGGAAGAGACACAACTCAGTTTGTGTCAAGATGTTAGTCTCCTATTGCTTATGCCAGTCCAGGTAAATCTGATTCAGGAGCTAAAAAGTAAAAGGCACCTTTGTTTCAGTGTCTTGAATGTCTATCTGAAGGTACAACATTGAAGGAAAAACATCACATCCAGTCCAACATGTGCCAGTGAAATTTTTCTGGTGTAAGCCATGGTCTCCTGAGTAGCTCAGACACTTATGAAAATATTGCTCTCCATCCAAATAAAGTAAAAGAGCAGCCAATATTCAGAGTAAGTGGCTTTACTAGTAATGTTGCTTAAAGCAACCCCCCACATGCTTCACCCTCAGTGAGTAACTCCATAACTGAAACGTCTGGAGATGGTCCGAACAAAACAATGTGTTTTCCATTAAGAGTGGGAAAAAAAATTACACAGCATATAAATTTACAATGAAGTCATGTTGTTTGATGTGAACTAGCAGTGACATACATGTGATTTTAGCAAGAAACTCCATAATTTCATTAGTTACCACTGTGTGCATACAATGAAAAACAAAGCAGATCCAGTCATTAATCAAAGAATTGTCCATCAATAAAGCTCCTGAGCCTTTGCAATCCCACCACCGGTCTGGGTGAGCTTTCACTCAGGAGGAGGAGGGCTGTGGCTCTGGTCCCAGTGCTTGCCTCTCTCCTGGAGCTCAGTGCCGATGCACAAGGCTATCTCATGGTAGGATGCAGCAGTCCAGACACTGTGCCACCCCATGCTTTCCCCTCTGGTCTGCCTCTAATCCAGAGACCCAGGACACAGTCAAAATATACAAAGAATAATCACAAGAAAGAGGAAATACAGCCAGATGAATAAAATATTGTGCCAAGAATCTGAACATAGAAATTATGCCTGGCTCTGCCACACATTATATACAACTAGACAATTAGCCCTCAGTATTTAAGTATTCCATTTCAGTAAGGGGTATTGGGTTTATGCCCTCTGCTCCCTTTCCACCATGAGTTCTACAGTATGGGAAATATGTCCTTGTAATGTGTTTTTGCAGAACCCAGAGCAATAAATTATTATGTTCATGGGAAAACATTTCCAACAGCAAATGAGACCATTTCTACATCAGGACTTGAGTCACTCTGTTAAACAACTCTGTCACCCAGCTGACTCACTCTCAATTTGGGCGTGTGCTGGTTGGTAATCTTTTTACCTCATTCTTGGAGGAGAGTTTGGACAAGAGAGAATTACATAAGAATGCAATTGGACACCAAAAAGTAGTAATGAAGGAAGAAAGCAAAATATATTTTCATGGATTATAAACTAAAAGGAGAATTGTAGAAAAAATAAAATAATGGATTAAATGTAAAGGTGGAAAACTCCTTGTGATGTGACTTTGCTGAACCACAGACAGAAAACTAATGGGCTGCTAAGCTTGATTTTCTGCAGGCCTGGAAATGAGGAAGCAATCAAAGGACCTTCTGAAAAGTAGGATGCTGAAGTAGAATCCGTCAGGAAATGGCTGTGTTTCCTGAAAACCTGGAAGGGTTGAGTTAGTCAGCAGGTTTATAATTTAAACAAACCCAGACCCTTACAGCTGCTGAGGAAGGTTATGAAAAATCAACGGGACCATGTAGGCCTGTGGAGTGGTGTTGAAGGGAAGCCTGTGGTGCTTGGGAGGAGAGAAATAAAGGAATGGGCTTTGCCTGAAAAACAGGGAGCAGAGACATTCAGCTCCAAAATACAACTGAAACACAGAGCAGCATTTGTTAGAGCAGACATAGGTAACAAGAGATCCATTATCGAGGATCTTGGCTGGAACCTACAGCATCAAACTCACTAGTGGGTGAGATGGCTGCTGGATGGGAGCATGAATCCACAATACTCTATGAAAAAACATGACCTGAATTTTCTCTGGTTTTATCCCCTGGGGTTGTGGTCCTTTCAGGCATGGTGATTCCCCAGGGGCAACCAAGAATTTTCATTCATAAATACTATGATGAAATGGGGAAAAAAGGGCTCTGGTGACCATGTCAAAGTGACCCTCTGTGTGCCAGCTGCAAGCTCACTGGGACTGATTTCCACCACACTATGTGGGTTGGACGCCAAGCCATCGAGCTGCCAGCCCCAGTTTCCTTTTGTGTTTAGTTCAGTTAGACTTATGTCTTTCCTCCCCTTTTTGATGGCTGGAAACATGTTCCTTGCTTCCCACACCAGAGCCAAGGCCACGGCTACAGCTATGTTTTGCCGAAACAATCAATCTGACACTCTCCTCCTGAATTTTGTTGTAACTATTAAGTTCAGAAGGAAGATAGTACAGTCGCTCAAAATAAGCCTTGTGACAGAGTGCTTATGTGTCTCTGTAGAGACAGACAAAAAGGCAGAAAGGATTTTCCCCTACAAGTGCAAACTTAACTGAATGTGGACAAGGCATCCAAGACAGACCAATTCGAAGGGATTTCCTTCTAGCATAACCGAAATTAGGAAATCCTGATGGTCTCAGGAGACATGAAAACCTTCTCATTTAAATTGTTTTGCAAGACCTTTGACTTCAGAGGTCTGCTACCTTCTCCCAGGACACTAAAAGTGATGCAATAAAAGACTTGCTGTCTTCAGGGACTTTCGGGTGGGAATATCCCTGCCGTAAAAGGAAGCAGGAGTCTCACCAATGGTTCCAGGGACTGAAGCCAGGACAGAGTTTCCCATAGTTCCCAGCACCAAGCATCTGCATGGGATGTTCAGGATGCTCAGGATGTCAGTACTCACTCAGTCCTTGGACATGTCCCTAGAAGCAGAAAAGGAAGTATCACACCAGGGGTTTAATTGGAATGCACAATACCAACCATTCATATCTACTTTATTAGCACAATTTTCTGTTAGGTCAAACAAATGCTCTTCAGGCAGGTCAGTGGCCCTTTTTAGAAAGAAAAATAATATTCCTTTTTTATGAATTCTCCATCAAATTTGCAGCACTGTTCAGTGCACAGGTGGGAACTACTTCTTCAACAAGATCATTAACTTGTTTGCACAATTTTGCAGATGGAATACCCTGGAAAAATCAATTGTCACAGCTTTAAATTCCTACTAAAATAAATCTTTTAAGCTGTTTGCAGAACCATATGAGATGAAATACAGGAAGTGGTGTTACTGTCTACCACACAGTCATGGTCTTGTCTCATTTCTCTGGACGTGCCAGATGATTCTATTGCAATCAGAAAATCAAGTCCAGGTGTATGTCTCTAAGACCAAGATCAAAACCTGGGCACTGCCTTCTGCCCTTTTTTAAGTAGGAGTTATACCTGTCTTTGACATAATCTCTGAAAACTCATGAAAATAAAAACAAAGGCCAAAGTCCATACAAATATTCAGGACAAGTTTCTTTGTACCAAGGACTGGTATTAAGATTCTGAGCTGTCTCCGTGACAGCAAGTGATCAGGCTGTGGAAGGCACAAGTGTGGCTGTGGGTCACTAATAGTAACTGGGCGAGTGTTGGCCTGGATCCTGGATTTCCTACTGTCCTAATCATGATCCTCATAATATTTTTGAGACTTTATTAGGGTAGAGATGAAATCTGTAGTTTGAAATAATACCAGTGCAGTGGCTGAGATTTCCAAAGAAAACCTTTCCACATTATTTTAGATAGAATTAGTGCTAACCTTGTCACAACCAGTGAGAATCTTAAACCAACAGCACAAATGTGTTTCAGAGAAACTTTTTCACCCTACTTCACAATCTCCTGCTGCCACTACAAATTGTGGACCATTCATAGCATACATATTTTGGAGACTTTTCAGAGGCAGGAGTGGTTGTCAAAAAACTGGAGCTCTGAAGTCAGGTAGTGATCAACATCCAGTGGGGATAGTGCCTGTTCCCTGGTACATTATCCTCTTTGGGGAGCAAGTATGTGTTTGGAGACCCAGTAACACAGTGGCACCCTTAGCAAGAGACAGAGGCACTGTCGATATTATCAAAGGTAGGTTTCAAAGTGGAACAACCTGCTTTTCCTGTAGTTGTTTCAATATATTGTAGATATTTAAAACCTTGTGTGCATAGAACCTGACTATAGAAATGTATTTACTTTTCAGTTTTTCAAAGGTGTTTGTCTACTCATTGTACTTCTAGAAATCTAAAAAATACCTGAGGATAACACTATTAATCATTTTGTTTAATATTCACTGTTTTTATTTGCTACATAGTCAGATAACCACCTACAATAAATTTTGCACTGGTATACAGTGATTTTCTTTAATGTATTTATTATTCAGCAAATAAGTCGGCATCCAAAAGTAAGCTGAAAAGAAGAACAACCAGAAATACAGATGCAATATTTGGCATGTAAGTTCCTTCTTCAGCTCAGTTTGACCATGTGGTGAGCTGTTCTCAGGAGGCATTTCCAAAGTTCGTACATCTGCTGAGGGGCGACTCACTCCCTCATGTGAAAATCCTCACTGTGTTGTGATGTTGATTATAAACAGAGGTCATGGGGTGGTGTGGAGAGAGGAAAGCTTTGGAAATGTATGAGACTGGGTGAAGGATACTTTTGGTGTATGCTTTATTTGCCAAAATGATGATCTTAGTCAGCTGAAGAATGCTCACACCTTTAGGCATAAAGATGGGCCATCTTTAGAAAATACCTAGAATTTCTTGCCTCCAAGAATTATTTGTGGGAATTAGAAGGCTGGTTGCAGTACCTCACCAGCACTTGCAAATCCCAGAACGTGCCTCTCCCATCTCCAGCTGCAGCAGAAGGGATGAGGAGCCAGAGCTTCTCTGTAATGACTTGCCTTCAACAAACTCTGAAATAAAAACCAGCAAACTCTGACAGAGTAAAGAGAAATAATGCAGTTGAATGAGGAGGGGCTGCTGGAGATCTTTCCAGAAATGAACCATCATCCATTGTCACAGACATGTCAGGAGCACTGACTGCATTTTCTGTTATTTTGTAAATGAGTGCTTGTTCTTGCGGTAAGGAGGGAACTTAAATGAATGACAACTCTAGGAAAGGGATGTCATGACAACTTTTATGGTATGGAGAGGTGTTAACAGGAGGAAGGGAGAATTTTTTGGAAAAAGGAAGTGTGGGACCTATAAAGAGGAAATGGAAACAAAGCACAGCCTGCATAGATGGAGGGTTTTCTGTCTGATCCAGGCAGTGGTGTCACTACGCTGTAGTTTGAGAACCACTGCTTTGGATATTCCAATCCAGTGTGCACTGTTTTCACTCAGGAAAATGTCTCTTTCATATAGTTGTTTAAAACAACTTCCTCATGATTTCAGGGGTGTCTTTTTCCATAAGATGTGGCACTACCCTGTTTCTGAAATTGGTGCTAGAATGCCACTAGAGGTGAGGAAAACAGCAAAACCAGTACAAAGAATTTGCTAGTTTGGAGTATTATTCATCAACTGCTGTGGGATGGAAATAGCTTTTAACTCATATGCTGACACAACCCAAACACCAGCAGGCAGGAAATGCTCATGAACCCAACTGAAATCTGAGCTACCAGCAGACCTGAGAGAGGGAAAGGCAGGCAGACATCTGTCCTGAGGCACCTGAGAGGAAAAAAGAAACATTGCTGCAGCAAGTAGAAAATGTCACCATCTTCCACCAAGTGGTCCTTGCATACCAGAGAGCCTCAAAGCGCTTTGCAGAACACCTGCCAGCCCCCCAGGATGACTGTGGACCTTGGGAGAAACAGATCAAACCTTGTGGGTTGGCACAGGAGGATCTCTTCTTCCACAGCTGTCATTTCTCTGCGGTGAAATGGGAATATGGAAATCCATTGACATTGCACATCATAGCTCTGCATCCAGAACAGGCAGAATAATCATCTAGTCTGTCTTCTAAATTATCTTAAAGTGAATCAAAACATGTGCTCCTGAAGAAACTGCACAAAGCACCATAGGCATGTGAGCTGAGCTGTAAAAAAACTATCCCAGTACTTGGGGCTGCTCATATTGACAACTCTCTTCCTGCAGCTGGAAAATACATATTCCAGCAATGTGATGGCCAAGGGATTAGTGGAAATTCTTGTGGGATGGATTCTTGCAAAAAAAGGGTGTTATTAAGTGACCTTTCTTCTATAAAAGTTTAGAAGTGGTCTGGAAATATCTAACTGCCTGTAATTACTCCAGACTGCAAAAACTTAGTTTGACTACTGCAGAAGCAAAGTGTCTTCCTTAAAACCAAGGAGAATTCCTCATTTTCCACCACCTGGAGATGTTGATTCCTTCAACTCTGCTGCCACATACCAGGGCTCTTCTCTCTTTACCTCTTCATCTTTTCATTTTTCTTTGACCATGCTCCTCATCTTCCGAGTGTTTCCTGACTCAGCAATGATCTGCCAGTCAGTTCTTCCTCCTGTTTATTACTTTCTTTGACCAGGACTCCTTGAGTTTACTTTCCATTAGAAAATTTCTTCTATTTCTGGGTCATACTATCTTCAATAGCAGAACTTGAAGATGAACTCAATCTTTCTATCTTTCAGAAGTTTCATTTAAGGTACACATCTCTCTGGTTTGAGCTCAACTCTTAATCTCACAAAAAAACCTCTCATCTGGAGCCCTGGCTGTCCCAAGGACAACTCTTCAGGAATATTCAATCTCAGCATTTCTTCATGTCCAGGTGCTGTAAGAAGAGCAAAAACAACTTACACAATCTAGGAAGAAACACAGCTCCAGAAGGCAGTCCTTCAATGACAGCTCTCAACAAATTAGCTGCATTTGTCTATCTGAAAATATGCTTATATTGCTATCTTACTCTCTCCTCTTTCTCTCTCCCTGGCCTCTTGTTTCCCACATCTGTTACATGTTTTCATGAATATAGAAAAAAAATATTCTATTTTCTGAATGCTTCTGCATTACCCAGCACCATAAAGTCCTAACTTTACAGGCAGCCCTTGGATACCACCAAGATTTTTGCAGCAAATTTAGACCTTTAAAGTTAGGGTCAAAGGATATATTTTGAGTATTTGTTCCAGCAGGAAGAAATAAAAGGGTTGGCATTTTACACGTTCAATGATCATCACAAAATTATAATGGTTTTTATCCTAAATGAGCCTGCCCTACAAAAAGAAGTATCTGGGAGGCTCTTTTCTGCCTATCCTTACATGTTAAAGCAAGAGAAAATTTGTGCTGTCAGAGAAATGGCATGCTAAACTCATAAGCTGTGCACTTGGTGGTGTGGAGTGTCACATGTGAGATTCTGTCTCACTCTGATGCTAAGCCCTTTAAAATGCTTTCGAACAAATAGACGGTTACTCCTCCAAGGGCTCTGATTCAATTATAAAACTGTCATTTGGATCAGTGAAGATATGAATCAGGCAAGATATTTTCTGGTGCTCTCTGGATTCCACAATTTGAAATAATCTTGCTGGAGAAAACCAAATTGTTACTTTGGGGTGCAGTTAACATGATTTTGGAAAGATACAGGATAGATTTGAGTTTCCTGGGTATTTCCCCCCCTTTTTTCACATTTATTTGTTTTCTTTTTTGTATGTATTAGAATTTCTCCCTTTTGTATTGCATAAGCATTCCTCTTCTGTAGCTGCAAAGGTACTGCAGCAGGAATAAAAATATATGCATAAATGGTAATATAAATATCTTCCCATTTATTAGACCCATTGATCTGTAACCACAATCATACTGATTTTAGTGGGTCTGAAAGAATAGTCAACTGTGACCTGGGCAAGGAGTCCCAGCTTGTCCCTGTTGCAGGATTGGGGTCACTCCTGTAGTCACAGGCAGAAGATGAGTGGCTGTGTGCACACAACGACTGTTCAAATCATAGGGGAAGTCTGAGGACCACTTCATGCAACTGGTTCAAGACTATTCCCAGCCCAGTTCCTATCAGCAATCTGGTTAATAAATCAAAATTCTTTGAGCTGGCAACTGATTTCCATGAAACTGTCCTGGGATGAATTTTTGGCTAGTCACAGAGGCCTGTTAGTAAGAAATAAATTTTCTGAGTAAAGAACTAATATGGGATTTTTATCATGTTGCAGTGGTACAACCATGTGCAAAGATGAAAAATTATTCCCAAAGCGACTCTAAAGAAGGGGGAAAATTAAAATTACCTCATGCAAATCTTTCCTTGCAGTCACATGCCTTGAAATTAAAACTATGGGAAATCACTAGCAGGTTTGGTAATGACTCCCATTACTTTTAATGAAAAACTGCTACAGAGCTATGAGTACAATTCCTATAACTTAGCACAGCCCCATCAAAATGACTCTTCAGTTTCTGAAACCTAAAGTTTTATCTTGAAGAAGATTACAGGAAAGTCAAGTCATTCTAGCAGCATAGATCTATTCTACAGGACTCTAAATATCCACCCACCAGACAGGAAGGGCATCATGCACTGCAGAGCAACTTCAGTTACAATTTGGATGGAAAATATGTTGGAAAAGATTTATAATAAGTTAATGCAAGATTTCAAATATTTCCTGTTTATTGTGTGTCATGAAGGATTTCTAGTAACTCAGAAATAAGTAAAAGCTAGAGGTTACTCATTGCCCTTTTGACTCCTTAAAATTTGATTACCAGTCATTAAGGCAATCTATTAAACACCTATTAATAAACTTTTTAAAGCCATTTTTGTAAAGCTTCCATGAAAACTATGATCTGTGTTTAATTTCTAACCCTTCATCTACAAAAGCCCCTCTTTTGCAACAAATATTCGCTGCCCCTACTTCACTGGAGCTCAAGACATGATTCACTGATTTCAAAGGAGATGTTCTGCAAGTAAAGTACAACTTACACTGATCAAAGAAGGCAGAATCTATCTCACGCCAGCTGTTATTCTAAAAGTGGGATTTTTTTTCCATAAAGAAGAAAAATGGCTGCAGATTCATGGAGAGATAGCAAGTATGAGATATTTTCAGACAGTTGCAATGCTGAAATCAGAGCCAGGATGGGTGAGGCCCTGTATCTGCCAGGCACATAGTAGCAGCAGATAACACACTCCCTCCAGATGACCAAACCACCTGCCCTGGCCCTGGAAAATGGATCTGTCCTCTGACTAACTTGTTAAACTTACCCTGCCTTGTCCTTACTGTTCTGCAGTAAAGTAAAAACTGCCTGTTTGCTTTCACGCAAGGAAAGAGCATAAAAGAAGACAACAAGGTATTTTTAATAGCTTGGCTCACAAAGCTAGGAAAAATCCCATCACACCATTAGAAAGTCAGATTTTCTGCATGCCAGTTCAGATTATTAGAAAAAATTCCTTGGAAACCTCATGAAGAAGTGTCTGGGGGTAAACTAGTTTCCACTTTTTTTCTCTGTATAGCTGGGTAGAGTTTTTAAGGACTAACCACCCTGAATTAGCACAACAGAGTACTAAAGACACAGCTGGCATGGGAGGACCTTCAGAGGCTCACTTTGGACAGGGAGAGGTTAATAGCAAAGATTGGCACAAGGGCTGAAACTTGGAAGAAGTGCTTGGTGCTCTTAGGGGAACATGAAAGAGAAGGTTTATTCATCCAACTTGCCTTGGGTTCAACTGCAGGGTAAAGAGAGGAGCATCTATTTTACTATATTGTTTTTTCTCAGCTGAAATTTTCCTTGAGAAAAATATTGGGTTTTCTTCCCTTCCTGTTTCCTTCCCCTTTTTTTGCAGCCCCCTTATGAAAGCCCAGGAGCACTATGTGGGTGCATGGCTATGAAGCGGCCCTGCACAGCATGGTTTTTCTCTAGTTTTGCATGCTTTTCTGCCTTTTCTTCAGCCGCATATCCTCTCTGCTCACAGACTCCTCCACTGTGTGTCACTCATGATCCACAGCTGGGCCATCGGTACACTGAGACCTTGAAAAATGAGCCTCTGTCGTGTTGGCTTCACATTGTCCCTGCCACTTCCCACAGCCCCAGCTGGTCTCTTATCACCCTATAGTCTCCATGGGCTTTTAATGGAAATCACAGGGATACATGAGACATCTCCTTTCCCCATAGTTGCTACTCCATCCACATCAGCAGGAAAATTATGCAGATTGGTGTAATTTATGTCTTGAGAAAGCTGGTATTTTGCCAACAAGCCACTTTCTAAATCTTTTGGGTGGAGATCTAGCTTGCACAATGGTTAAATGCCATGTACTATCATGTTTCCTCTTGCTGTCAGAAACTGAACTACACCAGCAAAAGCAAAAGGAGGAATCCTGAAGAGGAGTAAAAAAAACTTTTTACAAAAAAAAAGGCCAAAAAGAATGAAGCAGCAGGCTGCCCCGGAGAGATGATCCAGCCCTTGTATGTGATCTGCTTGTAGTAAAATAATAAAAATCCTGAGCCATATACCATGTTACAGTGCTCAGTGGAACAGGACAGCCCCACTATTTTCCCTTTCAGAATCTTTTTGTTCCATGCATTTTCAGTATGTTGCCTCTCTTTGATTTTTATCTCTGAATTTTACTTTTCTGCTCTTGTTTCATTTTTGCGTTGTTCAGGAGAAGCACAGTGCAAAGCGAAGGAGAAGAGTGGCTGTGATTCATTCCCATGAAGACTTGGTGCAATGCAAACAGGTGGCAATAAAGCTGCTGGATTTCACAAAGGAAGAAATGTGTACTTTTTTTTTTTTTTTCCCTCTGAAAACATATGCTGAGCACCTGTGTGAAGTTTGCTAGTTCGAAGTTTTCTCAAGGTGTTTAATACATTAATTTGATTATTTTGCAATACAGTCTTAAAAAAACTGTCCCTAGTTGGCTTATCTTTCAAGTCAGACCATCTGGATAAAGACATCTGTGGGTTTTGTCACTATAGGACAGCAGGGATCCACTTGCTAGTTGGATCATTGTATTATTTTGGCCTTAGGCAAGAGGCGGAGAAGAGAAAAAAGAAGATATTCGTTTGATATGTGCACACAGAATTTCAGCCATTTTCCATTTTCACCAGGAACTTATCCTGTTACTTTTCACCTCTCTTGGCACTCCTGCCATGAAGTTACCTATTTGCACTTGAAAAATATTAGACACTTTCTTTCTAACTGGCAACAGGTTTAGGCCCAAAGACATTAAAGTCAGATCTTGACCAGTCCCTTTTGCTGAAATAAGGACCCTCCCAGCACTTAAATAAGATTCTCAGCACCTCCAGATCTTCATTACATTCAGGATAAAACATAGTTTCTTCTTCTTTTTTTTTTTTTTTTTTCATCAATAGAATGAAATAAACTGAAACAGTAGGTCTCTGTGATATTCCTAGCTTGCATGAAGGCAAAAATTACACACATATCAGAGATAGAGCACACTCTTTTCTGTACCATTCTGGAAAGAGCAAAGTTTCAGCCCTTCAGGGATGTCTGCAGTAGCCCTAAGGACTTCTTTCATACTTTCTGCTTTTTACTTTTGTTTCACTTTAACACAATCATGCTATGTAAATCCTGCAATTAAGATTGCCTTTGAGCATGTCACCCTGTTACATCTTTTTACATCATACATAATATTAAATGTTGACATTAACTTAATGCAATTTCTAATTCACTTGATCATCTGATAGGAAAATATATGCATGCATAAGTGTTTTTCTGTTCTATCACAAAGTAATTGTGTCACGTTTTTTTTTTTGGATCTTTGGCAGCCTCTTTCTTCAGCATTTTGTAATTTCATCTGGATGGCTGCTTTGACATAACTCCTTGTTTGCAATGAATTATTGTGTAATAGTATACTCAAAGCATGAGATCAACTGAGGGAGTATATGGAGACATTAAAAATTGGTGGTGTGAAAATGCATTACAAGCATACGGTGTGCAGCTATGTCTCTGGTTATGTCAGAGGTTTGATGCAGAGCACAACCTCTGAGCAACAAAGACCATGCTTGTTACAGATTGTTTGAAGGCCTGTGCATTGCTTTGGTACAACAGCTTAACAATAACTCTAGATTCAAACATCCAAAAGTTGTGGCATGGTATTAGAAGCCATTCTTAGTTGAAAACAATGCCTTTAGGGCACTTCTGCTTTTCCCTCCTCTAGAATTTTTCCAGCATATTCCTATCAGCTACAGAAAGGTTCAGAGCATATGTCCAGATTCAGACTTGAAACCAGCATTTGCAGAATTTGTAATCTGAAATTGAATAAACTGGCATGCTTGTGTTTGAAACTAGATGGGGAGGTTTACTTTGTGTTACTCTTTCACCTGGTTTTTACCCTACACCAATTAATCCCTGATCACTCCAGTCCCCCACAGCCTGCAGAAAACTGAATGGCCGGGTTTCGCAAGCTGCCTTGAAAGGCTCAATCTGTGGTTTTAAACTGACTTCTTTGCACTTTCCTGCATCAATGGCACCTCTGTGGTAGTCTACAGTGTCAGATAGAAGTCTCCCTGACCCAACTCATACCTTTGCAGACTTTTTTGTGGACAGACTATCTTTGCCCTCATATTGAGGGGATTTGCAGTGGAGTAGCAGAGAGTTTCGTAAAGTAGTGGCTTGGGGCAGTTTCTACAGCTTGCAGAGGAGGCATTTACTACTTATTTTCTTAAGGCAATAGCAGCAAAGCCTTGAAGTTCGTAGCTCGCAGCATTGCCAAAGTTTCCTCTCCTCTCTTTGGAGGCATGCCCATAACTTGCAGTAGCTTGTGGTCCAGAACACTGTGAGAGGTGAAGAGGTGTCTATGACTTTTGTAGAATATTTTCTGACTTCTGGTCTCAGAAAATGCTTTCTTCAGGACCTTGACACTAAAAGCACTAATGATACAGGACTGGATAATCTGAAGGAACCTCTTGTTTAGAATGGAGGTTGCTGACTTATTGTTGCCCCTTGGGATTTCTTTTGGCTCATGTCAAGTTCAATCCTCCAAAGTCCTGGACATCTGCCAGGGATTGGGCCTTGTTTTGTTTTCAACTGACCACAGTGTTTTATGGAACTCCTGGAAAATTCACCTCAACAAAATTAATTGTTTATTTGTATGTCTCCCTTGGCTAGGGAGTTGAGGAACAGAGGGCATCCAGACTTGCAAACACGAGCGCTTCCACAGCCAAAGCTCTGTAACAGCTTCCATCTTCTACGGCATGAAACACAGTACGTGTTCCCCTCTGGGAGATGTACTTCCTCTGCTCAAAAGGCATTGCCCCGTTGTTTGAGGCATGTAATGTCACAAAGGCTGTGACCCTTCTCTTGCATGACAGCCACCACTTGACCACAGATGGACCTGCCGAACAAGAACTGCAAGACCTGGTTCTTCTCACAGTCCTGACTGTAGGAGCTCCCATCCTCATGCGCTGGACAGGGAAAGGCACATTTTTTTGCACTGAATAATGTAGGAAATCATGTCTTTAGGGAAGAGTTTCTTTCTCACCTGTTGTGGGACCTCAGCCAGAAATTTTTATGGCACCTTCACTGAGAAAAGAGGAGTTGGAAAGAATTTGATCAGGTACATGTGAATGAAAGGGTAAGCAGGGCATGTGTACCTTCCTGAGTTTTTACCTGCTGAAAAAATGGGAGACTTGATAAATTACATACACACAGTTGTGATTACATACACACAGACCTGTAATGAAAATGTTTCAGAAACCCAGCACAAGCCTTTGGAGATTATACTTCTGAAAAAAATCCTACAATGCCTCTACACTCTGTAGATTTAATTAGGAGAAAAGCACTGGCTGAAGACCAGTTTATTCTGTTTTGGGAAGTCAGCACACATTACTGATGCAGACATAAGGTGAGTGACATCACATAACTTGAGGGACATCACGTTATCCTCTAAGGAACCTTACCGCTACCCATTCTTTCTTCAGTTCTTTCATAAAAAGTAACCTTTTACCAATACAGCCTTAAATAGAATATATATTGCAACACCTGACACTTGCTGCTTCCTGTAAAAGTTTTACATTCCCTCTGCAGCATGCAATCTTCCTCCTGAAAATTGGGCAAAGAAGCAAAGTCCAGGGATGTAACATCATCAAATGGTTCATGGACCTACAGCTTTGCTGAGGGAAAAGAAGAAGATCTGGCAAAGGATACACAAAAAGGATACACAAAAGATTCCTGGGTGTGTTCGGAAATCAAATGGGCAGAGAGCCACATCTCAGCTCCCATTTTCTATTAAAGAGAAAGCTGGACTCCTCAGATACAGAGAGATTCCCATGGGGTAATTGAGCAAATTCCTAGCTCTGCAAACACTTGTGGGGTAAGACTTGCCAGCTTCCCAAATACTGGGGAATCACAACAGCCCCTGCAAACATCAGCTTTCACCATGAGGTAAGGGTCTGTTTTGCTTCAGCAAAGCATATGGTTGAAATTAAACATGCATTTATTTGTTTTGCTGAGTAGGGTAAAGGAGTAGAATTGAGACCAGTGTTAAGGAAAAGGTGATATTATGAAGTATAATATAAAGGCAGAGTTAAGTCATTGAGTTATATACCTTTTGGAAATATATATACCTTTACCTGTCAGAAAAGCATTTAGAGAAATTATTTTCTGTGTCTTGAAGAAAGTGCATATCTTGCTTACAGATGCTTCTTATTTTTGCAGAATATCTGTTATATTCACTGTCGCTTTTCCTCAGATATCTACTTTTATCCTTCACATATATGATTTTATATTTCTCTGCCACTGCAAGAATTCTGCAAATGAACTAGAGACCTGATTTCTATCCAGAAAAAAATCCAACAGTGTCTTTATCTCTTTTTCAGAATCCTGAGTCCCACTAAAATTTGTAGTATTTTTTTCTTCTGTTCCTTAGCAAAGAAGGAGTAGCACTCTAGTGAGTCCTTTCATACTGTGGCATTGATTTTTATAAAACATTTCAGGGTTTTTTTATCATTACAATTTTCCATTATTTGTTCCACTTTTAAATTTATCTCCAAAATCTGTTCTCAAATATGTGATCTCGGTCCCCCACCATTTGTCTTTTATAGTATAAGGCAAGTCAAGAGATGTGAAAAGAACATGCTGAAGTCTGTTTCATCATACAGCATCTTCATGGAACGTCCTGACCACACATAGAATAGTCATGAGTAATCTCTATAATTTAGCAGGAGATCAGAGTACGCAGAGTGTGCACACAGATTTGAAACCAAAGATTTCAGTGGAGGCACCAGAGACTGTTCTCAGGACTCACATCCAGGCTGGAGGGTTTGATCCCATGGGAGACAGGGAATTGCATGCTGTTACTTCAGCTGTGTTATGAATTGGCCCTGCAGGTGTTCACCTCTGCAGCATCTGGTAGGATAACAGATCTGCCAGTGCCATGCTTTTTGAGAGTAACCTCAGGGGTAGACAGCATGGGCAGCATCAGGTACGCTGTTGTCGTCTTCAGCAAAAACCTGAGATTTTGTAATGACTGCCTCCATTCCTGTTGCATGAAAGGCTCTGGAGACACCTGGCCTGTCTCTCATCTTGTCTCATCTTGCTGGACATCAGAGTGTTTCATGTAGTCACTGGTGAAACAAATGTGAGTGTTGTTCTCTCACAATAGGTTGGAGATAGGAAGTGTAGTGAGGTTTCAAAAATTCCCCAGAGTGGATATGGCAGGAAAAATTAAGCAGGACTCCTGATTTTCAGCCTCTACTGGCATGGTCCTTTTGCTCCCAGTACATCTTAAGAGCCATCCAACACCTTGAACTTCTGTGCCTTGCAAGAGCCACAAAAAAGTTAACAAATTTGCTTCTTTTCCCACCTTTTCAGGTACCTATGAAGAGAGTTGAGAGCCAAACCTACCAGTAAAGAGAGTGAAATTTCAGAATCTTTCCACACAGATCCAGTGATGTGCAGAAATACGGACCAAATAACTCCTTGAATGTGATCCATGGCGTAAGACAAGTAATTTCTTTACTGAGTGCCTAGTGGATAAAATATGCCAAGAGGCTGCTGCACTCATGCCATTGCTTCTTCAGTGCTGTTTCCAACTTCACTGGGATCACAGATACATGAAGCTGAGTGCTGGAATAACAAAAAATAAGAGGCAGGCTCTCTCAAAAAGACCTTGCCTTTAAGACCTAATCCCAAAGTTAAATCAATGTGGATAGAGCTTTTATCCTATTTCCAGTTAATTTCTTGCAGTAGCCAAGAGGAGGCATGGGTAGGACCTGGAGATTATTCTATACCACCTCATGTCATTGCCAGGAAAGAGGGTTTGGGGGTCTGTTCCCAGGAAAAGGGGTCTCTGACAGGTTGGCATAGCTTGGTGCAGGGAGTGGTCGGGTATTGTTGAGAGGTTTCCCCGCAAATTATTTGCCTCTTTCTTGCACCCTCTGTCATTAGTATTGTTATCATTGTGGTTCCTTTTTCTATCTCACTGCTGTTTCCAGTCAACTGTTCTTATCTCAGCCTGAGATCTTTACCTTTTGTGCCTCCAGTTCTCAATTCCAGACACCTGTAGAGGGAGGGAGAAGGGGAGGAAGAACAAGCAAGCGGTTCATGATTTGGAGAGTCCCAGTGAGAGTGCTTAATTGGCGAATATCATTTCTAAAGCATGATAGCCATCTGTGCTCCAGGGATATACTTGGAGCATTGCCCGAAAATACACCAGTTAGAACAAGACCTAAGTCAATGCCACATACTGGGGTGAAATGAAGAAGCAAAAGAGGGATAACTGGAAACGGAGCAATATACTTTAACTCTGCGTAGTATACATGGGTTTCAGGCTTTTCATTGTCTCATAAAGCTGTGGACTTCTCACCAAACTGGAAGCTTCATGTTTCATTCAATCTCTGTTGTTGAGCTTGCTGCAGGCCAATCTAGCCCATACTCCCAGACCATTTGGGTTCTATTTGTGTCTCATGTGATTTGGATTAGGGAAAAAATGATCATCCATATCAACCTTCTCATTTCCTCATATGCTGCAGTCTCACACCTATCCACTGTGGCTCATCTGTTCCTTTCTATCCCCTTATGGTGTACTGTTGCTGAAAACATTGTGCTAAGCCTTCAGATCTTTTACCATGGTCTGTTTAAAAGAGAAAAAACTAACCAAAAAAACACCCAAACACCAACAGCTTCCTATTTATCGACACTATACTACTACTAAAAAATCCTTGACCTTGTAAAAAAAATCTATTTAAAGTTTTAGGAAGACGTGACATTTTCCAAGGGCCTGTCTTCCAAGACTGCCAATTGGTTCCTTCAGACAAGGATGGCCCCTAGTTTGTAGCAGCAAATTACTGCTTTGGCAAATGCCAGCATAGCCTTCAGAGGTTTGATTTAGTGCCTCCAGATGTGATCCAGATGCAAGAAGTCCAAAGGAGATTAGGACCATGCCCTCATCCACAGGCAGAAGCACCTTGCTGGTATGTCCCTGGAGTTTGCTACCAAGAGAAGGGTGAGAGCAGCATGTGTCCCTGAAGAAGACCCTAGACAAGGCTGTATCTTCTCATTAGGAAGCAGGTCAGTGAGTCAGGACAGTGGGGTGACATTTGGCTCGCTCCTGTTGGCACTGGCCTGGGTAGGGCCAGGACTGTGTGAACTGGGAGTCTGGGTCACGATCAAGTTGATGTATTCAGGCTTGGTTTCCAGCAACAAGTGAGATTATGAGGAGAAGTTATTTAATGTATCTAAAAAGAAAAGTATACTTACTTATGGATTAAAAAATATAGCCTCAAGGGTCATGTTTTGAGCAGTACTGGATTTTGCAGCCATCCTGCAATGTATGCTCTCACTTTGTTTGTGAGGCAGGGAGAGGAAAACTGCTTTCCCTGTGCTCAAAAATTATTTTGCTGGGCAGCTACCAGACTAGATTAGTCAAGCATGCTGAAGCCCCATCTCCCCTATTCTGGTCAGAGTTGTCTTGCTAATAGTTGTCTGTCCCTGTAACTGACAGCCTTGTAAATATTTATGAGCTAATTCCCTGCCCTGAAATGCAACTGCTGTTGTTTCTAAGAGTCCATAGATGTGTGTGGTCTGAGACTGCTTGAGTTGGCAGGCATTGCCACAAGTTTGAGAGCACACACAAAGACACTCGAAATGTGCTGACAAAGAGAACTGTGGTCCAGAAACAAAGCATAAAACAAAATCTGTAAACCTTTTCTCTTCCCTCCTAGAAGCAATATCAGCTAGCCAAGAGTCAGTTTTATCTCCCTCATAGGGCATGCAAAGAGAACTGAACTGAAGGAGTTATTAAAAAACCTTCATCCAGCTCTTCCTCATGACTTTTGCTTTTCACAGAATGCTGATTTGGAAGGGACACACAAGGATCATCGAGTCCATCTGCTGGCCCTGCACAGCACCATCCCCAAGAGTCACATAATGTACCCAAGTGCATTGTCCAAATACCACTGTGATCAATTCCTTGGGGAGCTTGTTCCAGTGTCCAACCATCCTCTGGGGAAAAATTTTTTTTCTAAAATCCAACCTAAACCTTCTCTGACACGCCACTGCCTCATATCCTATCCCTGGTCACCAGAGAAGATATCAGTGCCTGCTCCTCCTCTTCCCCTCACAAGAAGTTGTAACTGCAGTGAGGTCTCTCCTCAGACTCCTCTCCTCCAGCCTGAACAAACCAAGTGACCTCAGCCACTCCTCACACAGCTTCCCCTCAAGGCCCTTCACCATCCTCATGGCCCTCCTTTGGACACTCTCTAACAGCTCAATGTCTTTCTTATTTTGTGGCACCCAAAACTGCCCCCAGCACTCGAGGTGAGGCCACCCCAGTGCAGAGCAGAGCAGGACAATCCCCTCCCTTGCCAGGCTGTGATGCTGTGCTCATTCCCCCCAGGACACGGGGGCCCTCCTGGCTGCCACAGCACTGCTGGCTCATGTTCAACCTGCCATTGACCAGGACACTCGGGTCCCTTTCTGGGAAACTGCTCTCCAGCCTCTCATTCCCTGTTCTCTCTGCACACCCAGGATTGCCTTTCCCAGGTGCAGAATGCGGCACTGTCCCTTGTTGACCTTCAAACGGTTGGTGATTGCCCAGCCCTCTAATTTCTCAAGGTCTCTCTGCAAGGCCTACCTGCCTTCAAGGGAGTCAACAAATTTTCAGATTTCATTCTCCTCCCAAAAAAACAATTCTGCGCTGTTTTCTCTGTTGTGGCAGCATATTCTGTGGCTGTGATTTGAGTGTGCATCATATTTTGGCAGTCCAGCATCCCCTAAAATATAGACACATACCTCCTACAAAGCATCTTAACTCCACAAACCTGTTATCACTTTCCTAGCCCTTTACTTTTTACCCCTGTATAGCTCACTCTTGTGTGACCCCTACCCACACTGCAGCACAAGCCATGGAACTCACCAGTTATAGCTCCTCTAGGGGTTTTATTTTGGAGGGAAAAACTTACTTCTTCCTGAAATTTCTTGATTCTGTTTAGATAGAAGACCACAGGTGATTTTTTATTTCGGCTTTTTTTTCCATCCACGGCTTTCTAATGTTCTGTGTTTCCGTTTGATGCAGATGCAACCTTTAGCTTTTTAGGCAGCCAAGAACTACTCACTACTCATGTCTCAGCCTCCACAAACCTCAGTGCTACTGAGTGCAATGCTTAGCCTTTTCTTGTCCTCAATTTACTGTTTTATTGAGAGGGAGGAGAGTAAAGCAGCCTGACTTGAAGAGTCATGTGAGTTATTGCCTTGTTTTCTCAGGATTAGAAGGGAGGACAGGGAAGAAGATCTCCATTAGTCAGGGCTGTGAATATTTTGGGCAATCACTGTGAGAGTTGATTCTTCCAGCTGTTCTCTTTCCTTTGTACAACTAACACGGAAACAGAGACAGCACAAAGGTACCCAGCCAGGATCACTCTTAGTCATGATGAAACCTATGTGATCCAAACCATTTCCAATATTGCGGCACTATTAAGTTTTTCCATTAATGTTTCATGCCCCAGAACAACTGCAGAAATTTGTCGCTGCTTTGTCAAAGAAAGTCGGGGAACAGCCATTAAAGTGATATATATTAGAATGAAAGGAATGGATATCTTCACCCTATGCCTCAGTTTTTCAAATTCTGTTTTAGTACAGTTTCAGTTTAACTTATTTATGAAATATCCCTCCGGAAAAGTTTGTTCATTGCTGGAAAAAGGAACCCATGAAAGGGCTTTCTAAGGGCTTGGTTTTTTGTAAAATAAATTCTCAAAGAAAGGTTCAGGTACATTTGCCATCTTGAAGCCCAGGGATGCCAATACCAGGGAAAAGCAACCATTACAGCTCTCCTTATTGCTTTCAGAATGTTTGGATTTGTGTTAAACTTAACTACAGTTGGCTGTGAAGTGTAGCCATCTCCTAAGTGAGGTCAATGGGAATTGTCAGTGCGAATTGTCTTCAATGAAAGCTGAATCAGACCCTAATATGCCAAATCTAACAGCTGTAGTGATACATAACATATTTTTGTCTTTATTTTACCCAAAGCAGGGTGGAGAACATGGCTGAGCCTGTTTCAGAGAACTATCCTGTTTGGCAATAAGTTTTTGGTTCCTAGTCAGATGTTTATAGGCAAGTCGGTGTCAAATACTGAACTTTTGTGCTCAGAAAGGGATAAACTGCACACACCCTTAGGGCAAACTTGCTTAAGTATTCTCACCTATTGACTTCATGGCAGCTCTCAGAAGCTCATACAAAATACACAATAGGGATTAATTACTATCTTGACCTCAATCCATTCACAATAGGAGCAGAGAGTCTCTCCTTGCTCACCAACAGACAGACTACCTCATTTTGTATGAGCCTCAAAAAATGAGTTAGATGTGGTAGGTCTCACAAAATTTCCATTATGATACTGTTGGTGTACATTTGATGCCTTTGTTTGGATAGACTTAGGAAAATGATTTCTAGACAAAATCATGCTTCACTGAACACTGCTGAGTAACTCACCATGACTCTAAGGCCACCCATTCGCTTGTTCAGGAATGTAGGTAAAAATAAGGGTAAAGTAAGTGGGACTCAATTATCTTAGAGGTCTTTTCCAACTCTGACAATTCTATAATCTCAATGGCCCCAGCACCTATTGTCAGCTGGGTCTCCCATGGAGTTGGCATTATACCTCTGGCTACCCTTAGACTGGCCTTCAATTAAGTTCTGAGGCTCATGGTTTGGCTGATTGGAGCCACAAGTTACAGCAGTCCTCTTCCCACCACTGCAGGTTTAGGTGACAACAATGGAACCTAGCAAGGTTTTATGTCTCCTTGTTTTTCCCCTCACTCTCCTTCTGCTGCATTGATGTACACTGTGTTGCAAGCATTAGGAGGCAGGGGACTTCCAGTGCCCTCCTGTCATTTTGACTTGGGAGACTCACAGCATGAATTTGTACTGCAGAGTTGGCAAATGACCAAATTTTGGCCTTATTGAAACATCCATTTAATTTAAAAATAGACAAACCTCAAAGGAAGGGCAGGAAGGGCACTTCCCCAGAGCTTGCTGTAGCCTATTAATTCAGCCAGGGGTGACCAGAAGGCTCTTCTTTATAAAAGTATCTCTGAAGCAAGGGAAAAAGGAAAGAGGAAGAGAAGAAATTTTCCTTGTTGTTCTGCCACCAAAACTGTGCATTTGGAAGATATGCCTAATGCAGCATCAGGCTGTTTGGAGTCTCAGCTTACCAGAAATATCTATATCTGGAATTTGCCAAAATGTTTGGATCCAGCTATAAATTTGTCATCAGAAGATCTCTAATGGCATGTGAGAAATTGCCAGGGGAGGCCAAGTGCAGGTCATTCTTGTATAACTCCCACATGGATTTGCAGCAACTAAAGAAACTGTGATATGTTATCAAAACTGTCCATATTTACAGCAGCATAGATGTTATAAATCTTTGCCTTGCATTACTGTTGATACTACAGAAACTTTGCTGTCAACAGTGAGGCTGGCATTTTCAAGCATGTTCTGAACAAGCCAATTTCTCGTGGTTGTGCCAAAATCATGGGAAATTCAACTTCAACAGCCAGCAAGTAGCAATAACAATGCAGGGGAGGGTGAAGGATGAGTCTCTTACTACTGCCCCACTTTTCCTTCCCCAGGAAACAAAGCAGATCAGGATGATCCCTGCTGTATCAAATCATGTCTGTTACTTGGAAACAGCATCAACATGCTTGCTGCTGCTTGGCTGGGACTAATTGTGTTCCTCAGGACAGAAAAGCCATCCCAAAAGTGGTCATACCCATCCTGGGGTGCCTTGTAGATGTTGTCCTGCAGTACCACAGTGTCTCTGCTAAACAAATTCCCACCATGGTGAACAGTGTATCTCACAAGTCTTACTCCTTCCTACCACCCAGCCAAGCACTGAGCCTGAAACAAATGCTCTTTCTGCGCAAGAAGTTTCTGAAAATGCAGAGAGGTCCATGCCAGCTCGGGGTTCACATCCTTGCTGGGGCAGAAAGCGCTGGGATTGTCAGTTATCTTGGCTGTGGGTGGAGCTGCCTGCTGATTCAGGGAGCCATCTGCAAATGAATCATGGGTTTCTTTGGAAAAAGACTGCCCCAGGAGACACAAGGCAGCCAGCTGCTTAGGCCAATGGTTCCAGGGTTTGGAACTGAAAGAACTGCATTTGGCTGCAATCATTTGAAGCTGAGGACTAAGGGCTGCTAGTGACTAGATGAAAAGAGCTCTTGCTAAAAAGTACCACTGCTGATACTGTGCTGGTGTTTTACAAGTCGTGACATCGCCAAATCTTCAGAAAGAATATTACAAGATCATGTGATGTGTGTGACCAAATCAGTTCAGTGCAGGGGTTGCTTTAGGGACACAGATGGACTTCAGAATCCAGTGGAGTGTGCATTTCCCTATGGCTTGCTCAGAGACGAGGGCTCCAAATGCAGGTGTTCGTAATTTTAACTTGGAAAATGTCTGTGTGCAATCCCTACTGCCACAGTGGGATCACAGGATTAGCTCCCAGCTGAAGTGTAGGTACTGTGTGCAGCTGTAGGGGCTTCAGTCTCTAGAGGCTTCCTCTGCAGATAACTTTGGCTTCTTACTCTGTATCATCTGGTCTATTTTTCCTTATGCCTTTCAGTTATTTCCCTTCAATGTTTAATACTGTTTCATCTCTATCAGCTGGAAACATGGCCAAAAGTCATTGACACAGTCAGTGGGTAGCAATACTTTGAGTTGCACTAGGAGTTTGTTTTGATTCTTTTAGCCCTGCAGGTACACACAGGGTAATTGCCCATTGAAGGATGCTCAGGTCTTGATTCAGAAGGTGAAATAAGCATTGTACAAGAGAAACTAAAACACAGTACAAGAAAACAGAAAGTTAACATTTTTTCATCCAGTTTCATGCCAATGCCAAGGCCAGACCAACCAATTATCATTCAGGTAGGAGACACCTGTGACCTGAGCCTAGATTTTAAAATCCAGGCTCTTCTGTGAAGGAATCTTAGAATAGGAGCAGTAAACCAGGTATCTGAAGGACAGATATTTGGTATCATGATTCCTGAAGCCATCAAATGTAATGCAAATTCACAGGCCTCTCCCATATGAATTTGTGTAATCTGTTTTGTTTTCTTTTTCTTTAAATGTTTTCATACATTGCCGTCTATAGCCTCATGTGCATATAATTGTGCCCTGTGTATGAATTTTTGCTTCCTTGTTTTGAAGTTCATTGGAAGTCCCTTCATTTTAGTGTTGGCAGAAGCAGTGAATCAGCCCCACTAATCTCTGAGTAAAGTTAGAATTGCCAGTGAAGGCAAAGAGGATCTCAGAGTTCCAAAAGAATATACTGTGCAGATTTTTTGTTGTAGGCAGAGATACTTTTATCTCATGTGTAAGAATTTAATCTAACATTTTATCTCAAGTTATTTTTAAAAACTTCTTGCTAATAGATAATGCTTTGTCTGGATTGGCATAAAAGGGCAAATGTATAGCAGCTACTTGACTGCATGGTAGCTATCCAAGAAAAATATTTGTGCAAGTTATGCTGAATCAGGGTATGTTTCCAAATAGGAAGTGTCCCTCTCATTGGCAGAATTTATCTCATGCAAGCTAAGTCAAATACCCTTCTGTCCTGTAGACTCAGGGCAATAGTGCATATTGTTAGCAAAAGAGACAGCAATCCAGTTCAGCACAGTGTATAAGTATCCTAGTGCTGTGTCTGTATGTGGTGTGGTACAGAGTAAAATAGATTAGCCAGAAAATTTATTGTTTTGTGTAGACAGGTGTCACGTGGTCCCCAGACAGTCACAGTTTTTCACATCTGAGATTAATGAGAGGACAGATCATTAAAATGCTTTGCTCTTGACTTGAAGATCTCACACGTAAGACATACCAATACCAAGTCATCTTGTCTATTCCCCGCCAGTCCAAACTGTTGGACTGCAATGTGCTACTGACACCAAGCTATAAATCAGAGCAGTTTCTCTTGCAATGCAGCTGTTCAGCAGCCTGGCAGCATGCAGATCCTCCCGGCAAGCTTCATCAAGGCCAGTAATGACACCCAGACCTGGGTGACTTTTCATTGCTGGAAGTTTTGATCTGAACACTTCGTACAGTTCTCTCCAAGAGTTCTTCCCAAACAAAATGCAGCCTCCCAGCCCCATACAGACTTGCATCTGTGTCGCAGGTCAGGTACCCGCCTGGGGTAGGGACAGTGCTGCTTTACACAGAGGCCAAACAGCCACACCTCTTCACCACTGTAAGTGGTGTGGAAATGCTCTTGTTTACTGGTGCGGCCCTGCTCCAAAAACAGGCACCTGTCTGGATCCTGTGGTCAGATGAAAGTCGTGCATTGCAGGGAGGAAGGGAAATGGAACGGGGCTGTCCTTCTGCTGGCCTTGAGAAGAGCACAAGGTGTAGAGAGTTCAGGGTCTTGGAGTGTGAGCATCAAGAGATCTCATTGTGTTCCAGAAAAGAAAAAAATGTAACAAAAGCCCTGCAAATAAATCTCAACCAAATCTGAGTGAGTCTGGCACGGGACTGTGCCTGGTATTGTACCCCTCAGGAAAATTGTGTTCTCCTCGGCTGAGGAATGCCCCGCTCCTTGCTGCAATTTCCATGAAACGATCTCACATTATCCCATTTGTTCTCTGCCAGCCACAGGAAGTTCCCCATCTTCATGAAAACCAAAGCCATCCTGTTCTTCAGTGTCACTGCTTTGAAGTTAGCACTACTTCAAATAAGAAGTCTAAATTAGCACAGCTTAATCTCAACATCCAGAGGGTGAATAACCCCCATTCATTCATCTGGCACTCCTCATTTCTGCACAGATCCCCTCCTCCATCAAGCTTTTTGTTTACATGAAAGTTAGCTAGCCTATAAGTGTAACAACTCTTTTACATAAGAGCCATGACGGAGGGCAGATAAACATACAAATGCTTCAATATGTTCACTCATGCCCAGTAGAAACGTATGGTGTGGTTATCTCACAGTCAAAATAAGCACACTGGCCTTTAAATGGCACAAGATTTAAAGGATCCCCGCAGACAGAAGAAAAATATTTCTTTAATAAGTATAATAAATTGATTAGTTGTTTGCTTTTTGGTCAAAATTTATCATAAAACCCTCTATCAGTTGCTGGTGAAAATCTTATTTATTCAATACTAAATTTGTGGGATATTATAAGATGCTCTGTTTGCACAGGAATATGTCAGTGGTATAAAGTATGACTTTTGCTAAGGGCTACCACTCCAGCGCTTAATAAAATTGTTAGTTCTGGTTTTAAGGCAGCTTTGAACTCCTTGTATGTTCCCCTTTCTACAGTTACAACTGGCTACTCTACCACTAAGTATGGACAGAGGCCTCCAGGGTCTGGAGGCAACTTGGCTGTGCACAGCAAGACTGTATAAAAAAAGTGAGTCTCTACAGATTTGTCAATGAATGAGTACATAATTTCTCTTCCAAGGCTGAGAAACTTGTAAAACACCCGTGACATTATTACAACAGGCTCTCTGGTTTTGGTGGAATGGGTAAATTGATAGGGTTTTTTTTCTTTTTTTCCTTCTTTTTAATAATAAACTGATCCTAGTCCTGCATTTGAATACCACTGAAAGCCTCTGAATTCTTTATGAAATATGAAAAGCTGCTTCATGTTACTTCAGAGCTTCACACCAGCAGCAGAGGGGCAGCAACTCCCACATCATTGCAATGACAGAAACTTAGCAAAGGCCAGACCTCAAGTCTCCTTTGAGGAAGTGGATGTCATTACTTTCAGCTGAAGATGCAAAGTTTTAGAATGAATGGAAAGACACAACAAGGAATTTGCATAGAGGGCTGAGTGAAACCTCTTTTGCCCTCCCCACAAAGTAAGCTTCCTCACCCTCTTCCCATACACACACACACAAACACAAGAATATGCATTTACAATATCACATATAAAAGCCAAGGAAAAAGAAATTATGTATTACATGCTTCTGCTTTTCCCAGCCCCAAGTTACACTCATTGTTTCATGCAGGATGGCTGAATTACCTAAAATACTCAGGGATACTCAAGGCACTGGGGACATCCCACTGTCCTGTCTGGTTCAGGTGATGTCAGAAGAGGGTTGGAAGGAGGGAAGCCTGGCAGAGATTGTACTGCTGAAGACAACAGGTTCCATCATAGGGTCAACTTTTTCACCAGGCTAGAAGAATGTTTCCCTACAGATTCAAAATCCGTTCATTTTGTAGTGGGAAAGTGAATGCACCACTTCTTGTGCCTTGAAAAACTTGGCATGTAACAGTCAACCCTTTAATATGATTCAGTCTGATTGAGAGGAGGAAAAAATAACTCCTTTCCTAATTCATTAATGACTTTCTCAGCAAGGACAATATTTACAAAACACTTCCTTCCCCCTAAGATTTCTAGCAAGAAGATTTGCAAAAAACAGTTTAGATTGTTGGGAAGGGCGGTGGGGTGAGGGTGCAAGAAAGAAAGAATGTACTTCCTGGTTTGCCTGACTAATTGCGGTCAGGAAATTTTGTTTGATTCCCCATTACTGATTGTTAAGGATTTGCAATTAATTTTGAAACAGTTTAAATTCCAATAGACTTACTGAGTGAGCTCATCTTCAAGGATCATGTGCAGAAAAAAGGAGTTATAGCCTTTTAGATAAACCCGTCAGCATGAAACTTTGCTCAGCAGTGTTCTACAGACAGCAAACTCATTTCCCCTTTGATTCTATATCACATTTTAATTCCACACATCTAGGCATGAGACCAGAATCGAGGCCCAAATACCAGCAGATATTGGGAGGGAGACTGATGTCATTCTCATCTATGTGAGGCATCTTACACCTCGGGATAGTGGTCAAGAGACTCCAATCCACATTGCTGTAAAAACATTCTCCTTTCTCTTGTCCAGCCCTTAATGTGTTCTCATAATGCAAAGTTTCTTAATGTGTTCTTACAGCACCCAATTTAAGCCACATAAACCTTTGAGCATATATAGTAAGCTGACATTACTGCAATTGCTTCCAGTATAACCAGTGTGATATTAAAGCTGTAAAAAGATATTTTTATAAAATGAAATACATCCATTTTCAGAAAAAAAAAAAAAAAAACACAAACCAAACCCACCAAACATAAGCAAAAAAAAAAAACCCACCAAAAAAACAAACCCACACCAAAAAACCACAACCCCCCCCCCCACACACACACACAAAAAAAGTCACCATGCTGGAAAAGGAAGAAAAGGAAGAGAACAGAAAGAAAAGAATTAGTATTATCCTTTTCAATGTCTCTTTATTTTATAAAATATTGCACACATGAGTTACACAGGTTGAGATAACGAGAAATATACATCTCTGCTAGGGATGTCTTTCAAAGCCATCATTCATGAAGGTATAACAAACAATCACAGAATTATAACTAATATATTCCCTAGGATGAATGAGACGAGACAGTTATGTTCAGACAACAAAGTGTTTGAGAGGAAGTTCCTTCGAACCAAATTTGATCATACTGCAAACAGTGCCCAATCAATTATGGAATTTATTCTTATAAAAGTGCATTTTAAATGCAACTGTCAAGTAAAGGCACGGGAGCATGAGAGGATTTCTGTGCTGTTTGGTTGGTCAAATTTCACAATATACCCAGGATAAAGACGTATACGTGCTCAAGGCAGTACACTTGCAAAGGGAATGAATGCATCATGTCCTGCAAATCCTCTTCTTGTGGTTCTCATCCAGTGCCCCAGATTGCTGGCTCCCTCTGCTATCAGTGGGAATGGGTACTGAAGCACCAAAAAGGTTCATTTTAAATTCATGTATTAGTATGGTCCCTGCACAAGGGTGACATGTGAATTCATGAAGCATTCGATATTTTTTGGGCCAGTATGGACAGAACTAAATGTGGAAAAGTGCTCTACTTTGCAGCACACAAATGTTCTAAAATAAACTCAAAAATGTTCATTTTTTGATTCATCCTCTCTCTCTACATGAATTATAAATCCAAACTAGAGATGCAAAATATTTTTGCTTCCAAGCAACTTTTTTGAGTAAAAAACTTTTATTGCTCTTCTACTCTCTCATAATCCCTTTGTTTACTTCCATTCAAAATAATTCGTGTTACATGATAATTTACAGAAAGTCTAGAAGAATCTGGCATAGCACACTGTATAACACAGAATGAAGACAGCAGAATCTTAAACCTAAGGAGGAGAAAAAACATCTGTGAAAGAAGGCATGTCCTGAAAACAGTAACCTCCAGCTCCTAGCAAGCTGAAAAGCATACAGCAGAAGGAAACAGTAAAATCCAACTACACACTAAGGCAGAAGAAGTCCTACTACAATTTAATCCTCAAAGGACATCACCCTTTAGGTGCTAAGCCATCCTGCTCGATCTGTACACAGGAGTGATTACCATTCCTGGAGAGCACAATGCTGAGAGCTTCTCTGAGTCTGTCTTGAAATGATCTCTTTCCTCCTGCAGGAAAGGAAGCTTTTTCCCTCCTGACCTGCAGACACTGACTACCTCACACTTCAGTACATGCTTATAATGCAAAGGCTGGAATGCTGGATGAGGAAAACCAAATTTTCCACCGTCATCCAAAATATAAGGCCACTGAGAGAAGCATTTGGGCTAGGAGAATGAGATTAAAAGGGCTACACTTCCAAGTCTGTGGGAGTCCTTCTTTCACAAAGACAGTGAGTGAAAATTCCAAGCATGTGACATTATAGGCAGCTAACAAGAAGAAAACTGTGATTATGGTTTTAAAATCATTTTCCTGGGGAAATGGGAGAATGAACAACTGAAGCCTGGGATCCTAGAAGGCAGAAAGGCAAACTGTAAATGGGTGTGTTTGTTTATATTTAGCACATGATGCAGGTTTTCCACCTGTTACTGTGTGCTTTGCCTAGCATAAGAATCATTCCAGCTTCAGAGGAGGTGCTAGGTACCTAGACTCACACCACTATCCACACACAGTTTCTGACCCTGCCCTCTCTAGAGAGGGTGATGAAAAAATGCCTGATGCCTTGAGCACTGCAAGAATCTTGAATGTGCTCCCTCCCTCACAGAGATGATGCAAGTCCTGGACTGCACATTTGGGCTCAGCTCAGCATCACCGCCTATCCCTCCAGGCCTGCCTCCTCACTTCTGCCTCCTCAGAACAGGGAAGACAGAGAAGGAGCTGATACAACCTAACAGAAATTTAACGATGCACACTGCAAGGTGGTCATAATGCAATAACAAGAGCTATATAAGGAACTCCAGTATATTTTTTAATTGAAATTGAGGGTTTGGGGATTTTCTGGGGGTATTTGTCTTTAGCATCCAAACCTCAATAAAGTGTTGTGTCATAGCACTATGATGGCAGGACTGCTAAATGAGTATGACAGCAATGGTCATTTTGTGCTCACTGTGAAGATACAATTATAGCACTTCAACATTTTGCAGCCCAAACCTCTTTTCTTGCCACTGTCTTTAGTAATTGCAAGCTCTTTGCTCCAAGTGAAAGTGACACCAGTGGTCTGAAAACATTAAATTATGCTATTGTGGCCACAATCAGAAAAAAAAAATCTATGGTTAAATGAAAAAAAAATCAACAAAACCAACAAAATGAAAACCCAAACAAACTGGAGAGCAGCAGAGAAAAGTATGATCTTTCCAGTTCTGTTCTTTATAATGGTTCACAGACCTTATCAAGTTTACTTTTCAGAAAGCATAGATAGCTGCTCTCTGTTGCTGCTTTCTGGGTAGGCTAAACCAGTGTGTCCCAGTTACAGAAGCCACACCAAACACTCATTCACTTGCACTCCTCTCTTCAGTCACAATGCACATCCCTGCCCCAGGCTGTATTTTCCATCATCAGTGATGCTCTGGGACAACTGCTTCTCACTCCACAAGGAGCTAAAAGGATACACCTGTCACCACAGGAATAAAATTTTCTCTAGCACTGAAGCATTCATTACAATTTGGAGAACTTTTAGCAGAGAAACATTTGGTGTTTGGAGATGGGCTGTGGGCTATGTGTAGCTAAGGCAGTCTCATCTTTGCCCTGCAGATGGACAGTTTGCAAATCTCCCTGTTTGCACCCACTTTCTCCACCTTCTCCTAACTGACAGGTTGTCACTGAAGGACACTGGTGGCAGACGTCCACCTTCCTTACTTCTCTGTCTCTAAACTGAAGCACAAGGAAAGGTGGCCAGCAAATATTGTCGGGGGACTTAAGAGAGCCTGTCAGGAAAGGAAAACCAGAAACAGGAGGCAAAGATTGTAAAGGAAAAGGAAAAAAATCATTAATGCAACCTGCCACACTTCTGCAAGAGGGGATGCATTTCACCCTCCTTTCGGCATGGTGAGGACCGTGCAGTGGCAAATAAATGCACCTTGGAATCCCACGAGGTGCAGCACCAGGCCTTTTGGTTGAACTTCTCCCGTAGCACCAAATAGCTTTGTTGCTTCAGGGGAAGGCAGGAAAGACGTGCTGCAATGCTTAAGGAAAGCTTTTAGGTGAGACTTTAACAAACATCAAATTAAGGTGACTCTGAATTTCCCACACTGGAAAATGGAAAGTGTCATGCTTGACAGGCGTTTGCCTGTCTTGGTAACATAAGATGCAGGTGGCTGCCAGCCATCCAGCAGGCTCCTGTTTTGACTCCATCAGTGTTATTGTAATGAGAGAAAGTGGAAGTTAAAAGAAAGACAAAAGTGGCCTACGGCTTCAGAAACATCCTTTTTCTGCAAAAAGGACTGAGGATGCAAAAACAAAATAGTAAACAGTATGCAAAAATAAAATAATAAACAGTATCCCCAAAAGATTGAACTCTGCAATCTTTTTTAAATAATACTTAAAAACATAAGAGAAAGGGGAAAAAAAGGTAGAAGCCAAGAGTGTAAGTGCAGAAGGGCATGGTGGGATCTATTAGGAAGGGAAGAAACAGTGGCAGGGAAAAAACATTGGTTTGCCTTCCCCGGGCAACTTTGTGCTCCTGGAAATGCTATATGCAAGCACTGAGTTAGCATGGCCAGCACTCTCACCAACCTGGGGAGTCCTGTCTTGGTGGCTAAAGGTCAGCCCTGTTGTTTGGGAGGTACAGTCCCACTCAATGAGGTGCAAAAGGGGGTACAGTCTATATTTCTCGCTTGGTAGTGGAACAAGCTGTTTCTCCTCCCTGAGTGGGACAGTGTACAAAGCCACCATTGCTCAGGAGCTCATGGACTGGTCCTAGTCAGTCTGGATAGGTGGACACAGGAGACAAGGAAGGAAATGCATCCCTCAGACAGACATGTTGGCCACAGCCCTCTTGTACATTCGCTCCAAGATGCGGTGGATGCTGGCAAAACCTGGTCGGTCGGCAGGCAACTTGCACCAGCAGAGGCGCATCAGGTTGTAGAGCTCCAGGGGACAATTGTCTGGGCAGGAGAGGACATTCCCATCCCTCACGTAGTAGATGACCTCCTCATGAGCCATCCCGTAGTAAGGCTGCATGCCATAGGAGAAGATCTCCCACAGCACCACTCCATAGGCCCACACATCAGACTCTGTGGTGTAGCGGTTGTAGAAAATGGATTCGGGGGGCATCCAGCGGATGGGGATGGCATCATTCTCATTTGCTTTGTAATAGTCAGCCGAATATATGTTCCTCGAGAGACCAAAATCAGCAATTTTGACCACCATGTTCTCCCCCACCAGGCAGTTCCTGGTGGCCAAATCCCGGTGGACAAACTTGCGCTCAGAGAGGTAGGCCATGCCGGCAGCAACCTGCTTGGCAATGCAGAGCTGGCTGGTGCAGCACAGTGCCAGGGGGTTGGGGAGGCGAGGCCTTGTGTCCAGAGTGTCCTGCACCAGGCTGCAAAGGTTGCGGGGCGAGCGGTCACGCAGGTACTCATTCAGATCCCCGTAGGCCATGTACTCGAACAGCAGGCACATCGGCTTCCCAACCGCACACACGCCTGGGAGAGGACAGACCACACAGCTCATTTGGGCAGCAAAGAGAGTTCTACTGTGCAAAAGCCAAAAAGTCCAAAAACACTTACACAAAAGGGAGACTTCCAATAATGCAGAGAGAGAGGTGACCATGCAAATACCATTAACTTTGTGTGCATTCATCATGCATGCTGCCTCTTTTGAAGTCCTTCATCAGAGATCTAACGCTGAGCTCCATGGGTGATGTTAACAAGTCATGCACATGCCTACATGCAGAATTTTTGTCAACATCCCAGGTAAAACACAAGTCTTTTGGAGCTATATTTAATTAAGAGCCCAGTCCTGCTTAAGCTAGCATTAACAAAAGTATTGCCTCTTCCCAGGTGCAACTGCAAGGACTTTCAGGAAGTAACCTTTAAAGTTTTGATCATATTATTTTTAATTATTTTATTTGTTGTGATCATTGTATTATTACAACAATAATATTGTTGTAGGCATGACACATAAGCAGGAAGTCTTCACAAGGGGCATGTTCAAGGGTTCAGTGGAACACTCGAATTGCAAGGAAATTCACAGCTCTAATGAATTCAAAACTCTAATTCACAGTTCTTTATTTTAAACAACTCATGCAAAAAATATTGGTTGAGGAACTACTTTTGGCATGAGTGATATGCAAAAATGAAAGAAAAACAAATAAAAGCAGACAGCAGAAAGGAGACATTTGCCATATCTGTTAGATGCAGAATGCAGTCCCACTGAAGGGCATATGGTTGGCTCTTCATCAGCTATATTGGTGGGCCAGCATTAACCACACTTGCATGAGCCTTACTGTTCATACAGTGATAAAGTAATATCTGTGCGCCTATCATTTAGCTGCTAACCAGCTAATGCAAACATTTAAACCATTTAAAATGTATGTGTTTTGCTTTTTTTGGGCCATCGCTTAGCAAGTGGTGATGCAAATTATTGTGAAATCTGAAATTCTGGTTGATGACCTAATATTTGAATTTTTGAGGAAAAACAAATGGCTGTTCCCAGTCTGATGAAATCAGGATCTGACAAGCATGACAAGTGTATGTGAGAGATTTATCATCCAAGCTGTCTTCAATAATGTGGCTGTTTCTCCACAGCCCCATGATGCAACATTAGTTTGTGCCTGCACCTTTGCCCTTTTCTGGCCTAAAATGTGTTAACAATAAACACAAAGTTTAGTTCAGCTTGGTGCATTTCCTGCTTTTCTTTTCTGTAGCCAAAGTACCTGTATCAACCCAGCTTCCTCAAAACTGTGGTTTATCAATTTCAAATGTTATGGAGCTTCCTACTGAAATAAATTAAGATCTCAGATACTCCCGTTCATGAGAACCAGATCTGCATACAACAACTTAGAGCAGGATTGCCAGATAAAGGTGGCCAGCAGCACCTACTTCAAACAAAAAAATTACAATTTTCTAAAAGAATATTTTTGGTCACCAGTTTTCTTCTCAGAAAATGCCTTATTAGTCACGCCGCAGTGTCAAGACTTTCTAAGAAAAATCCAGCAAAGAAGGATGTCCTTTCAGATGAGAGTGGAAGGAATGGAAAAGACCATTTTTGTGGCTGGCTTTTTTTGCTCATTTAATTTTGTTTTTTTCAATGCTACTAAGTGTTCAGACATCACAATAGTAAGTGGGACCTATAAAACTAACAAGACTTGTGCTATTTCTTTTCAGTACCCACAAAATAAATCACAGTTCCAGGAAGTTCATGTCTTCCCTTGTAAAATATCCGTGTCAATGTTATTAGACATGAAGCAGAGCTAGGCAGCAAGATGACCAGCAGTATACTCAGTGCAGCATGAGGAGGCTTTGATGCAATGCATCATCCTGTTAAGGTAATAGGATGCCTCACTGAGATACCTAAAAGTTTGACGATGTTCGGATTGTCAAATTCTGCCATGAGAGCTGCTTCCCTCTGAAAGTCAGCCTGCATGTCTGCAGATGCTTCCTCCTTCAGCATTTTCACTGCTACCATGGTGAAAGGTTCATATGGCAGCAGCCCTGGGGCCCTGCAAGGAGAGGGAAGAGAGGAAACAATCAGTGATGAATATATGCACAGTAAATCTAGGTTCTGTTTCTGATGCAAAAGGAGAGGCTGACCAAGAAAGAAAAAGAAAGAAAGAAAAAAAAAAAAAAAAGAAAAAGAAAAAAAAAAAAAAAAAGTTGGAAGGCCTCAGAACCAACAGAAGGAACCTTAAAGCCCAGTTTCATCTCTGGGGACTGCAATACGCATTGCATATTACAGAGATATTTAATTTGGTTCAGGAGGGACAAAATTCAATATAGTTTTATGATTACTGGTCTTGCTGCTTACAGACTCATTATCAAGTCTGGTAAAGGCATAAATAAGTAACAGGTTGGTAAGAAGCAACGTCTCCATAGGCTGGAGATCACATCAGAAATTTAATGAAGGAGAGGATGGACCCTTCAATCCAAACAATTCCCTTTTGGTGTGTAATGGTGCAGTTAAAAATAAACCTATTTTCTATGAAATTGTTGAGAGTTCTTCCTTTCCCATACCTGGCACAATGGCGGCTTTGGTATATCTGGCTACTGTTAGAGTCAAAGTAACAATTACAGTAAATGTATTCCCTTGGATTTGTAAGGAAAATAGCCTTTAGTTACTGTTCTCTGTGTATGTGTGCATGGCACGTGTCTGTACCTTTAATTCAACAACTTATAAAACCATTAGCTAATTTCAGCTGGATTTAATATAGTGTAGCTGAGGTCTAGAAAACAGTTAATATTCTTACAAGATTGTGGAAACACATGACAGGATAGAAGGGACAAAGCAAACCTGTGCCTTGTATGGAGAACAAGTTTATGTGTGAACACACAGGTTTTGACACTGGTGAA
This sequence comes from Chamaea fasciata, assembly GCF_029207755.1. Lineage (NCBI taxonomy): Eukaryota > Metazoa > Chordata > Aves > Passeriformes > Sylviidae > Chamaea > Chamaea fasciata. The sequence goes on along the minus strand of NW_027094089.1, from coordinate 45,995,863 downwards.
TCTTCATCTAAAACTTAGAGACACAAATCCGTGGGAGACAGAACCCTGACCTGGAGAAACCAACTTGTTTTCTTATGCATGAGTCCCTGCACCCTTAACAAATTAATTAGATGGGCTTGCCAAAGATTTTGGGGTAGCTGTTGTCAGAGAAGAGTAACTTCCCACTCTTCAAACATGCACCAAACCTCAGACATACTTTTTGTTTCCAGTGCAAATTCTTCCCAGGAGCCTTGCAGCTGAAATTCTGTACAGGTAGCCAGCCAGACCCCACGGAGAGTGGTGCCCATTTATGTGTCATGTTACTACACCAGCCTGACTGCCCTCCCATTGCTTGAATGACAGGTTATTTTATTGCTCAGTAGCAGCTAGAACAGACTCCAATTTCCAAAGCAAACTTCCAGCTTCCTTGTCTTCTACTTCAGACACATGGCAGTTGTCACAGTTGCACTTGGATGCTGTAAATGTCAAATGTCACTGGATGGCAGGATGTCCATCAAGAAAGGAAGCACAGGTGGCTAGATCACAGCTGAGACACTCAGGCAAGGACGTTTGGCATGCCAGAGCAGAGGATCAGACCCCACACTTGTCTGCTTGTGCTGCCTCCATTACAGCACAGTGTCTTCCTTCTTTTCCCCTGTGCTGGGCTGGCAGCAGTTTTCAGTCTCATAGGAGGGGAGGAGTATAAGCACCTACCACCTGCTGTCAATTCTCAGCTCTAGAGCTAGCAGCAGCCTCCTGAACAAAGTAATAGAGACTTTAAAAGTAAAAATAGGAGGCATTTATGTCTTCCAGATAGTCTCATAGATTACCACTCATCTCTGACTAGAAGACCCAGCAGAGTGCCAAAGCAGGGGTAGGCAGAGCTCAGTCATGCCTGCTTTGGAGACAGAAACTCACCCCAGGTGATGTACACTCAACCACCCCATTTCACTGAATCCTGTAATAATGTAAACTCACCTAAATGTGACCAAGTGAGGTTAAGCTGCACAAAGTCTTTTAACTGGCCTTCAGGCAAAAGCCAGAAATTTCACCTTTGGTAGCTTGTGGTGATGCAGTACGGTTCTTAGCAGACCTGGGAAACTCACACTAATCTGGCACAGAGGTAGAGACTGTCTGAAGTCCTGGCAGACAGCTATCAAAGCTGACCCTTTTCATGACCTGAAGACAGTCTTTGCACAAATGACAGGGGCACATCTGCAAGGTAGCAGTGGGAAACTGCTGCCTCTGAACCTGGAAAATTCAGGTGAAGGGCCAGAAAGGGGAATGTTTTTCGAAAAATAGGTCAATTGTCTTCTAGAACAGGGAAGCACCAAAAAAATTACCTTAGGTAATCTCTCTTGCAAATAATTAAAAGTTGAGGAGAAATTTACACTGTTTGTGCACAAGGTGGATAGCAACAGTCCTTTGCCTGCTTCACCACCAATGGATTTGTGCACCAGAGGCATCAGTTGGCATTTAAGTACACGCTGCTCAAAGAACTAAGCAGCGGTGCAGTTAGGAATTTCACTCTGAGCCTATATAGAAAATGTCTGATTTAAGTTCCCAGCTAGGTTTTCTTTTCAAAGAAACTATGTCGTTTCTATGCAGCAACCATGAAAAAAAAACAAGGAGCAGTCTGAAGCTTTTATTTGAGACTGTGTCCTGCTCCCATCTTGCTCACCATAACAATCAAATAGCTTCTCTTAGATCATTACATAATACAATCAACATATACAGAGACTGGTGGGAATCTACCTTTACGCCATCCTTTGGTTTAGTTAAAAAGTGAGCAGGAGACTGCTCTGAATCAGCAGTGGCTGCTATTTGAGGGAGTTGGGAAGGGTGGGGGTTTTTTTTAAATTAACACCCACACTATTTTTCAGCTATATATGAGACAGCAGATCAAAGAAATACCCTTTGTAGATGGACAGAACATAAGGAGCTTCTGTCAAGAAACTCTGACCTTAGGGACAGCCTTGTCCTTAAGGAGCGACAAGTTGTGCATTTGTAGTGTAGGTCTACCAGCCTACTAGCAAAAACTCCATACTGGCCTACTAGCAAAGACTGCACATCCAGGTTTTTGGCAACCCTGATCTTCAGGCTTAGCCTGGACCACACGGCTCCAGCTCTGGGAGAAAACTTGTGTGCTGATCTGCACTGAACTGCATGGAGCTGGTGCTCTGGTGGCTTGTGGGGCCAGTGTGGTCCTCCCAGAAAGAGAATCAGCCACAAGGACCCAGCTGGAACAAACCTGAGCCATGTGCTGAATTTCGTTCTAAGCATGGTTACTTCCTTATCCTTCCAAGTGTAAAGCCATTCCTGGTGAAGACAGCAGCCTTTCAGGAGAAGCTGGTAAATGATAGCTAGACACTTCCTGTCCCAACATGTTGCTTGACCCAGGAGTGAGTAAACACTGAATCAGTACTCACAGCAGCCAACTGGCAAAGACATCACTGGCACTGCGTGCAGAGCTTTGTTTACAGAAGAGCGAGAAACATGAGAGCAGAAGTAAGAGGATTGCTAAACTTAGCTTGAGATGTCCATTTAACACAGGCAGGAAAGTACATTTTATCCTTCTGAGATGGGAAGGCAATAATTTGAGTTTTGATAGTTTCAGCAACCTGGATAGACACACAGCTTGTAACAGTGGGTCAACGGTCTGCACTGATCTGCCAGCAGTGCACAGAAATGTCCATAGCTTTTTATAAGGAATTATAAATCCTTGGAGGCACTTTTGATAGAGATGGTGATAAAATAGGAGGTCCCTCAGAAGCAATATTTCTGTAGCTCCTTCCTTAAGCCACAGAGAGCAAGCATCTCTCAGGATGTGGTACTCCTCACTTTGCAAATGCTTGACCAGGTCTGATGCTTTCTTCTTCATTCCCCTGTCTTTTTCTCTCAGTTACCACTAACAATAACTAAAAGTCTTAATGGAAAGAAATTGCAGAGCTGAAGTGGATGAAATCCACATAAAAAATCATCACATCACTTTGGCACTTGCTTAACTAGCACTTTAGTAACATTTGAATGCCCTTTGAGAAGCCTTGCTTGATATCCATGAAAGCCATTTCGAGCTGAGAAAGGTCTGTGCAGCACTCAAATTGTATTAGAACTCCCAGAGCGAGACCAAAGCAGCACTTAGCAAGAAGAATGTCTGCACTGTTCGCACACAGGTGAAGACTCCTGCAGCATGAGCAGGAAGGTGCCCTGCACCTCAGGGCAGCTCAAGTGCTGTGCTGAGGCTGGGACAAGAGCTGCCCTGTTCCCCCAGAGTGCAGTGCCCCAAGCACAGCTGTTGTACAGTTTCTGTAGCTTTGTTCTTGTTTCAAGCTCAGGCTCCAGGCTAACAATTCATCACAGGCTAAGCATCTATGATGATCTCACTGCGAGCCCTTTGAATTTTGCTATTTTTAGTTCTCTCTGTAGTAAAGAAAAGTATGCCTGCTTCTCTTCCATTAGAAATAATTTATCTCTTCATTAGGAAAAAAATCCATCACAGCTATTGAAACTGTTTCCCAGCTGTAACACATTTAACCTGTATGGAACTCATTTTCTAGCAGGTCTATCAACAGCTTAGCTATAAACATTACAAATACCTAGTTTGCATTATGACTGCTTTTTGCAAGGATAGTCCTTTGCTTTGTCAGTCAACAAAAGCATTTCACCAAGCAGATCTTGGCCTATGGTGGGACACTGGTCCTTCCCTGGCTTTTTGTGATGTCCTCATACACTACTCCAGATACAGCTACAAAATCAGCCATGCCCCATACTTGTTAACTGCAAAGGTCAAAGATAACTGCCCTGACTAAGCAGAGAACTATGCAGCCTGTACACTTTCTTCTAGGAATTTGGGGATGGGACTTTAGGAGGAAACCATTACTGTCTTGCACATTGTCTTGCAGAAATTATAGATTCTGTCAAGAAAAACTAGGCATCTTCCATCCTCCTCATTTTTGGGACTGTCAATTAAAGATTTTTCATATTTGTGAAAGTGCACAATCTCACCTCCCATGATATTATCAGAACTGAGCTGTCATCTAATATCTCAGGTTTAAAACAGGTAACAATGGCTGCAAATTCCAAAAATAAAAAGTGAGAAACTAACTAAAGGGGATACTGTAGAAACCTAGAGGTAAGGGAGTTTATGTACATTACTCAAACACTGATATCCAGATAGCTATGGAGCCAACAAAAGATTGTTATGGCTGGGGAAAGGGCCCACACAGAGGTAGAGCAACATTTTTCTGAGACAAGTGTCCTTGTTCTGGCTCCTGGAGATAAGGACAACACCGTACACCAGAGGTGCAGGAATGAGGATAAGAAGTAGGCAGGAAATGGACTGCAATGGGGGATCAAGAGCACCCAAGAACTCCAAAGCCCTCAAACCTTGTCCAGAAAGGTCGGGAGGAAGGGGCTGCCCATGATAACTCACTTGTACAGAAAGTTAGCTTCAGGGCACAGAAATTTTACTATAAAAGGGTACCCCCACAAAACCTGGGCACTCATGTGCCCCAGAACCCTAAACTTCCTGTCAGCAGAATTGATGGTGGAGCCAGGACCACTGATCTTTTTTCCTCTCCTCCTTTCTGTCTCTCCTTCCATTTTTAATCCATCTTTCTGTCTCCCTTCCTTTTCACACTGCCCCTTTATTCATAACCCACTGCCCTCTGCTTATATAGTAGGTTAGGGACTACAAAATAGCTATTGCCATGGCAGGTGTGTAATTTACTAATAAGAATTTTTTTTTTTTGGTACATTTTTGTAGATACTCTGACTTTTGCTGTTCCTTTCACCCATGAGCATCTACAAATTTTGAGTGTGCATTTCCCATTAAGATTGGGACACCACAGACACACAACCACTCCTCATGTCCTCATTGTCCTATGTGGGGAAATTTTTTAGGGGATTTCTAGTTTGGTTTGGTTTGGTTTTGCCAGTGAATTAAATTGAAATTCAGTTGGGACTGAACTGTAGCAGGATACAATAATGTAATCTGTGGTAATTGCACAGAAAAATATTGGTGTTACAATGGAGATCACCACACACTGACAATTCATAAATGCTGGGAAATGTAAGAACTTCACAATAGCTCACATGTCACAGGCAGTACCTTTGGCAAAATTTAGCTGAAATTTTACACCAGACTTTAGTATGTGAGTAAGGCATTACTTCTACTAGAGAGCAGAAAAGAGTAATTTGTGGCAAAAGTTTATCAAATATTGACAGATAGCACCAGACAACAAAGACAATTATTCAAACCTAAGGGTTGTGTACCATTTGATACACATGTATTTGAGTCGGTGGATGGATGGATGAATTATTTGCAGTGCCAATTTTTCACAAGTACCTTCACATAAAGAAGATTCACAAAGAGACTGCTTACCTGGCTTGGAAGACTCTACCAAATGCTCCCTCCCCAATATCTCTCACATATTCAATATTGTTCCTGGGATACTCCAGGCTAAGCAATTTTGGGTTGAGGAGAAGAGGCATGCGCTGATACATGGGGTTGGGGTGCAGCCGGTCCAGGAGCAGTTCAGAGGGCAGAGTGGTGAGAGTTGGTGTCTCCGACTCTCTGAAACAACAAAGCAATTTTTGGTCAGCGTGTACACAGCCCTCAACCAGGAGATAACTATACACATCTCCTCCTGAGCTTATGTCTTTCAGGATGGAAAAGGAAGGTGCAGCAGGGCTACTGAAGGAGCCTTGCAGCAAGGTGTTATGCCATGGCCCTAATCACCAGGCCACCTTCTGCCCTGGCACAGGAGTTCGACAGAATTTACACTGGCCTGCCACAGGCAAAGAGAGGGCTGCTGTCCCTTACCAGATGTTCACAGGACTTCACTCTCAAACAGTAGAAAGCCTTTTTTTCAAAGCAGCATTTCTTGCACTGAATTAAGTTCCAAGTTTTACCTTTTCTTGTTTTTCCACTGTTTTCGATGACGGCAGCAAACCAGGGTGATAATTCCAAAGATCACAGCCAGAGCAAAGCTGGAGATGATCGAGATGATAACGGTCATGGAGTATGTAGGGGAAAATGGAGGAGGAGGGGGGAGATTTAGAGTCTCTCCGTTTGGTTTTCTTGTTCCCAGTGATAACAATGCTGTAATGCAAATAAAATCAGAGGGTTATGCCTCTTCTAGATTATGGAGCTTTCTCTAAGGGAAATTTAGAGCTAGCCTGCCATTCTGGGAATTACTGACACAACCATATAACCACATGAGAGGACCATACTAGGGAAGCTTGGTTTGCAGTTTGCAAACAAAACCCATTTGTGCTTGCCAGATGCGAAAATCCAAGATCTGGTAAGACTGATATATAATTCCCATTAAGCTGAGAACACGGTTTTTGTATGGAATATTGGAAAGAGTTACAAATGGGAGGTCACATCTGATAGTCTCAACAGTACTCAAATATAGTAATGTCTGCAGAGGGAAGGATCGATGGTGCACAATGTAAACCACTATGTATCATGTGTCCTAAAAGGAATCTGCAGGGAGGAGTGCAAGACCAAGTAAGTTCAGTGTGATACTTTCCCAAAATATCCTTTTGCCCCCAACAATTTGCATCTCAGTCTCTTTAGGGGGAAAATAAGGAAAACTAGTTTAAAGCAGTCTTGGCTGTATTATTAGAGGAAAAAAAATCACTTAACTGTCTGTGGAGTAGTTTGTGAGACATTCTAGAAAATGCTACTCTCTGCATGCAATGATTGAGAACCAGGAAGAAACTGAAATTCTTCTACTTCTTAATTGCCAGCTAAACTGAAAATTACTTGTTTGCACTTATGTCCATGGAACCCCTGTTCCCTGTGCAGGAAGTTTCCAAATGCAGTCTTTATTTCTAAGCCCTGAAATCCAGAAACTTGGAATCTTGGATGCAGTATTTTCCAAAAAACTGGTCTATTCTTTGAACAAGAAATAACAGGAAGACTTAGCTTCAACATCAAAGAACAAAGATGCTTCAAACTTTTTTAGGCTTATTTTAGTTAAAACTAGGGGGGGAGGGGGGTATTACTGAAAAAAATCACCCTAAACTAAAAAACTTCGGAAAGCAGCCTGTAACCCTACCTTCTAAACATTCTGACAAATTAATTTTTAAGAATTCCACAGGACATTGTACTTTATCTTTGGCATTTATATAACCTAGGGCTTGATTTGCCTGTCTTCATTTTCCCCTCTTCATGGGGCACATTAAACCTTCTGGTTAAAGATGCTGAGTGAATCCATCAGAAGACCCAGACCTAGCTGAATTCAGAAGACAGAACATATTGGTGTACTCAGGATGCAAACACCTTGCATGGCCACAAAACAACCACAGTGGCAGAAATTATAAAGTGCAGTTGCCTACCATCTCCACAGGGAGACACACTGCAGTATTCCCAGGTCACAGCTGGATCCTTTGTGTAGCACCAGGGACGCTCGTTCTCACCTCCTGGATTGCGGCAGTAATTCTCAGCATCAAACAGCTCAGGGAAAACCTGGGGAGTCCTTCTGTGCATATGGGGGGCCTTAGGGGAGACAGCAAATTTTATTAGTGCTTCAGCATAATTTTCCCTGCTATTATTATTAAAACAAAACGAAAAAAAGCACCGAAGGAGTGAAGAAAGACAGAGCCTTGAAACAGCCTTCCAGTCACCTGGAATGACAGAGAATGCATTTTTACACAGTAAGGGGAACAGACTGAAATATGATGAGATTGTAAAACATCAGTGAGCTCAAGACTGAAGGCAACCTGTTCCTCACTCATCCCTTTCACTGAGACTGGGCTGCCTGACTCTGAGAAACTCCTTGGAAAAGCAAACCTTGAGCACAGCTCTCCATTTGGTGGATCTCACACTGACACGCACCTGATCACTCCACTTCTGGCAGGGAATGCCAGATGCTGTGACATTGGCTGTGCCCTGGTAAAACTGGCCGTTGCCACTGTAGCAAGTTCCTGGGAGAAAAAAAAGGACAAGAAAACCCCATGGGGTCAAGGCATTTCAGACCATGTCCTGTAGCAGAGACTCACAAGAATAAAGCTTGTGCCATTACATGAGACCATCCGACAGCATCAAATCTGAAGGACTAGACAAAATAGGAAGGGTACTGTTTAACCTCCTGTTTACACTCTAATGGATTGTGCACTCAATACATACAAGGAAATCTGGTAAAACTTCAAAGACAGCACTGCAGCTATCTCTGAGGAAATAGGCCATGTGCCTGTGATGGTTGAGCTGCAACTACCTAGTTCACAGTACATCATGCAGAAAGTGCAGGGCAGAACCACACCAAACCCACCCAAGCAAAACCAAGGCAGAAAGCAAATCACAGCACTGGTTGCATGATTCACAGCCTGCATTCTTACTGGGGCACTAATAAGAAGACTCTCATGTTCATCAGGTTGGTAGCAGGGAGCTGGGATTCATAAAGGTGCCCTCCTCCTGCTTCTGTACATTGCTTATCCTTGTGGATTATTTGGAAACAGCCTACAGTTTTCAGCATGCATAGAAACCATATCCTGAATTATGATCTGAACTATGACCTAAGGAATGGTATCAGTATAAAACAACGCTCCTTATAATGAAGATAGTGTAGTCAATGCATACACAGGGCCTGTTTCAGCTGCAGAAAAATTAAGCAGAAAATCTTGAGATTTTACTGCAGGAATATACATTCATGTCCTCATAGGACATATGTCCTCACATACACCTGAGCTCATAGGAGAGTTTGATGCATGCTGGCATAATCTAGGAAGCAGGAAGACAGCAGAGGTAATGCAGCCTTACACATTTCAATACATAGTAGTAATCTCTAAACTCAGCTGAGCCAAGGCTAACATTGGGACGGATGGCATATATTAAGGTCCACTGCATTGTTAGCCTTGGTAGAAAAATTAACAAACCAGGAAGTTCTTTTGTCATAATTTTGTTTTCCATATTTTTATTTTCTAATGTGTATTTCTTTGACTGATACATAAATACCATTTATGACTCCCATCAGCAATACAATAGCAGCCCCCACATGATGGCAACTGTAGCTCTGCAGAGGTGTAAAATCTTGTTAAGCTGTTCTGGAACATACTTGTGTACCTGAGCCCAGAATTTTATTTGTTTCACATTCAAAGGCAAGGAAAGCAGTGCCTGACACATGCCTCTTGACACAGCTAGTAATAAACATGAAAAAGATTTCTTCACAGATCTGAAATAAAAATCAGTGGGACACCTTAACAGATGAATGTGGAGAGCTTTAGGGGCAAGAGCAACACTAAGAAAGAACCTCCTGAATCCTTCTCACCTTCTGGAAATGCAGTTGCTTTCATAGACTGTCTTACTACAATCTAGACAATCTTGCTACAAACAGGACAGAGGGAATAATATAGCTGGTCCATCTGGGCATTAGTGAATAATTTGATAGCAAGCTAGAAAACAGTTCAGTTCAAGCTCAACAAACACTTATGCACATAACAATGGGTCTAAAGTAAAAAAGAGGGAGAAATATTACTAAAGTCTCCCTGGTTCATGACTGAATATTGCATATCTGTGCAATGCTACTCTGGGAAAATGTGGTGGAACCTGAACAAAAACGATCATGCATACTCAGGAGACAGAGGATATGTCTTGAAACCTCTGTGGCGAGACTGATGCCATCCCATAAATACTCCACTCATATGCTGACACCCCTCTCTTGTTGTCCCTCTACAAGGACAGGGATGGCTGTATTTGCAGGCTGTAGGCACTGGCCCAGAGGGTGCTGAAGCCCTTGTCTCCACGTCTGCATCACCAGGCCCCTAGGTCTTGGGTTGTCAGATGGAGCCAAGGTCTTTCCATGAAAGAATATTCCCCAAAATTCTTGATTTTTTTTTTCTTTTTAAAACTTTTTGTCTCTCCATGAAGAAGGTGTCTGACACTGCAAAATCTTCAGACTTCAACTGCTTGATGAAGTTCAGTGTCTGAGCTTAAAACTGCAATTTTATATGAGTGGAAGAATTGGGTGTGTGTGTTTCAGCCATGACCAGCAGCAGGGTGGGAGCCTGATGGAAGTCAAAGCAGCACTGCAGGAAATGTCTGGGTCTCACTACTAGTCATGGAAGGCTTATACAAGAAACAGCCAGACTTCAGAGGTGATTTGAGGAAAGTGCTGCAAGCTTAAGGTCTTGCAAGGCCAGCCTGACATAGGTAACCATGTCATGTCAACATATAAGGCTGGGACAACCTCAGAATCAGAAATGCAAATATGGATAGAAGGAATAAGAGGCAAAGGGTAGAAAGGAAAGGAAACAGCTGGAGGGAGGGGTACCATCTAAAACCACTGTGCCTCTCTCATAAAAGTTACCAGCCCATGGTCTCCCCAACCTCCAAAGAGCTGGAAATGTGTTTCCCCATGCCTTGGACGTGGAAACCCAGGCATTCCTCCGTAATAACCAAAATCCAGCCAGCCAGTACCAGCAGAAAACACAAAAATATTGTGCAAATGGCAGCTTCAATGAAGAATATCATGTCCATTTCTAAAAACATAGTCTGGAGCAGTCTACTTACTGGTTATGTTCTCCTTCTTAAAATCTGTGAATAGACAAGACAAGATGTAAGGAGGGATTGTCCAGGATGCAATATCACTGGATGCTCACTTGGAAGCACATTACATGAAAAAGTTTCCTCTCTAGCAGTGCTTCAACAGCTTGTTTATTTACAAAGGCACCTGAGTGGTAATTTTTCTATCATTAAGACTGTTTTTTTGGGATTGTTATGGTCTTCTAAATAACGATCCAGGCTTTATTTGCTTGAGGGATTTTTCCCACACCACAGTTGCACAAGAGAGGCAAACAGCCAAAGCAGCTGCCAGTTCCATGCACAGGTGCTGACAGGACCCACCATCGCCTTTTAGTTTAGTTGTAAATTATAGACTGTACCTTTCCCCTCTCCCTTACCAAGAGCATAGCTCTCTGGACAATCAGCAGCCTGTCCACCTTACCAAAGAAGGGGATGTGGGTGCAGGAGCCGGGATTCTGGTGCAGGCTGGGCAACCTGTTGCATTCAGGAAGAGTGAGCAGCATCAGCCCTGGCTTGTAAATCCCCTTCTGAGAGTTCTCCTCCATTGAGAGCCATTCCTTAAAGCAGTAGAGATCCTTTACAGCGAGGCAATTCTCTCTGCATTGTTTTGCAAAAAACAGTGAAATACAGCTGTCAATGGCTTGAAAAAAAAATGGCTGCACTTAGCAGTGATATGCAGGGGTTATGCAGGCTCCATTAACGGGGTGACACTTCTTTAAAGTCAGTCTGGCTGGCTCATAAACCATAAAGGAAACAGCATGAAATTCAATGGCTTCCTTTAAGGAACATACAAATCTACATTTTTAATGAAGCAGGGTTATGCTAAAACACAACACACACCAAGCTATGAGGAGTTCATTCCTATCTTTTTCTACAGATTTTTTGACATCTTCTACTAATAAACATCATAGAATGATTTGTGTTGGAAAAGACATCAAAGATCATCTAGTTCCAACTCCCTCCCACAGACAGGGGCACCTTCCACTGGACCAGGTTGCTCAAAGTCCCATCTAATCTGGCCTTGGACACTTCCAGGGATGAGGCATCCACAGCTTCCCTGGGCCACCTGTGCCAGTGTTTCACTACCCTCACAGTAAATAATTTCTTCCTATTATCTAATCTAAACCTATTCTCTCTCAGTTCAAAGACATTCACCCTTGTGCTGTCACTATATGCTCTTGTAAATAGTCTCCCTCTCATTTCTAGAGTTAAAAATTTTCAATGTATTCTAAAAATCTCACTTGATTTCTATGAATTGTACACTGAAGTGTCATCTACTAAAAGCAAGAGGTGAGCTGCAATTCTTAACCTTCTTTAATTAAACATTTGCACATACTTTTAATCTCACTGGATAAAAAAATGTAAATTTTTAGTGTGTGTACAGGCAATTTTAAATCCATTTTTCCTCTGTAGATATCTGCAGTAAAAGCTTTAGATTGCCTGGTAAAAAGTGACCTGTCTCTCACCTAATGTATTACCTCCATAACAATGTGAAACATTCACTGACAAGAACTGCTTTAGATGTTTAAATGGGCCTAATATGAGAAATTATGCCTGCACAGAAAAAAGAAAAAGAAAAAGAAAAAAGAAAAAGAAAAAGAAAAAGAAAAAGAAAAAGAAAAAGAAAAAGAAAAAGAAAAAGAAAAAGAAAAAGAAAAAGAAAAAGAAAAAGAAAAAGAAAAAGAAAAAGAAAAAGAAAAAGAAAAAGAAAAAGAAAAAGAAAAAGAAAAAGAAAAAGAGAAAAACAAGAAAACACACCATACTGGGAAGTCTGTGGATTTGTTGTATTGTTCAATTTATCAGTGATTTGCTTATTTATGTAGCCTTTCTTGAGAGTCTAGGTGACAAAATCAGCTTTGAGGTTATGTGCAGAGATTTATTTTGCACAGGTCAGCTGAAGTCTTTCCCAGATCTATAACTTTTCCAACCATCACACAATGATGCAAAAAGAAAATGGTACTTCTGGGGTCTGTGGTGAAGAATTTAGCCAAATTCACCACCTAGTGGGTTGATGTAATCTCTTTAATTAAACAACTGTTTTGGCAAGACCAGATGGTCATGAGTTTCAGCAACGGCTAACAACACTGCAAACCCTCTAAAGCACCTGAAGGATGGAGGCCATTGGGAACTATACCAGAGCAACAGCTTTTCTGCAACTGTAATGAATGCCCATCAATTTAACAAGCTGAAGTCATCAATGCCCAGCTGCTCTGTGCTTGGTTTTAGTCAGTCCTGGTTTATTCCTTTTTCCCTTCCATGGAAGCCAGAATGCAACCAGATGGCAAGTTTATCTTTGTGAAGTAAAGAAATACGTAGATAGGGAAATGAGAAAAACTTGCATTTGAAGCACTGGCTGAGACTTGAGAGATCTGGATTGAATTAGGTCTGTTCATTTCTGCATCCTGAGCATTCTTAAATAAGCCTTTTATTCAGTGTTCAATTGCAAAACACAAAATACCATTTTTCTGCAATGCGTCTGTGCCAGGGTTAAAGGAAGATTCTCTGCACCCTGGAAGACTGGTAAAGCAGCCAGAGGGGGGGATGGTCAGTCACTTCTAGCTGGGTTCACATGGTTGTAGCACCTGATGCTGAGCAGGGAGAGCTTGCTGAGGTCATGTTGCTTCAGGTTATAGTTAGGAATATTATGTCATGTAAATGACAGATGGACAAAGAACAGTAATGGCAGAAGACAGCAAGTTTGCCAGTAGTGTTTCTAGGGACCACAAGAGACTATGTCAGAGTAGGTGGGGACACACACACCCAAACAAAGTGAGAGTTTTCCAACATGAGACTGTTCCCTACAGCCTGATCACTTCCTATCAGCAGTGGTTGAAACAGAAACCGGGAATACTTCTGCTGTTGCAATAACAACCAAAGATAAGAGGCAGATGTAATCAAGAATTATGAGATGAGGCATAGCTTTCCCTTAAGAATTCTCATTCTAAACAATTTGCATCTAAATTTACATTAAGTGAAATTCTCCCATGTGGTTTTCTTCTGTTTCATTTCATCTTGTTTTACCCCTCGTAACTTTCATAAAAGCTTTATGCAGCCTATCAGTTGCTATTCTTGCTAGCTAGCTTCCAAATCTACCTTTTAATGCTCCAAATGAGCATTTTAAAAAAAACAGCATGTAAAGAGAAAAATTGGTGCAGAAAATAAACAATAAGATAAAAATACATGGACGTACATCGAGGAAAGTATTTCCCTCAAAAACTGGGAGAACTCTCCCTCATCTGAGAGAGTTAAATTCTTACTCATTAAGTATTTCAGCTAAAAATTTGTGTAATCTAGCCAGTTTCTGCAAAAAGCTATAAAGTTGTCAGTAAAAATAAGTTAAGAGAATTGGAAAGTAACCAAGACCATGTGAGATGTATTCAAGAGCCACCAGACCTCTCTTAGCCATTAAGAAGTATATATTAGATGTCTGAGTTATCAAAAGGAGTATTGGGCTCTGGAAGAACTGCTGTCCAGCTGAAGTTCTCTGAGGACAGGAATTCGGAAGGACGCTATTCCAGGACTTTTCTTATGAAGAAAGCTGCATTAAAATTGAGGGGGAAGGAGGGAGGTATAATTAATAAAACCCAGCATTGACTCATGAATCTGAAGAAAAATGGTTCCAGGCAAGCCCATTAACACTTAGGTATATTTGCAAATGTTGTAACTGTTAGTTCAGGTGCATCAAGATCAAGTGCACATTTATGTTGGTTTATATAATTCTGACTTTAGAAGTGCCCCAGGTCTTCAGTTAAATCACTGTGAGTTCTGGTCCTGCAGGGCCACTCATGAGCAGGGGTAAGTGAAGCAAAGCCGAGATCTAACTGAAATACCTTGAGGAGCTTTGTGCAAAACCCTGAGCTGATTAAAGGGCTGTGCATGTGTGTCTGAGATATAAATACTGCCACAGATCTTGAGAAAAGGCAGAGAGACCATGTGTTTAAGGGGACAGTGACAAAGACCAGAATAGCGAGTAGCAGGGAGGAACCTGCCAGCAAAAAACAAATTGTAGGACTTGGCTGCATGATTATCTCTGGATACTAGCACATAATCTTCTTTTGTAGGATATATGCCACTCCTGTGTTGATGGTAGAATAGAAAGCAGCATAGGTACCAAATAGAAAACTAAATGTATGGTCAGCATTCACACCGGGCTTTTCCTCTGTGCCTTTGTTTTAGAGATATTGAAGCAACAAAAAAGGTCCTGACTACAAAAACAACATGCTGCTGATTGTCCTAAAAAGCCCCCACGTAACTGGAGAAATTACTACTATTAGACATCTGGCCCAAGTCCAGCAAGCAGTGGGCTTGCCATGTCTGTAGAAAAGATTTGTATTTTCTTTGAGACAATAGAGTTTGTGCTACTCTTCTACTAAACACAAATCTGAATAGTATTTTAAAATGTAGATAAGGTCTTCTTTCAAGGAAGACAAGAACAGAACTGTGTGCTTTAGGCAGGGATATCAGCTGCCCAAATGTGAAATGGGTAATGACTAGGTTTTTTAGGGGCTGAATATGTCAGGGGGGAAAAAAAAAAAAAAAAAGCTTCACCCTGATATATATGTTTGGGGCTGTCCTCTCTAAAGCACACCAAACAATCATAATTACATTATAGTTAAAAATAACAAAACCTGGACTGGGCAGAAGAGCAAAAGCTATGTGCAGAGCTTGGAAAAATCTGTTTTATTCTAGTCAAATAATCTGGGAAAAGTGTAACATTTCAATGCAAAGAGGAAAGAAAGAAAGTCACCTCCATGACCATGGACAAGGAGAACAAGGAACAACGAGGGAAGGACTGCTTGGGAGGTTGCATAATGAGGCAGAAGTGTCTGTCACTGGGATGTGTTTACAAATACCTGTCAACAGTAGATTAGCTATAGTAAGAGATGCTTTGGACTCCTCAGGGTCCCTGTCAGCCCAATTTCAATGCACATTTCTCTGCATATAGAAGGATATAATAACCACATTGGAGTTTTGGTTTATCAGGTACAATTACACAGGCAATGTCTCTGGTCTCATCTTTTTTTTCACAATTTTGTCATAGCAGGAAGTGCTAAATGATTGGCATATTGCCTTGGCCAGATTCGTTGCATCTTCTGAAGCCATATTTAGTCAAAATTCCAAAGAAGCAATTACTCTTTATAGTAATAAAACATATACATACTGGCCTAGTAAGAGTTAACAGATAACAATATGTTAATTATTGAAACTATTTATGTAATTCAAATGGATATTCCTTTCAACACTGTCTTCCAAACACCTGATATAATATAAAGGTCTTGACTTCAAATTCAGACCATACCCTAGCCATTTGCACAGTGAGAGCTGAATCAGTCTGTGTGTGCAGAGGAGAGAGCAAAGGGAAAACCTGTGCAACCCTAGAAGGCACAGCTTCACTCAGTTCCACTTGCTACTGCAAGCCTGGACAATCCCTCACCACTCCCCTGCTGTGTACACATCCCCATGAAATGAAAGTGAAATATGAGCACGTTTTTCTTCATTTACCTGCACACTGGTTTTGGAGCTGGCCCAGCTCCCGAGGGATTGCACTCTTGGAAGATGTAGTTACACAGCAGAGACTCAGCAGCCGGTTGGCAGAATGAACTCACCATTTTCAGTTCAGTCCAGGCAGTGTGCACAAGCAGCTCTTGGGTCTCCTCTGGGTCAGCATACGAGGAGTTGAAGAAAACAAGAGCATTTTTCGCCAAGATAGCACTACACACCTCACCTCTGTATGTGCTGCAGTAGCCTGTGTCACCCTTGTACAGCTTGCTGTCAAGGACAAGAGCACACACACAGTAAGCTCACAGATCTAAACAGCCACGTGAACACAATGGCCCTGTTTCTGAATAAAGTGGCATGCGTAAGGCTAACAGAGGGCAGAGGAGATGGTAAATGTTTGAGTGACTATATAATCCAAGAATGAAACTTCTGCAGGGTATCCTGTTGCCAGCACAGGTGAACTCCAGGGATGAGGCTCTGCTCAAGAGTTGTTAACATTATAAATGGACTAAAGATTGAGTAATCACACAGAAGCATGACCTAGCATGGCCCCTCACCCTGCCCCTAAGCTCTAATGGGAAAATATTTTAGTTTCCTGCTCCCCTGAAGTAGGGATCAGCCATGCTGCTTTCTGCAGTCCTGTGATAACTTAAGATTTTTTCTGTGCTGTCTAACAAGAGTTAGAGTTTAATTTAAGATAGACTTGATGAGCAGGGGCCAGGGAATTTTTCACAAGATCAGACCAAACTCCTGCCTGCCCTTCCTCAGCTCCTGCATCACTCCTGACCCTGCCCCTCTTCCACACCTTTAGCTGGGGGACTCAGAGACAAGGAAGGAACAAGTCTCTGTGTTTTTATTCCCGGTGTTTCTCTGCAAGGTGCATCTTCTCTCTTCACCACATCTCCCATTTTGCAAAGTCCTGCCATATAGCATGGAGACAGAGTTTTGCAAGAGCAATAAAACTCACAGTAGGGTCATGTTCGAGGGCAATTTGTTTATCTTTTCCATGTTATTTGCATCTAGAAGGAGATCTCTCCCCCACTCCCTTCCTCCTTTCTTCCCCGTGGCCATCAAAAGGGAGCAGCAGGGTAAGGGCAATGCACAGGTCAGCCGCGCTTCCAGCAGCTCCCAGGGTCACCCAACAGCAGCAAGGTCTGGGGGTAGAGGAGGTGCCCTCTGCTGAGACAGCCTGTGGGATGCAGTGTCCTTGGTACGGGAGGCAAAGCTGGGAGAACAGACTCCCTCTGTGTGGGGAATGGCCAAATCAGGGCAGGGAGGAGGGCTGGGTGCAGCTGTCCCCACTGCTCATTCAGTCAGTGTAACTAGGGTCAGAGGGTTCAATTCACAACACGCCAACCATTTGGAGCAGTCAACAGAGCTATTTATATCTTTGCCTTTTATTTCTTTCCCTTGTCCAAATAATCACCCATTGTAAACTCCGGGGTTTCTTGCTGGTTTTTGTTCAGAAAACTGGAGGTACGTGGACTCCAAGGGATTACACAAGGATTACACATTTCTGTTCTTCAGATGTTGTTCTCTGCAGATGACACTCCCTGACCCTGTTTTAGCTGCTCTGTTTTGGGCTCTGTATGATTTTTTTTTTTTTTAAATGTTGTCACATTAGATAAAAAATACAGGAAGACACTAATCCCTTGAGGCTTATGAAAGTGGCAGTGATGCTCTGACACTGCATCATCCCAGGCTCCATGGACACACCTTCACGTGACACAGGAGTCCACCAGCATGCTGCACTAGTCTCACTGTCCATGAGATCTCTCCAGCACACAGGAGTTTTCTCCAAAGCAATGCACTGATCCCTGAACCCTGCTAGAACTGTTCTTGGCATGGCAGGGGTAATGTTATTTACATTTTCCTCATGATTCCCATCGTGCTTAATCTGAAAGTTGCATCCTTCCTGTGCCCCAGGGGCAAAAGCAGGGACAGTTGTGCTGCTGACTTCAGGGGGCTGCAGAGGCAGACTGAGAAGAGCTAACAGTACTAACATTTTATTTCTCTGCTTTTCTAAAATATGCAAGGAGACACAGACCAAGTAGCAATGGAGAAATATCAACAACCTGTTTCTCACAATAGTTTGTCACAGAAAGGGAACATCATGCAGCAAATGTTAACACCTATGGGGACAGATGGGCTGAGCACTTGATCTGTGATCTGTGTCCCCATGCCTGTCATACCTGCATTGGTGCAGATGTAAGGCATAAGTCTGCCATGATTACTTAATCACTTTTAAACTTCCTGAATCAATGTTGCAAGCTCCTGGGATGGAATCAAAAGCCTTTGCAGGGGGTCTGTGTCAGCAGAGTGACAAAGCCACGTGCTCAGACTTTCCCAGGCTCTGCTCTTTTCTCTGATGGCCAGAAGGTCCCAGCCCATCTCCCATTCTCGTTTTCCTTCCAGACTGATCAGCCAGTGCAGCATATAGAAACATGAAAGGATTGTAAAGAGAAAAAGCCAGCTAAATAATTCAGTCCTGCAAAAATTATTAAGCAGAAGTTCATTTCTCATCACATGGAAGTGGCTTTACTCATCTATAACTCTGCTTGGAACAAAAAATAACCTTCTCTTGCCTTCATCTGGTGAGCACCAAACCAAAATACATTTTTTAACCATGAACAGGCAGGAGTTTAACTTGTAGTTAAGCTTTGCCATGAAAATTTATAAGGTCAAGGGAAACTGTGGATCTGTAACCAAATAGAATTTCCTTCAGAATATTCTCCCCAATACCATATTTCAAACACCCTTACTGCTGGCTTGACTCAAAACCATCCTTATCTACCCAAGCTTAGTCTCCAATTATGCTTCTGTAACAGACCTCAGTGATCCCTTCGGGTGAACCTCATCTGCACAGTTGGTATGCAGAAACCCTACCCCTTCATTTAAGACAAATTAACCAAACCCCTGGGTTCATAATTATTCTTCTTCCCAGCCCAGAAAGAGCCTCCACAAAACCACAGAAAGACATTCTTACCTCCATTCTGCCAAGAGGCACCAGATCCAGTAATGGTGATGAGCCAGGAGAAAGAAGAAATGGAAAAGACATCAGTGACACTTCATTGTTCCCTCTGAGATGCATAAGTCAAGATTTCCAGGCTAGGAAATATGTCTGAGAACTGTAAGCTGTATGAAAAAAAGTGCACCTAAATTCTGTTCCTTTTTTTGTATCTTCTTATGGGGAAGAAAAGTTGGCCAACACAGAACACTGTAAAGTGAGAAAGAATGATGAGGAGGAAGTGGACTGTTGATGGCAATGCCAGCTGACGTGAACTCTTGCACTGTAAACCCACACTTTTATCCTGATCCTACGTAACCAGCAGGTAGCATCCTCTGTTTAAGCCACATAGATATCCATTACTTAAGGCAGCAGCTGTAACAAGTAGGAGAAGCCAGGGCTGGAGGTGCAGCACTGGCACACAGCAGTGATCCCAGTTTCCAGTGCCACAGGGAGCTGGGCAGTGCCAGCACAGGGAGGAGGTACTGAGCATCAGCCAAGGCCAGAACACCTCTGTCCTGGGAGCCTTGTGAGCTGGGGCAAGGCCAAAGCAGACTCCTGCTCAGGTCTAGGAGGGTGTTGTCCTCCTGCTGAGCACGCAGGGCCTGGAGGAATACAACTTCCACCAGCCCTAAGTACCTGTGCGCTCCACCACATTTGTAGGACACAGATGGGCTAAAGCAGAAGTGGGGATGGGAAGTGCCCAGCAAGTGCTGAGTACCTTATGGGGCAGAGTTTCCTGCTAGGTTTCAATACCCAGTGTAAGAAAGTGCATGATTATTTTCTCAAGAGAGCAGAAGCTAAGGCACAGAGAGATGAGCAAGTACCTGCCTGGTTAAAATCTACCAGGGCTACCATCCCATGTCCTATTGTGATTCCTCTAACTTAATCCCCCTGCCTGTCCAAAGAGGGATGGGACCAGCTTCCACCTTTCTCCCTGTATGACAAATGCTGTTAGTTAACTCTGACAGAGGTATTTCTCCTCTTTGGAAATTTATTTTGACATTTGGGAGGTGTTCCTGAGAGAAGAGATAACTCCAGGCAAGGCAGGACACTACTCTAACAGCAACCACCCTGCTTTCTGGATGCCAACCCCTTGTGAAGCTGAACTGCTTGAAACTATTTTCACTTTGCTGTTAGATGATACCAGCACTGGGCCATGGCCACAATTTCCTCCACATGGATGAACTTACCAAGTGTGCTTCTGGGACACAAAGTAGAAGACAGCATCAAACATTCAGGAAATGATAGCTATGCCAGTCTCCAAAGTGTAAGAGTATATGAGGAAATAGCCTGGTGGAGGATGTACTTGTACTCAAATTTAGGCCCCCATACACTATCAGCTCTGCAAGGCTTCCCCTCTTCCCCCGGAGTACTCCACACCCCTTTCCTCTTCCGCAGCAGGAAAGGCTAAAAAAATTAATGGCCTCTTCTTTCCCTTCATACCTGAAATGCTGATGGTTGCTGCTGCTTTTGCGGCTCCAAAAGTTTTGCTGTGTTTGTTTGTGGCAAGACAAGTGAACAGGCCAGGCCGGGTAACATACACTTGCAGTCTGGAATCAACCACTCTGCTCTTGACACTTTCTGCTATAGACCCCGCAGAAACCTAAAAGGTGAAAGCCCAGTGCAATAATATTTCAAAAAAAGATGCAAACAAGCAAACAAAGGAAAAATCTGAGACAGAGTCCCAGGCATTTAAATTAGCAGAGGAAGGTGTGGCAAGGAGACAGAAGTGGCAGAGTGTTAAAACTCGCTGGCATTACTTTGGTGCTTTCTTAGCAGCTGACTTCACACACAAAAATAAATGTTAGAAGATCTCTCCTATTTCACACTTCAGCAATATTTCTGCAATTATGTTTCAGTTCAAGTGGGTCATAGTCATAATCTGGTTTATGTAATTGAGCTGCCTAATTACTACAGGGCTTCTTGCAGTAGGTTGTTTAACTCTTCATGCCTTAGCAAGGAATGGCACAAGATGATTTTGTGAACATCCGCTATACAGAGGAAGAAAAGAAAATAGTTTGAAAGTCATTGCTTCTGGATTAATAGAACCACGGCCATACTCTCAAAGCAACCATGAACAAAGAAAGGGCTCTGGCTGCAATACTTCAGCAGATGTCTGGTAGATTTTCTTATCTGGCATCTGGAAATATGGAAGGGGCTGCAAATATGATAATTTTGGCCAGCTCTTCTCCCACATCAGTAATTCCCAGTTAAATGAGCTTGAAGCTTGCTGATTTTGGCCAGTTAGGTTTGATTTACCATCAGGTCTTTCCTGCCAACAAGGCATTCATTAAAGTAGGAGAGCATGGTACAAACAGATTCTATCCTAGAAAGGCAGTAGGAAGAAGAGAATTGCCTGCTCTAATCTTCATCCTGATAGGAAGCATCAAATGCAATTCAAGTATGATATGCTGCCTGTGCATCCCATAGGTGTGACCTGACTGTAAGGACATTGCAGATTGTCTCCCTGGATCCACCCCAGCAAAGCACTCTACCTATACATGTAACTAAGACAAAGATATCAATCTGACCTCCCTGGAGGTTGGTAAAAATGTGCTTTCAATGAGATCTTTCAGTGAAGTGAAATACCCATAGATATTGACAGCAATAATTGAAAAAGCAAGAGGGATCTCATCAGTGTTGTAACATGTCTTGTAAGCAGATTGAATTCTCTATGAAAAGAAAATGCTGAAAATAATATATTTGTTTTACCTCACTCAGAGTCAGCATGGAGTTATGGTGAGAGAATGTTCATGGGAAGAAACCACTAAATAATCAGACCAGCACAGTTTGTAAGTATTGCACCAGGTATGTCAGTTGCTGTGCAGATGGAGGGATCAGGAATATTTTTTGCCTTATAAAATGAAATCAGTTCAAGAGGGTTGGAGCCCAGGGGACATTTTTTTCACAAATATCTCTTTTGTCACAGAGCTGCTCAAATTTTGTTTTAGAATCCTTTTCTCTCCAGAAGCCACTCAGCACTAAAATGGGGCAGGGACCTTCTCAGTGGGAAGGAGGTATTTCCTATAGGCCACCTCTGCCTTCAAGCATCTTGGTGGGATAGGTGGCTACTTGCCGTGAGCATCTTGTGCTAATCCAGTCTTCTGCTCTTGCTGCCTCCTCAGGCCTCAGGTGTACCATTTTTGGCAGGGCTGGACTGTGCCTGCTGAGCACAGATAACGGAGATTGTTCCTTCTGGCCTGGGACGCAGAACGAAGAGGTAGCTCAGGTCACTGCAAGCAGTACAGGCAGTATGCACCATGTACAGTGGAAAACCACAGGCAGTGGTGCCTAGCACTTCCACACTGGCCATCTGTTGTTTTCTTTACTGGAAACTTCAAGATGTTCCCTTGTGTTAATTGATTCCCTTTCCTTTTCAAGCACATTCCTGAGATTTTATTTCTAGGAGTTCTCTTTTTAGCCTTTAAAACATCACCTCAGTTACCAGGAAATTAGAGACATCTAATCTTCACACCTGACTCATTTATTCCTGGATATGTGGAAAACTACATTATAAGGTCCATGATGTCCTGTGGTGCTTAGTGGGAGGAAAATTAATTGTGTTTCTATTTAGGTAGGCCAGGCAGCTGCTGCACAGAGGAGTTTCCATACTCCTCTTCCAGGGCAGCTCAGTAAGGTCAGCTGACTCCACTTCTTCGAGCCTCAGGACAATTACAGGTCAGTGTTCAGAGACCATAATGCCACAGGCATGCTGCATCTTCAAATGACTCACTACTACTGTGAACCAGTCCTCAAATTGGCCATCTCCAGTCCACTGGCTTCCTGCTGACTCTCCCAGAGACAGGCTCTCATTAAGGTTTCCTTGCCATATTTAAAGTGAGGCAATCTGGAGCACTACCCTCCTGGGACAGGGCTATGCTTTTCAGACAGGAAAGGGGCAGAGCTGATATGACCAGTCAGGCAGTGGCCCAGGAAGGGGCTGAGTATCACGTCATGTGCCTCTGCTTTCTGTAGGACCCATGCATCAGGATCTCAGCAGAGCGCAGGTCTGTGCCCTGGAAATGTACTGCTCTTCCCAGGCACCCCAGACTCCTGCAAAAGGTTTCCTTCAGAGTGGGGAAGAAGTCTTAAATAAACACTTGCAGTTGTCTCAAACTAAATATTGTCAGAAACCACTGAGCACTCATGGGTCTCAGCAGAGGCTGATCTGGTCCCCTTGCTGCACTGCCTAGCAACATTGAGGGAATATAGAAAATTAGCCCTAGTCAGACTGGAGAACACAGTAAGATATAGAGGAGGCAAGGAAGGCAAGAAAACCTTCAGACAGCTTTCATGGGGTCTTAATAATGTGTTTTAATGCATGGAAAGACAAGATACAAACCAGGATGGTGATAGCCAGCCTGCACTCAGCAGACACTCCACCTGCCTCCACAGAATCATGCCCTGTGGCTCACATCCTTTAAAAACTGTCAAAAGACCAAATAGAGTACAAAACAGGTTCCCCTTAAGGACATAAAGACTAGAGGAACCCATGGCTTGAGCTGCAGAGCTGCTATGACTGTGGTCCCTTGCTCAGTCCCACACAGGCAATATTAGGAGTCAAGCAGGTCTTCAGTTCACTGAAATGAAGGCATTACAATAGCCTACACACAGGCATGAAAGCCAGGCAAATTGAAAGCAAGCACCCATATTAAATGGTCAGGATCCTTAGACCACAGAATCTTTCCTATGAGACACAGTGGATTTGCATCCCTTGGTGCCTGCCACCGAAGAGGGTGTGCCTTTCTTAAGAACATACTTCTGGCCAGGGATAAATTGATTATATATCTATCTAGGTCAGTGTAGAAATTTTCAGATGTATTCTCTTCTTCAAATATGCTGTGTATAATGCTGTTCCACGGGTATTTAACCTCAAGAGAGTTTGCTCTACTTAACTCCTTGGTTTGTGTTGCCTGTCAAATGCCCAATTTTGCCTTTTTAGTGTCACCACATTATTAAAAAGGGAAGAAAAGATAGCTGCAGAAATACACAAAAAATCCTAGAAATTCTGGCTTGGAGGAAGGTTGAAGGAGTCTACAGCATCCTTCATCTTGGGCTTTCCAGATAGTGACAAATGAAGTCATACAACACCCTGGAGAAGGGGGACAATATTTTTTTCAGAGGAGAAAACTGCAGCAGAGAGATGAGCTGGACTCAACCAGTTTGAAAAACAAGCTGCTAAGTTAGCAAGGAATAGAAACCACTGGTGCTGACTACCAGCCCTGTTGTGATTCCAGCTGATAGCAGTCCTCCAGTGCCAAAAGCATGAAAAAGAGGCACTTACAGCTTTCCCATTTTCCAGCCAGGTAACAGTAGGGACTGGAAGGCCAGTCGCTGTGCACTGCAATGTCACCACAGACCCAAAAGTAATGTTTTGGGATTCAGGAGCCTTCAGGATTCTGGCAAACACTGCAAGAGAAGACAAAAGTGTTCGTTGAATGATAATGTAAAGCTGAGGCTGGTGCTGACATGGGAGTACTCCCTCCCCAGCGGGTCTTGAGGCAAGTCACAGCTGCATGAATAAAAGCAGAGCATAGAACAAACAGGCTTCCCAGTGAGTGACAGTCTTGGAAGAGAGATGAGGAGGAGAAAAAAAGTATTCTGTTATATTCTGCACCTTAAAGACCAAAAGTTTACCTCTGGAAATTTCTATGTCAAGTGCAAAGCCTCAGAGGAGGTAATGTGCAAGAAAACCAGGCGCAAAATCTTCAGTAGCATGCAGATGGAACAGTTTACAGCAAAAAAGCAGCAAGTTACGATGATGGCCTGCCCAGGATGACCTCCTGTGAAGCTTTGTTCAAACCATTAAGGACTACCAGTATGGACATGTGCCATAAAGGTAAAGGGTCAGATAAGCATCTCAGTCTGTTTGCAGTTAGTAAGACTTGCCACAGAGTGCTGCAAACACTGGCATTTTCCACACAACAATAAGCTGCCCTAAAGGAACAGTGTCTAACATCAAGCATCAAAGTATGAGAGAATGGCTAGCAAAAACTTTAGGAAGATGAGATGGAAAAGTAGCTTAAAGTGGCTTCTCAGTTCTATGGCTCTTGCGTCTTTTGTGGAAATATGGTTACTGGGCACTTTGCAGATAAGCAAAATAAGCATTCCCTTTGCCTCTCCCGGCCCCGTCCTTTTTTTGTTGGGCTTTTTGTTTGGTTTGGTTTGGTTTGGTTTTTTGTTTTGTTTGTTTTGTTTTTTGTTGGTTGAGGGGGTGTTTTTTTGCGGGGAGGGGCAAGGGGGGTGCTGTTGACCAGAAATAACAGTTGAAGTATTTTTGGTGAAAACTTATCTTGATCCAGAAACACAACCCTGATGGTTTTCACAAGCTGCTGTACTTGGACCACACAGAGAAAAGCAGAGAAGAGAAATTTCCCACCTGGAACATTTGAGTTTTGACCTAAAATTTTTAATGGAAATGCCAGAATGTCTGTACGGAAGCAGGCTCAATAGCACTGTCATTCCTTACTCAAATCTCTCATGCTTAGTGAATAACACTTTCTGGACCACAAAGCAATGTCTAAAAGTCTCCATCAGAAACTTTTATAAGCAGGGAAGTTTCTGTTGGAGTTGTCAGAAAAGCCTGAGATCTTGTTTGCCACTTCTACCTGTATATTTCTCCTTATCAACATACCTCACCATGTCACCATCTTCTGTTAGCCCTGTACAGAATTAGAGCACCTGTCCCCAGTATTTGTGATGGGAAGGCTTTGTCTGCAAAATTTCAGTTGAACAGGAAAAAGTATATGCTTTCCACATAGTGTTTTCACTGAGTTCTGAGCTGGTATGCAGCTGAGATTTGTTTTGACAAAGAGCCTAAAAACAGTTTTTGCTCATAGATAAGAAGCAGTAGGAGTTAATTTCAGTATGGAAATCTTTTTGTCATTCAATAAACTCTTGGGCAGGGGCTTTTAGGAAGATAAAGTTTAATGCCAGTGAAGTGAAAATGGTGAGAGGATAAATATTATATTGAGCTTCTTAATTCTTCTGTGTGCTCCAAGCAATTCCACTATCAGTGCTCAGTGCCACCTGCCTAAACTCAAAGAAGAGCAGCATCAGGCTTCTGCACCCCCTTACCCCTCAGCGAGGCAGGAGGTATGAAGCGCCATCAGTAATAAGCAAAGCTGCAGTCACTGGCCAAAGGCTTTTCTCATGAAGAATAAGTGAAATGAAACCTTTGCCTGAAGTTTGACTTCAGGCCACTAACACCAGATGGTTATGAATTTGGACCAAAGTTTTGCAGGCTAAGCTCATAATTATTTTTATACTTCTTTTGGAGAAATACTAAACTTTGGGGCCTGTCCTCTGGCAGCAGTTACATTCACGTGGCTCCTGCTGAAGCCAGCATGTTAGCTTCCAGAGTCGGAATATGGCTCTTAGTGTTTTTCTAGTGCTGCCCAGTGTGCTGCTGGGACCCTTGCCCACCTGATGATGCTGACTCTGCTGCTCAGATCCTTCCCAGTTAATACCAGTGACAAATTACCAGCACCCTGATGCTGGATGGTGGCACATATGACCTCCTCTGTACTAGGTGTTCTCCCAAAATCTGCTAGGATCTTTCAGCCAGGAAGAAAAAAGACACACTTTGAAAATGGCAATAGCACAGGGAGGGTGCAAAGCCACAGGAAGCACTATGGCTGGCCCAGCTCATGCCTGGAATGGGGCCTATGGGGAGGTCAGAAAGCTGCATTCCTCTTCCCAGGGTCCAACCATCAGTGGCAATCACTGCGCCTGCTTTAGTGGCCCAGCACACTGCTAGGTAAGCAGTTGTCTGCCAGCATAGGGAAGGTATCAGGCCATTCTTAGAATCCTAAAACACTGAATATAGGGATAAAAAATCCATTA
The DNA here is from genome assembly GCF_029207755.1 of Chamaea fasciata. Taxonomy (NCBI): domain Eukaryota; kingdom Metazoa; phylum Chordata; class Aves; order Passeriformes; family Sylviidae; genus Chamaea; species Chamaea fasciata. Next base: position 45,969,002 of record NW_027094089.1, on the reverse strand, counting down.
ACAGTTCCTAAACCTTCACATGAATCTGGTGGCAAGTACTGCAGGGAGGGATGGCTAAATAAAATTTGGCCTGTAAGGAGCTAAGCTGATTTCCAAAGTGTGGAAGAATTGAAAATCCTTCTATCCCCAGTTCTATCATGCACGCTTTTCAAGACCTTTAAAATTGAAGTTACATATTTAATTCTTTAACATTTCAGGTACTTACATTTGTATGCTTTCAAATATTTTACTTAAAGTTTAGCTATGTACCTAAACTTTGTAGCCGTAGATGGTATTACTGGAATAAACTGCAGAGGGGGAATTTTATTAATTTATTTTCAAATGAGAAATTTCCTGGGAAAAGGGCCAGATTTTCTGGGTCCCAAAATATTTTGGAGCATGGCTGTTTGGCCAATCCAGGGACATATGTTCCAAAGGGCTCTTAATCAATTTGGGAAACAGTATTAAAAAATAGCATCAGCTATTTCTCAACCACATAATCCATGGAGAGATGATCTGACATTGCTGTCAGACTTGAGTGCTGTGGGAAAGTCAGCATGGGTTGCGTAAGTGCAACCAGTGTCACCTTCCACCTGTGCAAAGCAGGGCAAGAACACCAGCATGAGCTCAGGGTCCATTTTGGCAACTGCATAAGCAATGAGATCTGCCCTGTATCTAAATGGCAGAACACAGTCCCCACAACTATGATTTTTCTGCCCCCTCCCTCACCCCCTGCCCCCCACCTCTCCCCCCTCTTCCCCTGCCCCCCAGTTCCATAAGTAAAGAAAAGAGGAAAAGGCAAGGAAGAAATGGCAAATCTGGTGGTGGTGTAGCTGGCAGGAAGAGGTGGGTGAAAGGCAGGAAGAGGAAGGATCAGGAAATAGCAATAAGTATTAGTAAAAGTCACTTTTTTTCGTGGGCTCAGGACTGTGTCTTGTTCTCAGTTTTCCTCAGAGTGAAGATTTCCAACAACCAGGTAATTTCTAATACTTCCATTACTTGTCTGCCTTTCCCCACATCCTCCTGAATGTGGATTTTGCCCTTGCTTGTTTAGCAATATTGCCATTACAAGGTTAGCAACATTCTCATCAATACCCCTGGGCTCTCTGCACTGGATTTACCCACAGGCATGCTAAAAAGCAGTTAGGGAAAGTGGGCAAAGACAGCTTAATTTATTTATTTATTTTAGCAGAAAATGAAACAGAGGAGCTGTAAATGAAATCCAGACAGCTAAGAGCCAAGCCAGCCTGTCAAATTTCACTTCCAAGTCCTTCAATAAATGTATTTTTTTTACAGCCTTGATAAATGATGTTCTGTGCACTGCAGGGCTTGGTAGGAGGTATCTGTACTGTGTCCAGCTGCTCTCATTTCTGAGAATTACGTAACATCATCCAGTCCAAATAGTAGGGCTTTAATTCAGTCACAAAATTTTTCATACTATAAAACAATTAAAGCAGCATGCCCTCCCCCCTTGCCTCCATGTTGAATGGCTAACTCTTTCCAGGTGACTTTTTTTCCCCATTGCCTTTGATTGAGCTACGTTTCATTTCCAAGGTTTGGGGTCTGGCCCTGTAGTTCTGGTAGATGACTGCCCTCAGTCTAGGTGAGGCCTATTTTTTTGTTAAATAAGGCTGGATTTGTCCAGCCAAAACCAGACAGCTCTGTAGATGGTCTGGGGCCATGCTGCTGCTTTGGGGAAAGAACAAAGTGATGCCCAGAGCACCAGTGATGCTGTTTGGTTTTTGTCTTTTTTCTTTGATATGTTCTCCATATTCTTCCCACAAATACCTGTAGCTCTGTAGTCTATTGTATTAGTGACTAGTTTTCCCATTACTTTTCCATGGCCTTTCCCTAGGCAGAAAGACAAAATAAATTCCAGAGCTCCAAGCCCTGGGAGGTGCCGGGCCTCTATGTTATCTTGGTTCCTCCAGGGAAGCAAAGCAGAGAACAGCTTTTTGAGACACATTTTCACAGACAAAGTACAGCTGGTGCCTAGGCGGGGCTCCGGAGAAGGGGCTTCACCTGGAGGGGGGGAAATTGCATCACCACTTGTCCTCCTAATTGGTGTTTTTTATCAATTATGCTGATTTCCTAAAACTTATAAAATAAAAAACCTATTAAAAAACCTTCTCATCCTTGGGAGGGTGGGCTTTTGTGGACATTTTTCCATAACTGCCCCTGAAGGCCTTCAAATAAATATCTGCTCTTTTATTACCTCTTTACTAAAATTATCTCAAGTTTCATTTCCAGGTTGGGAAAAAGGCAACACAAAGACCATTCAAGCACTAGTTTTGGGGTGTGAGGTAGGTTGCTTTATAGCCAGAGGCCACAGTTGCTTTGGTGAACCCTGTATTTAAGAGCATATGGGCAACACTTTCCCATCTATGTGAATTAACCTAGCTTGACAACATCCACAGGTGTTCGCATCCAAGAGTTTGTTACTAGTCCTGGCATACGGTAAAGCATCTGCACCCCCAGTAGTCCAAACCAAGGGAAGGCCACCAGGAGATAAATTTGCCTTGGCAACCACCTGGCAGCATTCCCTTCCCACTGCAACCAAAGCCAGCCCTGACGGGTGAACCAGATCCAGTGTGCCCATCCTGCCAGATCTGATATCTCAACTTCCCTCACTTTCCCCAACTGCTTTGTATTTACCAATGAAATGTGGCATTTTGGGTGATTGAAACCGGGTCTTATGCATAGCATTTTTTTTTTGCAGCTAAGCTCAGAACATAGTAAACGCAAATCTTGCATGCATGATGTATTTTCCTTTGTATCCAGTGTTGTGTTGAGATCCAATGTGTCTACATTGCTGCAGGAGCTGGTAAACTGCATATTGTCTTGGAAGTTTTCCTGACATAAATATCCTGTCAAAGATTTTGCACTGTGCAAAATTCATGTGTAAGTATTTAGCTAAATTGCAAGCATTTTTTTGTTTGTGTTTGCCAGTGTTCCCATAGCTCTTTTGTTCCTGAAGTGTGAAAGGTCAGAATTATTTCTTGTCTGCAGAGGTGTGTCTGGGTTTGGACTTTGCTTGCTAAGCCATAAAAAAAGATCATTTCCACTTAGCAGCTGTATGCTGTGAAGAACCATGAAATTGTACCACTGTGTTTTTTGCCAGTAGGGAATCCATTTGCCTAATTCCCTGTTCAGATTCACTCAGTCCATAACCATTCACTCTTCCTGACAAGCCTAAACTAGGCAGTCAAGGAGAGATAATATGTAGAGGGACTACCATTTCCTTCTGACTCGTGAGAGACGATGGAAGGTCTGACAAATACATTTTTAAATACATAGAAACCTGCAGCATTTATGTTTTCTAACATTACCTGCATGAAATCAAAAAAATCCTTGAAATGCCAGGGTCAAGAACAGGCCACACATCATGCTCATGGATCAGTGATCACAGAGACAGCCACACCAAGCTGTGTGCAGGAGCTTCCAAGAGCCAGGGCTGACCAGGCAAGATACAGTCTCTGCTGCTGAATCCCACCTTGGAGAACAAACAAATTCCCCAGCAAGGACAATCAACCACTCCTCTTGCAGCAACAGCAGCAGTAGGTTCTGTCCGTAGCTTAGCACTTCCAAAATGGGGATGAGTTAATAATTAAATCCCAAGATAACTGCAAGGTCAGTTTCACTTTGATCTCCAAGTATTTCTTACTTAAGTTCTGTATCTATCTCTTTTTGTAAGTCTATCAAATAACTACAAAGAGGAGCAAAATATCTCACAAAAGCTGATATGAGACACTTCCATTTATCTCTATCAAATTGCTTACCTATTTTATTTAATCTGTGTACAAACATGCTCATTGCTAGAGAACTGTGTGTATATGAGTGATCGAAACAAACAAAAATGTACAAACACAGTAAGAAATCCACACAATCACAGTATTATTTCTCAAGGAACAGCACTATTATGTATGGGGCCCAAAATAGCAAGGTGAGGAAGAGCTGTAAGCAAGCTGTAAGCAAGCAGTACTTCATCATCCACTGACCCCCACCCTGTTATTGTGGTAACTGAGGAGGATAAGCCTTTAATGCATCAGAAATATCTGCATTTTATACAAAATCACAAAATGCAAGCTCTTCTGGTTCCTGAGATATTAATTGGGAGATCTGGGTCCTGCTGTAGTCCTTAAAACAACACACAGCACAGGCTAGACTCCACAGCAATACACAGACACTCAGCCTGGAGCCTGAGGCTATGAGAATGGGCACCAGGGACAATTCAACGTCTGTGTGGAAGTAAGATGGAGCAAAGCACATCTCCATCCTGAATCATATGCCTTCAGATTCAAAGCTCTAGTGTCTGATATCAAAGCAAATTTTTCTTAGCAAGGCAATAACTTTTCAAGGTAATTTATTTTAGGGTGGACTCCTAGATATATGGGTGGTAGGACAATTCGCATTAGTAGAAAGACTCATGTGATGGCAAACATATCAGCCACTAACTTCTCAGCTGTGAAAGACTTCACACTGCATGTAGATGTCTCTGGAATCCTAAAAGGAAACACCACAAATATTCAAAGATGTAATAAGCAGGAGTAAAATGTAAATAGATAGCTTATATCCTGTGTAACTATATAAAACCTGTTCTGTACAAATGTTCATCTCTATACACAGAGCAAACACTAGATTCAAGGACAAGTGAGGATAATGTGTTCAAATTACTTCCCAAGGAAATGAATGAGGAAATTCTTTTCATGTCAGTGCTGGTCTTATATATGTGTTTGGTTTCCTTGAAGGAAAGACCCTTTTAAACCTCCCATGTTCTGTCTCATCTACGGTACAGAGTCACATCAGATGCATTTATCTCTGCCTCTACCCACTACTGCATGTGAAATTGGAAAAGAAGTTCCCAGACTCCCGAAGACAAGGAGCAAATCCTTTGCTTGTTCTATTCATGATCACAACCCATCATGGCTGCTACCAGTCTGTGTGCACGTATTGAAATCTTCACGGCTACACACAAGTCTCCCTCTCCCACTCTAAAGAATTGATCAAACAATTATGGGGAATCACTGGGATACCCAAAACTGAGATAATTCATGCATCATCCTGACATCTGGTCTCCACCATTGGGTAACAGCAATGCCATAAATTTAATTACATGTCATGTGAAAAGTACTTCCTTTTGTCTGGTTTAAAGTGCTGCTAGCAGTAGCTGCTAGGATGTTCCTTGGTTTGGGGGATAGCAAGGAGCCTGGTCCCCGCCCACCTTGTCCATCACTCATGCTTGATTTTTTAGTCTTGAAAATTCATCTAGTTCCTCCTACATCAGAGATCCATCTTTGTCCCAAATTCTCAACTCCCTTTAGATATGTCCTTTTCATGATGGTCTATGAGGGGTTCCAGTCACTTCAGAATACTTGTCTCGGTTTACTCTGGTCCCCTTTATCTGATTGCTATGAATATTCTCTATCCTCTACTCCCTTCATTGTTTTGTGGGAAGTTCATGCTTTCTAGCTAGCCAACGGTTTACAAGAGAGAGGGATTTTAACTGCCATATCTTTTTTCTCTTAAAACCACAATTCATGCAATGATGTGAGAAGGTCATAAATTTTTCAAGAGCCTTCCTGAGGTCTTTGTTAGGAGAAAAAAGTTTTTGTGAAAGGAAGTAGCAGACTCAAATGCTTCTTAAAGAAGAATCTTGTGTATGTGCCTTGTCTGAAGCCTCATGCTTCCCAGGAGGCCTTCACAGCAGCGCCTCAGTGCCAGAGGCCACCCTGTGATCATGACACAAGGGCAGCATGAACCTCATGCCAATGCCACAGCAGAGCAAGCCTTGGGAGCAAACTGAATAGCTCACTCCTACCTGTCATTTGCTGAAGGTCTGAGGCTGTTTTCTTTCCCCTGCAGCTGTAATTAGGGCCATGGTTCTTGCTGCAGCATCTGAGAGCCTTGGGATGACTCTGGTGGATGCCATAGGTAGGAGGAGGTTTAATGAGATACTCTGGGTTTTCAGTTATGCCCACGCCACCCCACTGATGTCAGTCAAATACTTTGGGGTAATTACAGGCCAACTTGCTCTTTCCCAGTTTCCTCCTCCCAAACTGTTCACAATTTTTAAAATCAAACTGCTGTATTCACCCTTTACTGTCATAGGATATTGCCTGCAGGTACATAGACCAGCACCAACACAAACAGCAAAGCCATCCTTTCCCAGAGTTTCTGCCTCTGCTCAAGGCAGAGCTGAAGATTCTTCTTAAGTGTTGGTATTTGAATTTCCATGAGGAAATTTCACCCAATACTTATATGAAGAACTACAAACTTTCTTGCCAGATTGCTATTTGGCAATTCACCAGAGCCAAAACACTCTGACTCAAAAGACAACACAGATAAAAATTCAGATTTCATACTGAAATATAATCTGTGGGAAATGCAAGGTAACAGTGCTGACTGGCTGATTCAGTGGTCTCTTAGTATCTCCCTTTCCTACATCATCTATGCCAAGTGCAGGCAAGTCAACACAAAAGTGTAAAAAACTTTCTGGATGACAAATCCGGAGACAGCTTTCATTTGAAACACAGATCATCTCCGGAATGTGGTCTTTCCAAATTGATAGAAGTGTCTGCACTAAATGCACATTTTTGTTTCTGTTACTTAAATTTTGGTGTGACTTGCTAGTCTGTTGATTTATATGTGATGCAAATTTGTCCCAAGACTATGTAAGACATCCAAAAAACAGCTGAAGGAAACTAGTGATTTACACTTTACAGGGACAGTCTCTTAACAAAACGGCAATGGCATTGCTTTCTATTGTCAATTAGTTTGCCATCCCCTCACTGGCACAAGAATTAGACTAAATGATTAAAATAAAAGTCTAGACCAAATCTGGCAGGTCCTTTCTTCTGAAGGGATGGTTCTCCAAGGAAAACCTTCCTATATTTAAAGCTAAGGCAGTTTTCAGAAGTGGCTTACAGGGGAAATTTTTGTGGCCTGTGGCAGGGGATTATTTTAGTAGCTAGTTGTAGGCAATAAAATGCAACCAGGAAAAGACTTCTATCTACCAGGGCTGGAAAGCAAAACCAAACAATATCTAAGTCAGGGGAGTGTAAGAAACCTTGCTTCTACCCTTGTTTTGATTTGATTGTTTTGTGTGCTGCCACATAGTAGCACAGAACAAAGTGAGGCAGCAACACTTCTGCAGAGCGACAAATGAAATGGCCTAGTCAAAGAAAGGGTGAGTACTCCTCAAGTGCCTCTTCAGACAGTTGGAAACTGCAGAGATTTGAACCAAAAATGTAGATAAATCCACGGAGAATAAAGGTAGCTTTTTGTTAAACACAACTACTTCTTCTAAGGTTTGACCAGGATAATTTGTTTGTTTCCTTACAGATCTGTGATTGCAGATTTCTAGACATGTGTCTGTAGAATGATGACTTCAAAGTAAGTGTTATCACACAGTATACTCCTGAATTCCACAAGTCTCTGGTGCCACAGGCTGGAGATCAACCTCAGTTTCGTATAAATCACAAGATGGAGTTGCATCTAACTCATTACATAACCTACAAGACCATGACATACTCTCTGCTCCCACATAGCAGTCCCTGTGTCTATTGGCTTTTTCTGTACTTTTCAACATTAAGAATACATCTATCACTGTGCAAACTGGAACTTCAGAGGTTTCACTAGCTGGATGCAACACCTAGAAAGACAGGAAATTTGTTCTTTACCCACTAGGGAAGGAAAACCTTTTGCATACCAGTTCCAGTAGGCTATTCACACTGTCTTCCTACATCAGAAGACTGCCATTCACATGCTCCTGTTGGATTGGAAGGACACCTCTCAGAAGAATATTTTACCTTCTGTTATGTTAGTGCCTGATTCACCACAACCCTTTGTACATTTCAGCAATAATAATTCCATTATTTTCCAGAAAATTGTCTTTAAATAGTTGAAGCTAAATATAAGGTTAAGGCTGAAACATGGTTTATGGCATTTTTTAATTTGCAAGCAAGTGTTACTTCAAAATTGTCAGAAATTCATGGTCAACTTTTCAATTTATTTTGTTATTTTTTGTTTTGAAGAATGAAGAAGGACAAGAGCCCTTCTTCATGTGAATTCTACCAATTCACAAAGTGGCATTTTCCTTCCCCCAAGGAAGATGAAGAAACATTCTCCAAAACAAAGAAAAAAAAATGAGCCCATGTCAGGCAATGACACCACTAAATCACCACAAAATTTACTAGTTTGTGGCTGTTCTGCAATGGACACTTCTTATTTGATGCAGGAATTACATATAATTTGAATGCTGGCTATAAGTACAATATCTGAAAGAGATGGTGAGAGATGAAAGCAAAACCATCCAACAGAATTTATTTCACATATTAAGAAAAAATTAATGAAGCAGATTCACTCTGTGTCGGAGTCATAAGCATGTTTGTAACAGGAATATTCCCATATCTCTCACCACACAAGAGCTCACGGCTTCAAATATATTTTTTTTAATGTCACACAATTCATACTCCATGGATATGGAGAATGCCATTCTTAACTCACTTCAAACCTTGGAGACTGTACAGTTTTAGGCAGCAAGCCCAGAAGCTAACCTGAAAAGTTCTTTCATGGCTTTTGTGGAACTGTTCTTATTAATGGACTAGTTCAATGTCACTGGAAATACCAACAAAAATGAAAATTCCTCCCCTTCTATGGCCTATGTACATAAATAGCTGTCCAATGTATACAGGGAAAAAAAAGACAAAGGTCTTACAGATTCTACCGATTTCAGATGCTCAGAGGAGGCTCAAAAATACCTTCTTGGCACAGCTTAAATCTTTATACCCTGCCCTGAGTTTTCTCTTACATCAATGGGAATTTCTGCATTTGATGACAAATCTCAGCACTACTGATGACAATAGCTGCATCTATATTTCCAAAAGAGTGATTTCACACTGCAGATAAAACTGGAACATCATAGCCATCTCAGTCAAGATCTTGTCAATAAACTTCAGCCTTCAGATATCTGTGTGAACTACAGATCAGATAAGCAAGCAAATGCTTCTATTTAACCATAGTTCTGAATCTTGGATTTATCCAGGAACCTTTCAGCCAGGTATTCACTTTGAGATCAATATAGCAAACAACAAAAAATCTGTGGAAATTCTTTGGCAAAATACTGCTTCACTGAGTATATGTCCTGGGTTGTAGTATAGGATGTGCACAAAGTACTCTATCACCATCTTCATGAACTGTTGAATCCAGGTGAGGTCGTGTTTCCCCAGACCCCCTCCCTCTGGGCCATTATCTTCTGTTAATGGCCCATCAAATGCCTTGCCCATGACTCATAGATAATTCCCTCCAGGAGCTATCTCTGTTTAATGGGCCATCAAGGACCCCCTGCATGACCCATCATCCCATTGTGAGATGCTCCGCCCAGGGGGAGGAACCAAGCATTCTCACTTGGATATAATCTGGGGTTTGGGACAGTACGGGGGGCCCTTACCCACTGGATTCCCAGAGGAACAGAGCTACCAGACCTTTCTACAGGATCACTGCTTCAGGAAGACCACCTCATCTGGACTGCTTCCATCACTCTGCTCAGGTAGTATTCTGACTCTGTCAGTGGTCTTTTGTATTATTGCATCTATTTTATTTTACTTTCTTTCCTTTCTTTCTATTAAATTTTATCTCTGACTTGGAGCCTCTCATTTATTTTGCTTTCAAACCACTACAGTATATAAATACTCTTCTAGGTTTTACAGAAATGTACATTACCAAAATTTATAATGGAATGATTAAAACGCTAGTTAGCAAAATGCTCATGACAATAGAAAATTAATACAAAACTGTGGGTAATAAATGTTGCCTCCAGGAAATTAAAAACTCATTTCTTGGAAAACAGTCAAGATTATAATGTTTTTGTTTTATCTCAATGCATATGTTACCTTCTGTAGACATCTATGGATGTACAGTAGCAAAAGGAAGTCATTATCACATGCTAATTTTAGCAGACCCAACAAACTCAGTATTTCTTATTTGTTTGGTGTTGTCCTGATTTTTTCAGCCTTCTGACGTTTGTATTTTTGTACTGGAGTTTTTCACAGACTTTTAGGTAAACAAAAAGCGATGTTTTGAAAACTGTGCATTCCTCTTTAAGAAAAAGAACAATTGATGGACTTCTAAGTTAACCAGTGGGGTCAGAGAGGTGTCAACCTCACTGCCCAACCTCTGGTTAAACTCCAAAAACTATATAAATTGAAATCAAGAAATAAGCACCTCTCTTTTTGCACTTACAACCTAACTGCGTAAGTGGTGTTCTTTCATGTCTGTCTAGCGACAGTTTGGCTTTGCTTAGTCCTGTGGAAAAGGCTTGTTTCTGCCTATTGCATTTCTGCTTCATGCCAGTACTTTCACTTGTCCTTTTTTTTTATAAGCTGAGTGGGCTGTAACTAGAAGAACCAAGTGAGGAAAACACCACCATGCAGCTTCAGCACAGCTGTGAACCAGCTCACTAGTGGAGAACCAATTTATAATGATGCCAGCAGATGTCAGAAAGAACCAACCCTACTCCTTTGAGGCATTCCTCAGAACTAAACCAAAGACATGTATCATTTTACTGCTACAGGACACATGAAAATCATAAAATTGTATGTAAATCTTCTTCAGGAGCGATGCCTGTCTTGCATAGCTACTCATAGTCACTCGGCCAATGCTTGCCTGTTGTATCCCTTCTCCATCCCTCATCTCCAGACCCTGTTCCCTGATGTCAAATCAAGGGGATGCTCCACGACCTGTTTCTTTTCCTAATACCCTCCAGGCACCCCAGACATACTTTCAGTGAAGGAAGTGCTGTCCATAGACTCAACACAGTTCCCAGTAAAGAACTCAGCTCTTCCCACAAACCCAGCAATTAGGTCCATTATGACCATGTATCTACCACATGTGGATTATGCCTTTTAAGAAAAAAATCTATTTCACCATCACTTGTCCAAATTCATCTGGGTTTGCTCTAAATTTGAAGAAAAGATGCCAAAAACGGCAAGATTTTTAATCCTCTTAATAAAAATCCTGACCCAGGATTAATTTATTGTAATTCATGATCTAAGCCCTGGTGCCTGAAACGTGCCCTGGGAAAGTGAACAGTCTGCCCTAACTTTGGACAGGTCTGTGCAGAGTGAAAAACCCACAGAATCTCCTTATCTCCTTCACCCCATTCACTGATGAAAATCAGGAATTGAAAAATCCATTTCACTAAGAGAGGCCTTCAGTGCTTTCTTTTTCCTGACAAGAACTGCCCCTGAATTTTCATCTAAAACCTATTGCTCAAATTATTTCAATTTTTTTAGAAAATAATGAAACCTTAAAAATACTTAAGCTGTGCTTTAAAAGTAATTAATAGAGACCAGTATTATGAATATTGAAGAAAGCTGACAAGGAATAGAGGAAAAAAATATCTAGAAAATCAAAATAGCAGTATTTTTCAAACAGTTCTGCCTTGGGCCACTGAAACCAGACAAGCAGTACTGTAAGGTACCTCAGTAGTGTATACATTAGGACTAAAACTGTTGTCAGTTTGAACAAATGGATCCTGCACAGTTCACTCTATGTACTTGTGACTTGCTGTAATTTCTGGGCCAACTTGAGCAAGTGCCTGACCAAAAGTACATTTAGGAGCCTGATTGCCTGCACAAGGCAGAGAGTCATTCTTTCAAGAACATCTCTGCACTTTGAACAATACCTTAAGCTGATTCCATGATGTGGAAGCCTAAAAGACAAGGGGCTAATCTGTGTGTCTCAAACACTATTAGCCACACATCTGTGGAGCCAACCAAGGATTGTTGGTAGCAATGGCCAATAACCAAACCATGACTGGAGAAAGGGGCCATATGGAAGTAGGGCAGTACTTTTCTGGAACAAGTGTCCTTGTCCTGGCTCCCGGAGTTAAGCACAACAGAGTACAGCTGAGGTGTAGGAATGAATGAAAAGGGAGATCAAGAGCACCCAAGACCCCTGAAGGCCCTCAACCCATTTCCAGAAAGGTCTACAAGAATGGGCTGCACATGGCTGCTTTCATTTGCATAGAAAGTGAGAAACCTAGCTCTAGGGCATGGGAAGTCCACTATAAAAAGGACTACAAACCCTGGGTACACATGCGCTCCAGGGGCCTGCATACCCCACCAGCTGGATTGATGCTGGAGCGAGGACTGGTGATAACTCCCTCCTCCTTTCTTCTTTTCATTTTCTCTCCTCCTCCTTAATTCACCTCTCTCTCTCTCTCAGTCCCTCTTGTTTCAACCTAGCCCTTTTTCCAAAACCCACTGCCCCATGCTTATATAGGAGGTCAGGGGTTACCACACACATTTCCATGCCAAATATGTAATTTATTAATAAAATTTTGTAAGCTTTTGCAGGCCCTCTTACTTTTGTCATTCCTTTCAGCCACAAGGACCTATGATCTTTGGGTGTTCCCTTTCATGTAAGGGTGGGATGCCACACAGGACTAATGCTGGAGTCACTGAAATGGAAGCACATAACAAATCAGGATCCATATGATCTAGATCTAGCTAGGCATAAATTATTACACTGCACTTTGAATGGACACTTGCCTTGAATTAAATATTCATATTTAACCAGCCATGTTTATTCATTTTGTTTTAATATTAAACCACACTATGCAGGCTGGGGACTCCAGTAAATACTAGGACCAAGATTTTTTTAAAAAAATATGGTAATGTTATTGCAGAGAAGTGATAAACAACAATTTTCATAAATTTTTTGAACACAATGAATGCCCAAAGAACACTGGAGTGTGATTTTCCTGCTTTGGATAATTTTAGTATCTTATTTATTTGGAGCTATTTTTAAATGCTGATACTAGTGGGGTAAGAGAGGCAGGAGGGGAGGGATACTAAAAATAATAAAAGAGGCATGTGAGAGTGATGTGTGTGAGTACCGACTTGCAGGCGTACACAGGTATGCACACATGTAGTTATGCTAAATATCCATGAAAAAAATCTAAAATACCATGAGGGGAAGGGATTTGTATGTGCAGCAAGCTGCAACATCAGGATTATGGGTGTTGTCAGTTTGAACAAGTGGATCCTGCACAGTTCACTTTATGTACTAAGTCAGGATTAATTCTTCTGGACTTTGGAAGCCAAAAATATAAACCAAACATGTGTCTGCCTACTTTGGGTGGCCACCTGAAATTAGGTATATTATACAGGTGTCCTACCCAGAGAAACCAAGGTGACCTGGAGGAGAGCATTTTTTTGTTCACCCAACACATGACTGGAATATGAGGGGATAATTTGTGTGAGGGCATTGACCTGCCACTCTAATTGACCACCATCAGTTAGGAACTAATCTTCTTCATTTTAAAAAGAGCACACATACACACCCCAAGTAGGGTATTTGTGATTTATTTCGTCAGTCCTTGAATTAACAGGCTACTGCATAATTCTGAAGATGGAGAGAAACCAAGACATCAACCTTAGCAGCTTTTAGATTCCCTAACTGGCTCTGGCAGATCTGGAGCAAAGAATTGCATTGCCAGAGGCCCTTCAATGTTTGTGTGCATGGCACCAAGTATCTGCCATTCACAGTTTAACTCTTGACAAGCCTCTGCCCATTTTCTCAATGACAGGGGCCAAAAACCCAGGCCCCAAGCTATTCACATCAAGATCCAACTCCTTTCAATTTGCCTTAACACTCTTAGCCTGGGAGAATAAAGCTCTAAATCCAGTTTAAGAATAGCTGCCTTCCTGTTTTAAAGCTATTTAAGGAATTTCTAGCATACAAGGGTATGTATGAATATTAAACAGGGACAAAAAAAAAACCCTGAAAAATAAAAGCATTTTTTAGGAAAACAGCAGACCTACAGTAATGTGTAGTTGGATCTAATATACCTGATACTGCTCCCAGAAGGAAGTCTATGTTCCTCTTAGAAATGGGATTTCACACTAAATAACCTCTGATAGTTCCAGGCCAAATGTAACCTACAATATTATTTGAAGCTTACTAAACAAATGAAGACCCTTCTCTATTTTTCCGCATTACAGTCATCCTGAATCAGAAATAAAAATTAGTTCATCTACTAAATCAGTCATTCCCTCACTCACTCCACAAACCCTTGCCCAAACCAAATTCTCTTATAGGATTCAGGAAGATAGAATGCCTTGTTGCCCAAATTTGGGTACCCCTGTCTACTGTTCTTAGCACTTTGAAACTGGTTGTGGTTCACACCACAAAGCAAACACCTTCTGCACATAAGAATTGGACACAGAGTACATAAGGACCAGAAACCGAAAAATCAATCTGGTATTCATTTAGTGGGCAGAAAATGTTCAAGTCTACAAAGGCAAAATGTCTCCTCTCCTTCTCCTTCTCCTTCTCCTTCCCCTTCTCCTTCTCCTTCTCCTTCTCCTTCTCCTTCTCCTTCTCCTTCTCCTTCTCCTTCTCCTTCTCCTTCTCCTTCTCCTTCTCCTTCTCCTTCTCCTTCTCCTTCTCCTTCTCCTTCTCCTTCTCCTTCTCCTTCTCCTTCTCCTTCTCCTTCTCCTTCTCCTTCTCCTTCTCCTTCTCCTTCTCCTTCTCCTTCTTCTCCTTCTCCTTCTCCTTTCCCTTCCTTTTTTATCACCCTCTAGGGTGGTTTTGCCAACATAAGCACAGTACTTCAGGTTAATTCAAGTTGACTGGGTATGCATGAGGGGCTGGGACATGGAACTTGAGCCTGGTTCAAAAGTCACTCACCTTCCACCACCACAGTAGCAGGTTTTGAATAGGCTGTGCCCAAACTGTTCTTGGCCACGCAGCGATACTGTCCTGCATCTTCTCTCTGAACATTGTGTATCCTTAAATTCCCAGAATCAAGGACAGCAATGCGAGCAGTCTCCTGCCAGAGGAAGGAGAAATTGAGGTGAGGACTCTATATGCAGGCTGCACACAAACAGCATCAAAAATCTGTTTACAAAGTTTGGGCTTACATGCATGAACACTATACATGTTGTCCTACAACCCAAGGATTTGGGTCCAGCTCTTCCTGTTCAGCATTGTCATGACATACTCACCCATTGCTATTTTTGCAGATCAGTGATTTATAGCTTCAAAAGAGAATCTTATAAAAGAGAACACTCACAAGTTCTTTTCTCAGTATTTGGCCATACTTAGTAGTAACAAGCATATATCACATAAAATATAGATACAGAGAGAACATTTGGTTTGTATGCAGAATTACTGCAGATGAAGATGTTTGTGAGATGAGCTCTGGATTTTCCAAATGCTTCCTTTCTTGCTACTAGAATTCACAAATACTATAGCTAATGCTAATATTAAACACAGTACCTTTAGCAAATAATTAGCATCATTGAAAACCATTCTCTACTCACCTTTACAACTGTTTCTCCTTTGACCCATGAAACAGAAGGTTTTGGATTCCCCATTGTAGTGCATGGAAGAACAGCCTTTAAACCTTCTATTATTTCTACATTTATAGGTGGACGGGTTATTTTGGGTCCTAAAATTTTAAAAGCCAAAAATAAAGTTGAAATGAAGCTAATAAATAATAGAATGAGACAAATTCAGAAATTACATCAAAAAATCTGATGTCTGTATATTGCTAAAAGATAGAGCAGTCTTTGTTGGTTATGAAATGCTTTGGTAAGAAAAAACATTCTTCAGCACAGCATTCAGTTTCAGTTTATGGATGCAAAAGCAGCTAACTTGTGTGGGTTATTTGTTTTCCTAAGTGGAGTTTAACAGTCATTTGAATTAGGGCCTGGGCTAAAATCCAAATTTAGATAAGAGTATTTCCAGTATTGAAGAATGTTAGCATTCCAGGTTCTAACATTCTTCACTGTGTAAACACTGTCTTGTCTCAAAGCTCAGATCTGGATTGGACTGATTTCTAAAGTGTTTTAACCCAGGCTTGCCTCTAGCTCAACAAGGAGGGCATGTATATGCAATTAATATCCTTAACTGAAGGATTTATAACTATGCTAGTGAAAAGGACAATCGAGCCTTAAAGAAAAAGCAATCAAACTCCCATTAAGTTAATGAAGGATCGATTTAAATTCATTTTACTGAAAGAACATGGTCTGTCTCAATCTGAGCTGAGAGTCTAAAAGATCATCATCTCAGTATTTTGGGAGATCTGACATTCTGGGGCCCTTGCATGATAATGAACCAGCAGAAAAGCAAACTTCGGAGAGCATCACCTCCTGGCCACCACCTGGAAGTGACTGGGATGATGCAGAGTTCCAGAATTACCAGACTTTGAGGGTTATCTCATTACCACAGACAAATCCTTTCCTACAAACAGAGGTTTTATTCAGAATATACCTCTGCTGCCCCTTAAAGTGTTTGCATAAATAACTCTAGCCATGTGAGTGCAGCTTTACTGAGTTTGGCACATATGTAGCTCTCTGCAAGAACAAGTCTTTTGCCTTCCATGTGGGAGGATGAGATTTACAACATGGTGCTCCAGACCATTCAACAGTGCTATTGAGAGCATCTGAACATAATTTAATTGATTTTGCCATCCTCTGGAAGAAACCTATTAGTGAAATTTAACATTTAAAATTCACTAGGAATCTGTGCAGTATTGCCACAGAGGTCTAATCTATAAGCTGTGCCTCTTTTACAGCGTTTTGCACGAAGGGCATTATTCAAAGCATCAGTTTTTGTCCCCAGATCTTAGAACAAGTGCATGTTATTCAAAGTAAATAATCACAACTTCTTCAAGTTATGATTCCATGTGCCATGCCTCTGACCCAAAGAACTGCACTCAGCTTCACAAGAACAAGTCTGCCCTGAACATGGATCCCCAGGCACCATACATGGGAGTCTGTTCTGGCTTTCAATCAAACACTCACATGGCCTCAGGAGGAAATTGCATTTCCACTTACGCATTTTCACCTGGAGAGCCCCACAGCTCTGCGCAGGTGCTCCAACTCCATTGTCTGCTGTGCAGCAGTACACCCCATCATCACTGTCCTCCACGCTCAGGATGGTCAGAAGCTGCCCATTTCTCTGGATGCTGTACCGTGTATCAAACAACCTGCAGGCACAGCACAGATTGTCCGGGACAACCAGGGACAGAGAAAGGGAATTGCATTTGAATAATATGCAGACTGCTCATGTCACTACTAATGGCACTAAGCTTTACCTTTGATTTTCAACCCACAAGCCGAAGGGAAGGTGCTGAAAATCTGAGTTCAGCTTTAAGATTCAGGTTCCCACTAGACCATGCAGTTACTGACCATCCCTAGTGTAGTGGCAATTCTTCCTCCACGCAGACATTGGTAAAGTAAGTAGATATCATGTCTGGGGTTTTGACTGGCCAAGGACAGGCATGAGCACAAACAATCCTTTCTGGCCAGGTCCTGTTTAAGCATAATTGCTCAATGTAAGAGAAAGGTGCTTATATATGAACTAGAGCTGGCTGAAATTGTTTAAAGAAACCTCATTCAGGAAAAACAAAACAATCAAAAAAACAACAAACGCAAAAAACAAAAAAAAACCACACCAGGTTTTTGTGGTGGTTTTTTTGTTTGTTTTTGTTTTGTTTTGTTTTTTAATTAAACAGATGAAGTTATGGAAATATTTTTACAGTTGTGAAAAATACACTAACCAAAAAACATGAACTTTTGTGTCTACATCCTGGAGTGGTTCTGTCTACTTGTTTAAAAAAAAAAAAAAAAAAAACAAAAACCCAACAAACAAGCAAAGAAATGTGCTGAAGGCATCTGAAAGTTAGAGCATTCAAGGATAGCTGTAGTTTAATGGCAGGAGGCTTTAACCTGAATATTTCAGGGAACTGAATAAAGCCCTGAAGCTGAAGCAACAAAAATACAGGATATTGTAACAAAGTATGTGGAGCAAAGACCAATTTCATATGTGAGCATGATGAGAGAAGTGTGGTATGTGAGTAGGGGAGATGTGTGAATTCAAGTGTGAGAGCCAGGGAAAGCAGAAAGAAAGGTGGTGAGAAATCAGAGGGCTGAGCTATTGATTTTCATTGCAAAACTGCAAAATTATAAAAAAATATAAATAAATAGTATAAATTGACACTACAAATAGTAAATTTCTTTGTATTTTATTTTCCCACCTTTGTTAATGCTTTTAGGAAGCACCTTCATGAAACTGGACTTTGATTTTTATGAACAGCAGCAAAAGGGTTCTGACCTGAGGATTTTGTCCCAAGCAACCAAATACCTGACCACTACATATGTCAAGTTTTGTCTTTTACTGTTAAAAATTGTACAGTATTCATTGACTAATCTGAATGTACCGTTTATGATGTTTTAGGCATGTATTTGCTTACAACAGCATTTCACCATTCAATATTACAACTTCCTTCTCTTTTTCAACACAGGAAGAAAGAGCGCCATGAAGTCATTTGTAGTGTAAAAGACATGCTGACCCTGTCGCCTTTCTTGTCCTAATGAAGATTCATTGTGGGCAGCCCTGTTCTGGAAAATGGGACAGGTAACCATTTCACTCAGCACAGGGCACCTGCTGGTTTACTTGCACAAGTTTTGATGTCAAAAGGAAAGGCACATCCAGAAGACTACTGCTGACTATATTCTCTGGCCTGGCTCTACTCCCACTGAAGCTGAAAATTTACATACTGTTTTGTTTTTAAGGTTAATCTTGCTGTCTGTCCAGGATGCTGGGACCTTGGCAAGAGAAAAAAAATTTGGAAATGACGTAAATGATATTAATTGCTTTCAATAACTAGGCCCTTTGAGGTTTGATATGCACATACACACAGAGGCACAGAAGTACATTTCTATGGAGTTTTTTTTCAGAAAAAGAGTCTTCTGACCTGATGTTTTTCTGTCGTGAAAATAATTTCACCTGAGTTTTTAGAAAGTAACAAATATATTCAGCTTATCTTTTCCTCTGTCTTTGGTCTCAGCTTTTGTATCCAGCAGTCCTGAATATAATGCCTTGTGAAACACTTGCTGTTATTAATGCTGCTTCAGAAGCCCCAGTAAAGGAAAGAAGCACTTGAGTTCTATGGCCTTACCAAAAGAGGTGTTTTTATCTTTATTTTCCATTTTGGTCAAAGCACTGTGTTTCAGAGAGAGAGTGGAATGGCTTTAAGAAAGATGTCTTCTCGAAGAGGGTATTGAGATGATAAATCATCTGGATTACAAATTACCTTAGAACACATGGAGAAGGATCATATTAAAGACATGGGGAGAGAAAGACACAGTGCTTCATAGATGGCTTTCTCTCCCTGGTTTGATTTTCAGCCATGATGTCATTGATGGGGAAGAAATTGGAGAAAGGTGACCTGATTTGGAAATAACATCCATGGCAGTTCAGACCTCCATGCTGGAACAAAACCAGGGTCATAAGATTAGGGTCAAATTTTGCTGAGATTGCAAACAATGAAAAAAAAACAATATTTCTGAAGGCCTATATTCATATTTTTAACCTTCTGCTTTGTCCTACTCTAAGGCAGTTTTCCAGGCAGTGAGACGTCCTTCTGCTCTTGACTTATTTGAAGCCTCCTATGCCAGTGGTTCAAAACGTTTTTGAATGTTTGACCACAATAGGGAGAACCATGCTTCAGGTGACCATCTGCCCAACATGGACATCTCCTGTGGAGGACGGAAATTGACTATGTTACAAAAAGGTTGTGCTGCATTTTCCCTCACAGAGGAAGTCCCTTACAGCCGTGTAGAATGAGAAACTGATCCAAAGAACTGGGGCAGATGTAATGTGATTTCAGAGCTAGAAGATCAAGTACAGTTTACTTTGTTAAAACCTGTCTACAGCAAAAGAACAAAAACAATGGTAGCAACTTCCATAACACATTTCCACACTTCTAAAAGGCTGCCTTCTTTGTTGACATCTTGATGCCTTGTGGCTAATATCTGACAGTGCATAACAATGAGAAGACAATTTCCAGATCCAGAACTAGAAGAAAAAAGAATGGCACAGCACAACCCCTTCCATTCAAAGCTTCCAAGAACATTGAGACAGACAACAAGTACTACTAAGCTCCTTTTAAATATAAAGTGATCTCCTCCTTCCTAAATGCATAAGTTGAGAAAGAAAGCAGATTGAATTGTCTGAAGCTGGAGAAAAAACTCCTTGCATAGCTTGGAGCAGAAACTAATTCTCAGCAAGCTCAGGTGTGTGAAGGTGCAAGAGCAACCCCCAAGTGCTCTTACCATTCCCTCAGAAATACAGAATCCTATATAATTACAGCCATTCATTATCTCTCCTGCCACAGACCCATTTTTTGTATTCCTAGATATCTCCTGTCTCATGAAAAAAAGCACTGCCAATTTTGGCAGAAGGTGCTGGTGAGGGCTGGGACTACTCCCTACCTGATGGGAATGCTGTTGCGTGTCCATGTAATCTCTGGCTCGGGATATGACTCCACTACACAGACAAACTTGGCAATGTCTTCTACCAGGGCATCCACTGTTTCCAGAGGAGTGCTGATCAAGGGAGCTGCGTGAAGAAGAGAAAATGAGAACACCTTCTAGTGCCTACTGGAGAGTGTTACACAGCCCACAAAACACATTTGGTGGAGGGAGCCAGGTCCCTGCAGGGTCACTCAGTGGCATTTTCCTTGGGGTCTCTCCATAAGGTGCAAAACAGCAAACCAAGCTCCAAAAATCTTAGTTTCAGACCCACCTCTTCCTCGAGACTCACAGCAATAGCTGAGTATACTGCAAGGACACAGGTAAGGCTGTCCCACTGCTATGAGGGTGGCAGTGTATAGGCTGGACGTGCAAGGGGCAGCACACAAATTGAAGCCAAGCTGACCTGCCCCTGGAGTGGGAAGAGTGCCTCCTTATTAGTGCATGAGATTTGGGGTATTTTTTTTGTCATTATTACAGGATTTATTCAGTCAACTGTTTATCTTGGAAAAAAAAAAAAAAGCCCCGCAAAACAAAATAAAATGCCACCACCTATTATATACAAATACCAAACCCATTACACCATTACATAGCACTGTATTTTTCTAAGCCAGGCTCACAAAGATCATTCAGGTCATTCAGATTTGTCTCATGACAAGGACACATTCTTTTTCTCAGTTTCTAACCAAGTAGCATGAGGGTTAGAAGTTGAATAGCTATGTCTAATGCTTATTATCACAAATCTGTTATCATACATTACTTGAACACATCTTTAGAAACATTTGCCATCACTCTGGTGAAAGACTTAAAGCACAGCTGGAAGAGATCAAAGCATAAGCCTAGCCTCTCTCTTTCCCTGCTCATGGTATTCATTACAGCCACTTCCTCCAAAAATACTTGGAAGTTTTGACCAATGGCTGCAAGTGACACATATCCATATTGGTTGGACTGAATTCCAGTGACAACTGTGCTGAGACAAACTAGTTTTTACCATATTCCTGAAACACTACCTTGAAAATATATCATGGATTCTGGAGTATTCCTGTTCCCCACTGAATGCTGCAGTATCTGGCCCATTGGTTCTTTCACAGAGAATCCCAGTTGCTGTGTATCTACTGGCCGTCCTTAGTACAATGAGATTCAAATTCAGGAAAATATAAGCTATATCCATTTTACCTTTCTCTCCCTAAGGAACGGGCAAAAGAGAAGACATTCAGATTTAAGTAGCTGAGAATAACAGAAAGTTTAAACCTTAATCCTTTTTCAATTTACATGGAAGTCAAAATTAGAATGTCTTTAGGATTCTGCTGGAATGAAGCTAGAAGGAAGAAAGGATCTGTTTCCACTATCACGTTTATGTAAAATTCTAAACGCTTTTGACATTTCATTAGAATGGATCTGCCTCAATAATATTTCTAGATTATATGACTTCAGATTGTATCATCAATTAACAATAATGACTATACTTACGTAAATCTCAAAACTACATCTAAGATAGCTCTAAAGATCATATGGATAAAACTTCAATTAGAACATTCTGTGATGAATTCATAGTTTAAGATCAAATTGTATCATGCATCACTTTATTAGGTCATTTTGGGTCACATTAAACAGAAATAATCATCTGTACTGTTCCCCAGATGAATCCCATGCCAGTGAAACCAAATGGAAGATTTCTATAAAGTCCTCATTTTGCTACTACTGAAGGTTGTCTTAGGAGAATAACCCCCACTGATGGTTATCCTGTCTACTTGAAAAGAGACCCTGCTACTTCACGACAGGGTTTACAGAGGTTTGATGGCATTAACCCTAGAGTTTTGTAATCTAATTTTATACAGTATGTTTTTGTTGCTGTTGTCCATATTCCTCTGTCTCCGGAAGGATGTTTTTCTAACCCTGAGAAATGTAAATTTTCACCGTAACAATAATTCAAAGCAACTAGTTTTATAACTGTTGTAATGATACAACCACCACTCCAACAAGTAACAAAGCTACATTTGTACCAAGAGTTGGTATGCACGATAACGGTTGTTCTTTGAGCAAACAAGACCTGTCAGGTTTCTATATTAAAAAAAATTCTCTAGAAACAGTTACATACTTTTAGAGTGTGCCTTTTATTCAATATTCAACAGAATATTGCATAGACATGGTCTGACCTGGCACTTTTTGAAGGCCAGCATACAGCTTTTTGGGCAGAATCAAGCCTCATACTTACGAGAAAATAGTGTCCAAACTGACAGCACTACAGTAACAGGAAAAGAAGTTATTTTAAAGCTGCCTTCCCAAATTCTACATCCTCCGAGGGCAACCATGACAGCAACAGGGATGCATAATTTTCTCGTATGTTCTTTTCACCTTTGTGATATTTAACCCAAGTAAAGACAGCGGGCAGTGGAGCTTGCCGTCATTTTGTGAGGCAGCAACAGAGTCCCAAAATGGCTGAGATGGTACTTACATCTAAAAGCAATCCAAAAAGCTTGGGTGCTGGTGTCAGTCCATGTTTTCTCCAGAAAGGACTCTAAATTCATGATGTGTGCATTACCAAATTTTAACACAGGAAAATAAAATCTGAACAGTATACAGACATATCTATCATCACATAGAAATGGAGCCAGGCCTTTCCCCGTGCATATACTGGGGATTTCTGATATTTTAAAGGTATCCTTGTGTCTTTAAATAAATAGAAAATAAATTAATTTTTATATGTGTAAAGCCACACAGGTGCCATTTTTCTGCACGTCAGCTGTAATTTCCAGAGATAGAAAAATGACCCAAGGCTGGTCACGGGACCATAAGAAAGCCAAATCCCCTTCTATCCCCAGCCCACCAGAAGCTTCCAAATGTCTTGGCTTTGGATTTGCATTCACACTTTTGAAACCAGACCAACCAGGCAAACAAAACAATGCAGAAACAGAACCAGTCCCTCTGCAACATTTCAGACACATGGAGAAACTGCAGTTTCTATGGTAAAAAACAGCTCATCTGTGATGTCCTAGAAAAGGGAATTCATTACACTGTGACACCACTTTGTTTTTGTTATCTCTCCAATACCACTTGTCTTACCACAACATTCAAAAATTGTAGAGTTCACAGGCTTACTTTAGTGCCTTAGAAAATTCTAACATTTTTATTTCAAAACATTTTTATAAAAAAAAAACCTTTTTTTTTTATTTTGGGAATACCCTGGCTAACAATTGTAAAAGCATAGCCCTGTAAGAGCAGTAATGTTGGCCTAACATGTGAATACTGGCATTCCCCCTAAGATTTTGTTTTGTTTTCCTGAAACTGCAAAGTTTCTAGTAAGTGTAGAATTGTACTGGACCATCACTGTTCAGCAAGAAATTGTTGTCCGCAGATTTACCAAATACTATGTCCAGAATGGTACCACAGTTGCATTTTGTAACTCAAAGACATTTCTAAACAGATTTTTTACCAATTCTTTTGTTGGCTAAAAGTACATGTGCATACTCCCATACGCGTGTGTGCACGCATGATAGGAAGAAGGCATGATAACTCCTATGTTATATGCTATAACAAATAGTGCATATTTGTACTTATATACATATTATTTGTAAAGACATCATAGATATTTATTTCTTTTGAAGCTTTATATACTTACAAACCTACACAGGTGTGCTAAACAAAACAAATCTTGGGCTTTGCAGCAACTGGTGCTACCAGCCATTAACACTTCTGAGCTTCCTTTCACATGAGAAATTTACTTTCCACCCAGGCTGAATCCAAAGGTCTCCCCTGCCTATTACAATAGACTATGTGCTCTTCACAGGCAAAGAACCTTCAATTTCAAACACAAATATGAGAATATTTTTACTGCTATCCTTCTAAAAGCAGAGAAGTGACCATTGGAAGCAGACCATTTTTGTATTTATTTGGAAAGCTACAGCACCACTCACCCCACCTTTACCAGAGACACCTTCCCCTTTGAAAAACCTCCTTCAACAAATGGCAAAAGAGCAAGGGAAAAGCCCCTCCAAGCAAACCTTTCAGAAGTGTCTCAGCGAAGATGAGGGCTGCCAGGGTGAGGACGTGCACCAGGGGCACCTTCAGTAGGTCATTCATGTTTGATCCAGAAGGCATCCAGCTCCTTCAGGCAAGGTGTGCAGACCTCCCAGCCGGCTGCATGTCAGAAGCAGTGCGCAAGCCGGACTTCTCTGCAAGTGACAGAGTGGGGTCTGAGGGATCTAAGTATAATCAGGAATTCTCCCACCCAGTGGTGGTGATGGACGTGGCCAGCTGGTGTGTATCCACTTTGGTCAGTGTGAAAGCGTGGGGCTCATGAAACAAGAGAAAGCAAATCCCTTCTGAATTCCTTCTAAGCAAACACAGAACACTACAATGGGCAAATGTATTTCCAGGGCAGGACTCTATCCCAGTGTTGCAAAGTCACCAGACCTTTATTCCAGCACACTGTAAGTGCAGTAGTATGAAAAAATGCTTGCCATTGCCCTTTCCTTCATTTTCTTTTCCAGTTTTTCTCCTCTCACTCATACACACTCCCTGTTATTATAACCTTTCAAGATTGGCTGTAATATGCCACCTGTTGCCCTGCTGATAGTATTTCTTTTCTTAACAGATGCATTTGCTGGAGCAGAAGAGGTTGGCATTTGTGACTAAAAGTGCATTTCTGTAGGAAATTAAGACGGTGGGGTTTAATCCCCAGAAATATCTTGTTAACCAGCAGGTCTCTGCCTAAGATGAAAGACTTAAAATCTCTTAGAAGTCAACACTCATTTTCTAGAAAGACTTAAAGAAACAACAGAATCAAGATCTCCTGACTCATTCTGTCTTGCCCCATCTTACCACAAAGGCCTACGTTATACTTTCCAAAACTGTCAAGTCATTTGTACTGCCTGTTTTTCCACCATAAATATGTATATGAAGAGCAAAGAGGCTTACTAGTGTGGAAAGGCTGATGCAGGGGCAATATCTGCAGGAGCAGGGAAAAAGATGAATAATCAGTCCAGGAAAAACCTAATAGATGATGATTCTCTTGGAAAATGACTCTGCATACTTTTCATCATTTTATCAGCAGAGTGGACAAGAGCTTTGCACTAAACTACATGGTTTGAGGAAAGCAAATGTGCAGTCATAACATATCACAGTAAAAGGTATTTTGAGATCTCTGGAATTTCCTTTATTTGCTGAAACTTTTAACTTAAACTGCTTCTTAACAGTTTTTTCTGCAATGGATGGTTCAGCATTGCTTCTTCTGAGGAGCAAATGGAGCAAAGCTTACTACTGCTGTGAATGGTTTGGTACAGCTTTATAAAAGCAATGTTACTTTGGGGACATCCCATTGCTGATTAGGAACAAGGATCTCTAGACAAGTGTTCCTCTGCAGATGAATAAAGGCAGAAACACTCACAAAAGACGTTAAAGATATTCCAAAAATTCTGGAGCTAGCCATGACAACAAAGCAAAACAAGAAGATGATGATGAAACAACAGTAATTCTACCAGGGAACACAGAAAAACTGATTCATGGCTGAAGTTACAAGTATTTCTTTTGTTTAAGTCCAGACATATTCAATAAAACTGCTCCATAGGAATGTGATTTGGTCTTTTAGGGTAAAATTCTGTTCATGGAGGGACTTGACCAAAGACCTTTACATTGTTGGATTCCTGTTTGGACTGTGTTACAAGGGCTTTGAAACTGCACCACCCATATGAGCGCAGAAATTAATATTTCCCTTTTATTTGCCAATTGCAGCATTTAGAAATTACACTACCATCAATGGCTGTTACATGTTAATAACATTTTTGCATTTTGGGCATTACCAAAATACTCTTAATCTCTCATTTCTTCTACTTCATATTTTTTTATGAATGATCATAATGAGCTCCACTGCTCTAAACTGAAAGGATCTAAATTTACACAGCAGATGAGAGTAGAGAGGATACAAGAGCAAAGGCTCACAAGCTCCAGCTATACATGCCACACAACTAACATACAATACATGCGGGAAGTTGGTGGTCATCTGTGCTCGTCATGGGAAGATAGTTCTATACACAGTGAAATCAGTGAAAATCAAACACCAAACCTGCTTTGATTCCAAGTATTTTCCAGACTTACCCTGTAAAAATAAAATGTGTCTTGAATTTTTACTCATGGGGTTATGAGTTTGATGCTTGTTGGCTGTTGTGTTTAGGTTTTTTCCTAACAAAGCTGAGATGCATGCAGTTTACAGATAATTGTATTTACATCTGTTGTTACTTACAGTCATGCCCCAAGGCTTCTGCTGAGATGAGGTTCCAGCAGCCTACACAATAATGAGAAGTCCAGTCCCCAGCTTTCAGACATTGAGGGTGAAGTTTTGATCCCACAGATTTCTGCTTATCTCTCTACACTTCAAACACTCCAAAGAAGTCAGCTCATGAAGTTCAGTACACAAGACAAGGTGTGGAGCTACCATTTTTTCCCACTGCAAACTGCTTGTGAAGTGACAAATACAGTATTTTGAAATAAATGCATAAATACAAAAAAAAAGTAGTAATTTGTTAGTTGCCAGAAGAGATAGTTGTCTTGCAGTCAATGAATTGCGTGGCATCTCACCACTATGATGAGCGGAAACTGTTTGCAAGACAACCGTGCTAGACCTTTTTCTGCACACCTCTGAACGCTCCCTCCTTCTTCCAAGTATTCTGCTGGAAGCTGACAGTTTTGCATGCTAATGTGACATAATTTGACCACTGAATTATTTGAAAACTGACTTTTCTCCCACATCGCCCTCTGGATGTCTTCTCCCTGGGTAGTCCCAGATGTTCATCCGAGTAGACAGGCTAGGACAGGTATTTCCACCAGAAACTGTCCAGACACAGAACCAAACCATCCTTCAGAGCGACTTCATGTAATTGCTTTGGCAGAGGCCCTAACCACCCAAGCATCTGGTGATTCACACTGAAATAATCCAAGCCAGTACTAACCCAGCCTGAGTAGTGATTGACGACTGATCTCAGATTAAGGTGAGGTTAACTGGCCTGTAGATCCCTGGATCCTCCTTCTTGCCCTTTGACTGGGTGACACTTGCTTTCTTCCAGCTCTCAGGCACCTCTCCTGAGCACTACAACGTTTCAAAGATTTGTTCCTGGTATGAGGTGCAACACCATACCCTTTGTTATTGGTTTCTCCATCTCTTGTATGAGAATGTTATCATCAATAGTTTCCAAGAACTCCTAGATTGTTCGTGTCTTGCTGAAGGCAAGCCAGAAAACAAGAGTACCCTAACCTGCCAAGTTAGCAGATGTGTACAGGCACAGAAGAGAAGTGGTTTTCAAATCCCAAGCTGCCATTTCACAGCTCCAAGCCTCTTCCAGCCAGCAGAGAGATGAAACGGATTTACTGTGTGGTCTTCCCTTCAGATGGATACATGCACATGTTCCTGCATGCACTAACCTGGTGCCTGATGCACCCTTGCTGCTTCCTGCCTCACAGCTGCTGACCTCTTAGATAGAGGCATCCTCACAAAACATTTGACAGTGAAACCCATTTTAGGGCTGCACATGTGCCTTTCAATGCAGAAATTAATCAAGATCACGTTGTCATAGGGTTATGGTCACACCAGTCCTCCCACTCCACCCTGCCCACTTTGCCAGCAGTACCTACTGCTCCTGGGTGTCTGGCATGGAAAACGCATTTTTGACAATGCACGCCAGCATTAAGGGAGGAGATAAACATAATTTTAGTTCTTTTATTACACACTGCAAGTCACTTCTTTACAGTGATCCTGAGTGGAAGCTGCTCATGTAACTACCAGCTACAAGGGATTCAACCCAAACTACAAAACATGTGGCCAGTAAGGTATTGTTGCTTGTGTCAGAACAGCATATACTGTACTCAGAGTAGCATGTAAAGGAATGCGCTGTACTGCACTTGAGATTTTTTATGCAGTGTTTTGATTTTTTAATTGTCAAGATGAAAAAAAGGCTTTTTTCTAAAGTCCTTTAAGAAACACAGACCCTTCCCAAAGTCCCACTTAGTGTTTAAATTTGAGAGTTTGAGACACGCTTGGCTTGACCTCTACCCTCAGCCATCTGGACCAATCTCTGGTCTCCTACTAATATTTCAACACTTACTAATCTCTGATGCCTGAATCTAAAATAATCGTCTTTTATTCTCCTGAGATTCTGTAGCAATTGGGAAACTCAAATTTTGCATTGATTTCTTGCTATCATCTTGTTATAAACTTCCCTTTAATTTTTCAGCTCACAGGATCTGATGGTACTAAGGAAAATCTAAGATGCCATACTATGTTTTGTGATGGGGCAAAATTATGTAGGGTTATGAGACGTAATTAGGGCAGTGAAATAATGTAAACACTGTCAAGAAAGAAAAATAACCCTTGTCATGCACCTAGCTAGCTGTGCATGGTATATATAGCACAGAGGGTGAGCTGAATGCAGTTATTTCATAATATCTAAAGCTAATTCCTCTGCTGGGAGATCTGCCTCCTGTTTCAGTTACTGCCAATGTTATCCAGCCCCACACCACAACACAGGGAAAGACCCCACCCTCCATAACCCTCTCCTCTCAGAGGATAATGCTGTCATGGTGCTGAGCTGGAGTAGGACATCCCTGTTTCCCCAAAAAGGGTTGCCACAAAAAATGTATGACCATTGTTCCTCAGCTTCTCGTTTCAGTCTTTTATCTTGTGCTTGCCATTGGAAGAATGCAATCTGGGGACCAGGATGTCTGCTGACACACAAAAACTGCTCTCCATCACATGGTATGACAACCCAGCAAGCAAGAAACAAGACCTACATATAAATACAGTTATAGCAGAGCTCTTGCTTACCCCCCAGGGAACTGGGAAAGGAGGGACTCAGTATGGATTTCCAGGCTGTGGGAGTCACATGAAGGAGAGCGTCTACCTACAGAATCCCTTTTTGCAGAAATAAGGAGGTGTTTCACAACAGAAATACACTAGGGATTTAATATATCCCATTGACTTTGATCCCACAGTACTGCACCTTGTAATATCTCATTCTCACCAAGAAATTAATAAGCCTCAGCTTGATCTGACAGTAATATTGGAGTTATTGCACAAATAGAGTCACTACAAAATAAAATCTGGCTATTTCATATCAGAACTCCTGTGAGTAATATTTTAATTATTGCAAACACCTCTTTAAAACAATCAAAGCTAAAAACAAAGAAAAGCAGAATGAAATAAACATACATGATATCTCATGTGTCGTATCAATAAATTTTCAACATTCAGGTTTTGTCTGTCATTATTTGCTGTTCTTGATTGTTGTTTTAGATTGTGGAGGAGAAAAAGGCAGGCAGTGGGAGTTTATAGGCATGCCAAAAGCAAACAACCAGCTTGATTTCAAACATACAACATCTAGCACAGCTGGCTTCAAGTGAGAGATTTTGGTCCTGTACACAGTGTAGAAATCTACTGTCCTGACTGATCATAGAATCATAGGCCTGTAAATACCTTTTCTTTCCATCCCTATAACATCTCTGAAACTCACAGCATCTCCCTGCAGCCAGCTGGGATCCAAGAGGTGTTACAACACAGGGGTGTGATATGAGGAAGCACTCAAGTTTCAGAAGTACCTGCACCCATGCAATAACTTGTCTGCCAGCAGAACAGGACACTTGAAATGGAGCTGCTGCATCCTGCCAGCTGATGGCAGGTTGCCATGAATGGCTGCAGGAGGTGTACAACACACAGGTCCCAGGGGCATCCTATCCCCTTCCCTTTCACTGAATGTGGGCAGCATGCAGCAACATGCGAAACAGCTCAGCTCTCTTTTTCCAGACAAGATAGCTTTTTCCTGTTGTTCTGACAGGAAGAAGAACTTTACAGCATGTGTAGCTGAGGAGTTTTTTGGCACTGTGCTATATGCTGAAAGTCATTTTGGGGGGCTTTGGCTATATATATTAAAAATGAGAAAATAAATTCTGCGCTGAACTCACCCCAGGCAACCCCATTGACGTCAGTGGAGTGTAACTGAGAGCAGAATGTTGCCTGTGATCTTTTTTACTTAGAGTTCACCTGCTGCTCATTTGAAGCCATAATCCTTGGTGACATCCCAGACAGAGAGAGATCAGGTCCCAGTGCGAACTTCACTCAATGAGACATTCTTGTCTATGTGTTTTGGATCATCTCAATATCTACCTGCTACAGCAGTCACATTGGCAGCTATTTAAACATTGCTGTGTACTACTTGGGAGCACCATAATTAGCAAAGCAGTATATGTGGGTACATCTCCTTAATCAAATAGCAGATCATGGCCCAAGATGCATCCAACACATTCAACATATTTAAGAGCAAACACTGCAAAAGTGATATACAGGTGACATGAGGGAAGAAACGGGAGGATAACCAAAGACAGAAGACACAAGGAAATGCCCTTAGCAACACACAGCTCTACATGAACAACAGGCTTTCACAGGGGGACTGCAGCTAGGACAGTGCTTTCTGCAGGAACCACAGTGGGGTTCTGTGTCCTTATGCAGATTTAACAGCCCAGCAAAAAAAGCATCAGAGGCACACAGGGTGAGAGGAGGGTGTTGAGAAGCCCATAAGATGCTGAAAAAGAGCGACAGGTATGGGAATTTGCACATGCCTTATGAGCCTAGGGAAGAAAACTCAACAGTGAGAGGAACTTTAAGCAGATTAGGCATAGCGGGTGGCATTTATGATAATGAATGAGATGTTATGCTTTTCTGTCCCATATTTATTAGCACTGCTCAGTAATCTTTCTTAGGTTTGTTTAATCTTGAAAAAGAACTAGGAAATAGAAAACCTGATCCAAAACAGAGGCATATCCACAACATTAGTCCTTTAACTTCATTGGACTTGACCTGAGGGTCCTGTCCCTGCCTGTTGTCAACATAGCATCATTAAATATGTCTGAAGAGAGGGCAATGTGCACAGTTTGTGGGCCTACCACTACAGCCCAGGTGTGCAGGATGTGCTTTAGCCATTTACTACATTGTGAGTAACTAAAGAACTGTGCATCAGCTGTATAGCTGGTCAGGAGATAATACAGAAGGGGGTCAAGGGTTTGCATCTAAACTGAAATTGTCTCATGGCTAACAAAAGCAAAACACTTTCCCTTGAAAATTGCACAGGGCAGAAGCCATTTTGGGTAACTCTGCAAGAGGATTAAACTAAGTAGGTAGGCTTAGAGGCCTTCCCAAGGGCCCTAGCTACTGTTGCCGAGTGGCAGTGACTTCTCCTACATACACCTGCCCTGACATTTTGTCCCCAGATGGCAGCTGAAGAGGGATGTTAGCCTGGGTGAGGGCCTTTTGTCCCTTTTCTTCCACTCCAGATGGAGAAGGGAGGGTCTGGTCACTGCTTCAGCACACCTCCAGCTTGGACCTTCTTCCTTACTTGTGGCAGATTTGCTGTGGGCAGAGGGTCACTAGAGAAGAGGTCACATTAGGGAAACCTGCATGGGCTCAGGGATGTAGATGCTCCCCAGGAGTAGTAAGATACCTGAGCATCTTCGCAGCTGTGGTCAAGGTTTCATCCTGTTTTAGAAATCATATTTGTCTAGCAGCATTGTTTTTCAGCCCCCAAAATAGCTTACAATTTAATCAGTCAATTCTTCCAGTCAGTGCTTCTGTGGAGAGCTTTCATCTTGGACATTTTCATAGCATTTGCTTTTTTCCTCTGAGTAGCAGTAGCAGCTCTGGAGCACCCAGATTAATAAAAAATTCACTGGGCCAAATTCATCTCCTCTGACCATTGCAACAGGCATGCAGCAGGGTTGGATTTCCCCCTGCTCAACACCAGTTTAATGCACTGCAGCTGCTGAGCGGTGCCTGCCGGCAAGTCTGGAGCTGGCAGAGTTTTCCCATGGTAGGATCCTTGTGTGGTTGCAGACTACGCTGGTCAAACTGCAGAGTCATCCATACTGCCCAGTCAGGCCACACAACTCCATGGGATGCAATCATTTGTGCCCTGTAGCCCTCTCTGTCCTGCATCAAGGGATGGATCATTGCATTTCATTGCATTCCAACTTCATGACTCTTCCCCAGCCATCTAGAGACACAGGGGATGTCCATGATGTATGCATGGAGACCCATTCCTCTCTTAGCAGGAGTCGGAAGTTCCAGTTTCATGGACACCAGTGGCCCAATTTCTAATGGTGTTGACAAGATAGTTGAAGATGCAAGACAGGAATAGCAGGATGGACTTGAATTTCAGCAAAATGCCTGCAAATTTCTGAGGGTGTAAACTGTTATCATTCTCTTGGCAATAGTGAAACTATGCCAGTTTGCCTTTCCTTGAGAACTTCATATTTGATTGGTATCACTGACAATTCAGCTCTCTGTCTTATCTGTACATCAGAGTTTCCCTGTGCAGCTGCTCTGCTCTGTGAACCACTCTCTCCCACACCCTACCTTCAGCTGAAAAAGAAGTTGCTTAGCCCATGGACATATTTTAAATCCAGTCTCTGTGAAGACTTCTGACACAGAGACTGTGTGGAATCTAAATTAAAACTTCAGTGGATGCATCTTCCTACTTCAAGACAAATCAGAGCAGAAGCCACATTCTACATTTTGAATACGAAGTTTCTGTTTAAAAGTTTCTGAATTGCTCACTTGGTCAGAGCATCGTGCCAATAATGCCACAGCTGCAGTTTTGATCCCTATGCAGTCCACTCACTTAAGGTTTGGACTTGATGATCCCTGTGGGTCCCTTCCAACACAGAATATTCTGTAACTCCTGTAATTTTTTTATAATGTACCATGTGAGGCAAAATGCAGTTTCTTTTTACCTGGGTCAGGATGAGAAGGCTTTACCACAGCAACCACCACCCACCAGTTTACACCCGTACTGCTGAACCACTCAAAGTAGACAGCCCTCCAACCACCTTCTGGTGAGACCCCATTCTAAAATGCAAGCCACCTCTAAGAACTGTTTTAACCTAGCCCAAGACTGCATCAAAGAGCTCATAAGCCATGGAATAGTATGCACCTTGACCTCCTAGCATTGTGACCATTTACAGCTGCAATCTACAGGTATATAAGGAGCTACAACATCCAACCAAAGTCAGGGACCCTCTTCTAAGAGAGATTGTAATTTTAGTCTAGACCAAACAAAATGTCTTTGGGATATGTGGGTGTTTGGCCCTTCCTCAGCTTACATGGCCCCAGAGCTGCTGTCCCCATTCATGCCAGTGTGCTTTTTACACCAACAGCAGTACTCCGGACAGGCCTTTCACAAACAACCATCACTTTCCTTTCTTCACCCAGCTGAGTTGGGTAGTTATTAGGCAACTGTCTACAACTCTCATGTAGAAACCACAACCCTAGCTCTGGTAGCTGTTGTCACCAATGCCAGCTGGTGATTCTTGTCCCAGGCTTTGTGCTTATCCCAGTAAATTCCTCTGGACTAGGCACTCTAGGCACTGTTGCCTATCCTCTTTCTCCAGAGCTATAGCACAAAAATTCAGCTACGCTTTAGTGCAGGCATTGTCTTCTTCCCACTCAGTTCTCTCCTTTGCCTCCTGTAAGCAAGAAACAGCCTCGCAAAAGGCAACATCACTTCCTGACATTGTCAAGGGTCAGACAACACAGGATGAATTTCTTTAATGAGACCCCAAGGGGGATGAGAGATGTGTCTGGGTAATACATAACTTTATCTCACCAGATACTGTGCCAGAAAAAGCAGGAACCAATTGTACCTGTAAAGTGACAAAAGAACGTGGGATGGCTGGACACAAAGTCAGAGTGCAAACATGGGTGCATCACAGCAGTTGTATGTCTGTTTTCAGACATTGGAAAAGGAAAGACATGTGCTTTCCCTGATGAAATTTACATCCTGATGAAAGTGTCATCACAGAAAGATGTCAAAAGTGATGTTCCATATCTGGAAAGGACTTTTTTTTTTTTTTTTTTTTTTTTTTTTTTTTTTTTTTTTTGGGGGGGGGTGGATGGGTCTTCCTTTTTGTTTTGTTTTTTTGGGGGGTTAGTTGTTTGGGGGGGGGGTTGTTGGGTTTTTTGGTTCTGGTTTTGGTTTTTTGTGTGGACAAGCATGATTTTGTATCTATTAATGTGTGGTATCACACTTGTCAAGGCACCTCCAACAAGAGATGCGTGGCAGACGCTCCTGGGGGCTTGCTTCTGGAATGTCAGAAATGCATTACAGAGCTACAGTGTTCAAAATATCCAGAGAAAAAGAAATCCCTGAATTACACAATTCTGTCAGGCTGAGGAAATAAGATATCAAGCTGGAAAACTTAAAAATAGTTGTATTTTTAAAAATACACCAATGTCCCTCAGGCATTCAAAAATCATGTGTCAGATCTTTAAAAAATTGTAGTTGACTTAAAAATGAGAGTTGTGGGGGTTAGTAATCTTGCATAGTCTGCACTATTAATGGTTGCATTCCTAAATACTTCTGGAAAAAATGGAAATTGAACTTTATTTTGTAATAAAAGCAGAGATTCTTACATAATCTACCAGCCCCAGGGGCTGAGGTATTTAGCAGAACATCAGATAATATGTGTCTTGGTTTAGGAAGACAGGTATCTGCTAGGTAAAATTACAATTAGAGGCTCTTTGGCAAAGATTTGGGAAATAGGAATAGCAGTTCTTTACTAGTATGTAATACAAAGCAAATAAACACAAAAAAAAAACTCCCCTCCCACCAAACAACTACAGCATTAATGACAAACGACAACAGTACCAAGAACCTTGAGGGCTTTGTTTCACAAAACCCAGGGCAGTTTGGTTTCGGTGTCCCTGCAGGATCTTCAGAGCACCAAGCTGGAACAGTGGAAAAGTCCCGGGCTGGTAGCTGGGATGGCAGGGTGTCCCGGCAGGCAGGGGCAGGATGTCCCGGCAGCGCAGGGGGTGCAGGGTCACGCTGCAGCAAGAGGAGCAGCGCCAAAGAAGCTCGAAGGCGAGGCAGAAAAGCGGCCCAGCTTCTGCTCGGCGTGCTTTGCGGCGGCTGAGATCCTCGAGGAGCGGCCGACACGCGTCTCCCGAACGCCGGAAGCAGAAAAGCACGCAGCTGCCTCAAGCTGTGTCTTTTACCTGCGTTATCTCCCCCTTCCACCTTCTGTCCATCTCTTTGTTTCAGCCAAGCACTCTTAAGTATCCAACACCCGGTCCCCTTGGCAACCCGTGGGGAAAAAATTCCCCAGAGAAAGAAGGAACAAACCCAACCCCCAACAATATGACAAAACCTAAACAGTCGACAATGCTGGAGCTAAACTAATTTGCATAGCCCTGGCAATAAATTTCAAGGCTGGTTCAAGAACCCACATCCACAGAAATGGTGTGCTTTGGTGGAGTCATTCATAGACATAATTTTTCTAGGATGCAGTTTTTGGATGGTGGCCATCAGAAATTACCTGATATCTCTGTTTCATTCAATGGAAAAAGTCTCTGAATAAGAGAAAAGAAAAGCCCCTAAGGGACAGACTTCTCAAGTGACAAATTAACTAGCAGAACAAAGCACAACATTTCAAAGGACCTTTTGAGGTTTTAAGGACTTTACTCAAGGCGAATGTCTCCCATTGTTTTTCAGTAAATGCACTGTGTTCCTCTAAAATTTGTCTCCTGTATTTTAGATTGTGATGGCATTCATGTGTAGCATTAGGTTTGGCTAAAATACACTTATTTATTTGCTAACAACTTAACTTTTAAGAGGACCTAAAGTTTGATTCAAGAGGAAGAAAAACACTCAGCTTCCAAAACTTCCAAAAGCCCTTGCAGATGCCTGGCCTCTCTCATGCTGGGAGATGACCTCAGGGTCTTGGGTCTCCATCATCACACTGGGAATGGATCTGGCATGGTTTCCTAGTCTTTAAGGATGTTACCACTCACTTTGCACTGGGAGAAACATTTCCCATATTTGACAGGGGAAAAATCCATATTTAGAAACAATTCCAGGATCCCAGACCTACCCTAAATGTCATATCCTTCACATGTTGATGTTTTCCCTGGAACACAGGTGACTATAATCCTCTGCCAGACCTTTTATTCACCCCCACAGATCCACCCAGCCTTGGTTGTTGCCATACATCACACAGTGACCAAAATTATTTTCAGAAAACATGTATCAACATTTCTAGCAAGAATGCTTCATCAAAAGTTCTTTGCCAAGTGATGCCACATCTGGCTGTGGCTCTGCTACAAAAGACAGATCACCATATGCCTTTACTAAGAAAAGAGATGGGGCTCTTCCTCATCAGCCATTGTCCTCAAAAGCAAAGATGCTGCCAGTATAGCACTCTGTGCTCAAGCAATCCTCACGGGTAGCTCCCCGCCTGTCAGAAGCACAAAATTATGCAATCTGCTCTGTGCAGCTGCTATTTGAGCAACTATAGTAATGTCTAGACTCACTTCTCCCTTGCGTGAGCTCAGAGGCATTGCTTTGCCCCAGTCCAAGCTCCTACAAGGCTTGATAAAAGATCTGTGACCCTTCTTGTGTGACAGCCAAGAACATATCTGTCAATGTGGTCATCCAGCATAGGAGGCCTTAGACTCTTTCATACTGCACCTCATGTTGAATTAGGTAAGAGAAGTTGGGGCTAATGAAGACCTGCTGTTCTGTGGCAATGACTCTACTGCTCTCTCTGAGGCTGTAGTACCTGTCTGTGACAATGCACAGCCTCTCTTGATGTCTGTGTGGGATGAGACACATTCCTTTGCCTCCACGTTGCAACTACTTGGCCTCAACATCAGCACTGGTGGAAAGGAAGAGGTAACCAGAGATGAAACTGGGTGCATCACTGGTATTGCACAAATTACATGTGGCAGAAAACGAGGCAACAGTAAAAAAAAGAAAGTGAGAAACAAGCCCATACACAGCAGACAGAGAAAGGGAAAGAACCTGAAAGATGTGGAGTTGACCAAGGATGCAGAGAGAAGCCAAGTTTGGCCTTGAAAGATGAAGGCACTGCGTAGGTTGAAAGTAAGTCTCAGAAAAGGGGGATTGTGCTATTGGAAAAAAAATCTGTGCTTTATGGTATTTGGCTGAAAGAGACTTGGTGTGGTTACCCCAATCTCACCAGCATATGGAACCAACAAGCCTGCTCTGTTAGGAATGGCATTGCGCAACCAAAGCAGGCTCACCTGGACTTTCACACTGAGAGGCTGCACATCTTGTATTTGCAATGCTGCCTACACTAGGTGAAGTCAGAAACCGACTCTGAACACCACTGAAAATATAAGGAGCTTAATTTCTTATCAGCAAGAGTTCATAGGGTGGTGTTTGCAGGAAAATTAAAAAGCATAACCTGGGAATCTCAAACTGAGGAACTAAGGCCCAATCAAGAGTTCTTAGAGTCAGTGGAAAGTCTATTAGAACATCATTTACAATACAGCTAGTGACTGTTTTGCTATCCTTGTGACGGCAGTCTGAGTCTGCCATCACAGACTGTCTGCTTTAGGAATATTCTTTAACCATTTGTATGGGGTTAAACTTGTAGTATGGAGGTATTAATCTATAAATAGCCACATCAGTCACTGGGCACCAGCAGCAACCAAGAAACTGTGCAACCAGTTCAAGAGGCAAAGAGTAAAACTTGCCAGAATAGTAGCTTCTCTCTTTATTAGCTGTCCTGTAAGTTACTATTTTAGTACTAGATCAAGAGTGTGGAAAAAGAAATCTAGCCAGAAAATCCCTGACTGTTGTGGCTCAAGGTGTGGGAACATTTTCCTAATGGTACCCAGCACCATGAGACAGCAGAACCAGAGGGCACAGAGCTCACACAGGGCTGACTGGGGCAATAGAACAGCAGTGAACAGATCTAGTAGGTTTTCATCCAGTTGGAGGTAACTGGTCATTTGGGAGGCAATATGCAGGGCTGGTGCCTCTGGCTCTCCAGCGCTACCCCATATCACATGCAGAGTACTTGCATGGAACAAATCCTAACCCCTGAGCAAAATTAGAGTTCTACAATGTCTGCCAAAGTGCCAGAAATTTTTTGTAGTGATACACATTAATTTTGAATTTTATATGCATTACAAGTATATTAAACAAGTAAAGTAACACCTGTAATAATTAAAAAATATGTAAATTTTTGCTCAGAAGTGGATTACAAAGATTTGTTCTCCTTCTTTGCAGAGATATGGTTTAATTTCACAAGATTTTGTATTACTACTGGGAGTCATCTACAGAAGCCTCTTCTGTACAGGTTTCGCTGCGTACCAAATATTGATTCTACGGAACCTCATATAAAAAAACAGCAATGAATGAAAATTTAAGGAAAGTCTCCTGATTTTACATTGGATTCTTATTCAATCTTCAGATAATCATTCTGTAATACTGCGTTAAGTGCCTGATTTTATCTAAAAGCTATTACTTTTTAAAAGTCAGTTAATAGGGATCATTGAACACTGCCAAGTTAAACTCTTCCAAACACTAAGAGAAATAAGTAAGGCCTTAAAAAGCAAAATGCAGCCTGGGACTAATTCCCAGGAGATTTTTGGAATACGAGGCCTCAATTATGTTAAAAGTACTGATAATTCACAGGAATAGAGCATGGATGATCTTCTTCTTTAATTATACTTCTATTTAAAGTACCTCAAATCTAGCTTAGTTTGGACTACGAAAACATCTGCAGGGAGTTTTCAGGTTTGAGGAAAGACAAATGGGATACAGTGGTGCAGTAAGTATTAGCTGATCTGAAAAATAACCTCACTTGGTACAAAATGCAACTTTCCTTTTAAAGCCTAGTCCCTGGAAATTGTGAGTACAAAGGCTGAAGTGACTCACTCTGCATGAAAATGAGACACTTCAGGCACATATCTGAAACTGTGCACCTTCTTTACCTCCAGTGAAGTCACTCTTTCAGCAAGACATTTCTGTGGGCCATGGAATCTGAATTTCCAGGAAGAGAGGCTCATAAGAGCAATCTATTGGGTATGTGCATATTACTGAACTAGAGATCATTTTGAGAAAGGCTGAGGATGAGCTTGGGAGATAACAACCAAGACAAAGGCAGAAAAGTTCAATTGTGCTATAAAGTAATTTTGAAAGGAAAATTCTATATTGAAAAAGAGCTATTGCTGTGTGGGTTGCCTTCTGAGCCACTGCGCTTGCTAAGGACACATATGCAGAATTGTCTGCTTCCTTTGCACATGTTCTCCACTAAAAGGACAGGACAAGGTCTCAGATGTTATTTACTATTAAACTCCCAGAGACTAAGGCATCCATTTCCAATGGTGTCAAGCTTGCACTGGTAGAAGACATTTCATGGAGAAGACTTGGCCCCATTTTTGTCTCATGATCACAGCCCTTAAGAGATATTGTTCTGTAAATGTGAAACTACATGCTTTGAATCTCAAATTTGAACATGAAGTCTTAGGACCCATCCATAGCTCAAGAAACCAGTGCCTAGAAACTGGACAATGCTGGGCATTCT
The DNA here is from genome assembly GCF_029207755.1 of Chamaea fasciata. Lineage (NCBI taxonomy): Eukaryota > Metazoa > Chordata > Aves > Passeriformes > Sylviidae > Chamaea > Chamaea fasciata. Next base: position 45,929,328 of record NW_027094089.1, on the reverse strand, counting down.
CAACAAAAGAATTAAATCAAAACTGCTAAGATAAGTGGTCTAGGGACTTTTTGTTTCGCCGTTATGAAGTTTCACTGAGAAAGTGTTTTCCTGCAACAATTTTTTTTAAGGCATGTTCTCTTGGGGTTTTTTTAATGCATGATCCTGAATAGTCTGGTATGAAGCCACAAGGACGTCTAGTCACAGGCTCTGGCAGATAATGCTGTTCCTCATAGCTGAAGAACCAGGATACTGAAAAAAACACAAGAAAAAACATGAAAAAATTAACACAATTCAACATGTCTAAGAGGAGAAATAAAATGCTGACTGTTGGGACACTAGTTCCTACCAGTCTGCCATTTTAGTGGCACACAGGAAACTGCAGAGTTGACTTGGACAGAATGATTCCTACTCCTGTAATCTTCATCTGTAGTGTGCCTGGCAAACAAAGGCCACAGCCTTTCTGGCACTGAATATAATGCTGCTGAAAGCCTTGTGCAAGTCCTCACTGGGATTTTTCATGAGCTGTTTTCATGCCTCCACCTCTGACTTCCTTTACAATGCATGATGCTGTCAAGGGCAGAGATAGAGAAAAAGTCCATTCTTTCCAAAGCAGTGAATCTGGTTTGTTTCTATACTACTGTTTATTTTATGACAGTGTAACAAAGCCTGTAAATGTTGTTAAGTCAGGATCAGTATTAGCAATGGAAATAATTACTACCACTTTAACTGACATTTTGTTAATATTACTGTAGCGCTGTCTCATGAGTCATGACAGGATGGAAATTAATTTGTCACTGCTGTAGGTCTCTTTCTTTACTATAAAGCAAGTTTCTCCTTTTACATTCATCTGCTCTAGTGCCTGTAGCAGAACTAATAAACCAAAACCATGCTCGAACATCCTTGTATGTGCTGCCTTCTCTATGGCCAAAGCATTTTAAGTGTTGTTTGGCGTAGGTAATGGAACAGTCATGTGAAATTGAGGCCCTGGAGAAGGCATTTTTGAAGGTCACATGAAGGTTTTGGACTCCTTCACCCTTTGAAAAAGTATATTTTTAGTGTCTTCACAAAGAAATTTGCTTCTGAGGACTTCATGTATAAAAGCTGTGTCTCCTATCAATTGACAGCATAGCCAGCTGTCCTCTGTCCAAACTCAGCTGACAGCATGGCAGTGCATGGAGTGTTGCCCCCTTGGCAGCCACCAGTGGATCTTCATTTCTTCACACCCTTTCCAGGGTGTCACTTCCTTCAAATACAGTGAAACCACATAAAAAATAGGCAAGAAGATGCATATTCTACCTGATGACCAGAGAAGGTCCTTGCAGTGGTTAGGGCTGGAGCATGGACCATATGAGGGATGGCAGAAGATAACTGGGCTGGTAAAGCCTGGAGAGGAGGAGGGGAAGGATGGACTTTATGCGCAGTCATTATGTGATGCACAAGAGGCAAGAGGACATGATTTGCAAAAAAGTTAATTTTGATTTACTTACTAAGAAAGGTTTTTCACCTTGAGGGTGGTTATTCATCGGAAGACAGGCTTGGAGTCATTGCAGGATCTCCAGCCTTGGAAACACTAACACTTTGATAGCACAAGGCAAACAGTAACCTGTTCTAATGCATCCTGTTTCATGCAGCTAGAGGTCTCTTCCCATCTGAGTTACTCCATGAATTAATGAAGTTTTTGGAAAGACTTTTTGTTTTATTTCTTTTTCTGAAGAACGGGTTTCTAATCCCTGTTAAGTTTCTCTGCCTTGGATTTAGCAAACTCACAAGGTTTCAAGCAAAATCTTACTCCAGCTTTGCATATAAGCATTTTTATTTTAAAAACCAGTAGGAGAAAAGAGGTAGATTCTGATATAAAAATATAAAAGAAAATTCATCTTTAGTTTTTCTTTGACTGTTAAAGCAGGAATTTGTTCAATTTGTGCAACCATTTTGCCTTTATCTCTGGATATGTTCAGCTATTCTTCAATGCATCAAGGCTGCAGCAGCCTGGTCAGTTTATAGGTGGTGGCCTAACCTGCATATCCCAGTGTGGATTATGAATGAGACAGCTGCAAATTTAGCTGACTTCATTTGGCACTCTTCAGATCTGCTTCCAAACTCTGTGAAGAGTGAATAAATTAGACTCCTAATGATAAACTCTTTCTACTGAAGAGCTTTTTCTCATTTGCAGAGCTCAAGGAAGCCTTCCTCCATTGTTAAGGGATTTTTATTTTAAAAATTAAATTCAGCATTTACTGAAATTTAAATCTGTTGTAAGTTGGAGGCATGTACTTTGGGGTGTTTTGTGATATTTTAATGTATGAAAGTGATGCAGACAGAAAAACTGCAAGAAATTAAAACTTAAAATGAAAAACAACTTTTCTTGAAAACAGACTCCAGCAGTGAGGAAGCCTAAAGCTCTCATCTACATGTGGAGCAATCCAGCTTTGTCCCTGGGAAAGTATGCCCACTTTCTGTGACCAGTGAGGAATCACAGTCAATTGCTTATCTGCCTTGTACTTCAAGAGTAAGATCTGCACACCTCCACTTGCTCCCTTCACCCAGGCTGGTGCACTGCTCCCTGTCCCAAGCACCTTTCAGTAGGTGACAGGTCCCTCTCAGCAATGTGCTTATGCTTCCACAGCAACTTGGATGTGCAGCATATTCATCCAGCCGTGAAAGAACCTGTGGACAAAGGAAACGTCAGTCTCTCTTCTGAGACTCCAAACATGTAGTTTAACACTTAAATGTTTCATTATGCCAGGATGTGCTTTGACAATACATAGAGGAAGTAACGCTGGGCTTTCCATCTGCAAAGTCCATTTTTTCAGGTGAAATTTCAGCTCTTGAAACCAAATCCTATTGTGAAACTCATTCCAGTGGGCTTTCTGTGAGACAGATGTATATTCCATAAGTTCTGAAACAATACAACACCCTCTTCATGACACAGTTAAACTGTACCATTTTCCTCATTTCACCATGGGTGTCTGGTTTTAAGCATTGCAGAAATACAGATGTGCATTGCAGAAATACAGATGTGTATTTCAGACTCGAGAAAAAACAGGACGCTGATAGTCTACATGATGTATTGGTCTACAACACGGCTCTCTCTTGCATCAGGTAAAAGACCTTATCAAAGAAGGATCTGAGGAGGGAAACAGCAGCTCACTTTGGGGGTTAGGAGGGGTTGGCAGGACGTTTTTTTCTATCCCAGTAGCAGTTTCACTTGATTCAGTTCTATTAGAAAATGTTTGGACCTGAGGGCTTGTTCTCAAAATACATCATTTCTCTAACCACTGCCTGAGAAAACAACCACACCAGTATATTACCCAAAGAATACAGAGTGCTCACATATTAAGACCTGAAGGTCATTTTCTCAGATTTACTGAACAAGATGCCAAGGACTAGGTAGAAAACTTGAAAAGATATCATGTCCTGTCTATTTTGTATCTCTTCCTCCATGTTTATAATCTTCAGTCTCCTGACCTATGATTTTACAGCATATATTTTCCTAACTGAATGGGTCACAACATTATTCAAAATAACACAGAGCAGAAGTTAAGTAAGCTACCATTCTCTTTCAGTAGATACCGCATTTTAGCATCTGAACTCACCATATGTTGAATGCGATGATGCTTTGCTGATGGAAACCAACAGTGCACCTACATAACACATGAAGATTTGCTCAGCTAAATAAAGCGACAAAGCCTGGATTCTTCGTGTAGATCATACATGATCTCTTGGGACTTGGCATGGATTGCAAAAAAGAGCTTTAAAACAAACAGAATTTGGCTCCCAACAGGTTATTCAGGAATACATTATCTTGCCTCCTTCAAATACAGAGAGAGAGAGGTTTAGCCAGCCTTACAGAATGAAAAAGTAGAGCTGTGCACATACAGCCTTAGACAGATCCTAAAGCTCTTGAGATATCTATCTTTCAGAGTTGCTTTCCTTTTTCACGGGTGTGTAGATTCTAACACTGACGGACATATTGAAGCCTGTCCAGTGTGTGGTTCAACTTGAGGAGAGTTCTTCCGCAAATCTGACAAGGCAAATAATTAAGTTCTATTGTCGCCTTTGATCTTGTCAACTTAGTAAATATTTTTCTGGGTGGGAGAGAATGGGTTGACTGCCTAAGATATAAATAAGATTTGAGATGGTCCCTATTGCTTCCTTAAGTTGTCTATGCAAGCAGTGCACCCTTTGTGAATATCACTTCTTGGTTTCTTTGACATACTTGCTTTTTGTGTTAGCAGATTTATGATTGATTGATGAGATGGGGAAAGTCTGTTCATGAGCAATTCCATAGAGGTCATTAAATCAAAGGCACAAAACCTTTGTCAAATGTTACCAGTATCAACCAGTAAAATCATGAGTCATGGCCATGACTCAGCAATCTAGATGTCATGAGCATTTTCAGTAAACACCAGCTCTGATTTTCATCTCTTCTTCTGGTTTCTCTTTTCTTGCAGCACTTTCATGGAATACAATCTAGAGATTATAGAGAGGACAGGGAAAAATGCTAAATTCTAAAAATAGCATGGCCATTGCTTGATTCTGTCCATGAGTAAACCACAGGTGCATTCATGCTAGTGGCTTTCCCGTATGGATATGGAATTCTCCAGGATGAATCATTTTCCTAAGTCATGTCATGTAAAAGAGGAGTGGCTGGGATCATTCAGTCTGTTCAGCCCGGAGGAGACCGAGGGGGACAACTCACTGCAGTAACAACTTCCTTGTGAGGGGCAGAGGAGGGGCAGACAGGACATGAGGGAGTGGCCTGATGTTGTGTCAGGGGAGGTTTAGGCTGGATATCAGGAAAAGGCGCTTCACCCAGAGGGTAGTTGGGTACTGGAACAGGGTCCCCAGGGAAGTGTTCACAGCACCAAGCCTGACAGAGATCATTAAGTGTTTGGGCAATGCTCTCAGGCACATGGTGTCACTTTTGGGCGTGGTGCTCCGCAGGGCCTGGAGCTGGACTCGATGAACCTTGTGAGTCCTTTCCTACTCAGAATAATCTTAGATTTTGTGTAAATATTAACTTCTGAGGGGAAAATAAGCAGCCTTAGACTGTCTTCAGCACAGTTTTAAACCATCGCCAGTGGTTTGTTCTTTGTGAACATACTGACATCTTGTGGTTCCAATCTGAAACTGACTGGTTCACATTCACAAGAGAAATTTCTACCAGGGATAGTCTAATCTTTTACGTAAGTTGCATCATTTTTGCTGATTCCATGAAGGTAGGGAAAAAACATATGTTAAAAAGAACAATTTTTTTAAAAACGGCTGTTTCTAAAGTGGCTGAACAGACTCTGAAACCTGGACCGCTGAAGTGCAGGAATTCATAGTTTCTAGCAGAGTCACCAATGGTGAGACTCAGCTCTGTTTCCATCATTCACTGCACTGTCTTCAGATGGAGGGAGGTGAAGTAGTTGTCTGGGGGGTGCTGATTCAGGGTGACCCAGCCTTGTCCTTCTCCCCAGGCCCCTGGATCAGTGCACCCATGCACTGACACAGACCACTGCTATGATCATGCTTACCTATAAGATCTATTCTGTTCATGCCAAAGAGCATTTCCAAATGTTGGCTAAATTAAGACTAAGGGCTGGCTGAGTAACACGTGACATTCAGGCCACAAAACATCCTCTTTGTCACTAAAAATCTCAACTTCTAAATACAAGGAGTTTTTAAAAAGTCTGTGTTATGGCTTCAATGGAAACTGTAATGAGAGGGAATAGACAAGATGTGAAGAAGAAAGGCAGCAGATACAATGTTTGGCTGTAAGGATTATTAATTTGTCATGGAGCTACTCCAACTAAGCCATGCAAGTGGTTCTTCTGAGCTGCATGAAAAAAGACCTTTTTCCCCCAAAAGTGGTAGTCACAGTGAGGGGAAGAAACAAGTAACAGGAATGCTCTTAAAACCCACAAAGACTATGTGATCAACTTCTCGCTCTGTCAGCCAGTGAAAAGTGAACCAGGTGTACACAAAACAGTCATACATTATGCATGCAAACTACATGTGACAAGAGCTGCTGTGTCCTTGCATGGAGCTTGTGGCTGAACAGCAGCACTTGGCAGAGGCAAAGCCCAAGGAGCCTGCAGTCCCTCCCTATGAGGCAAAGTGCACCCCTCATGGTCAGTGTGCCCCAGACACACTAGCAAACTGCTACACAGGCAGCTGCTCTGCCCCTTCCCTGGCTTTCCTCCATCACTGGCCCCAGGCACATTTTCTCCAAAACATGTATAGCCAAAACACGCTCATCTGGAGACAGGCTGACATTTCTAAACCCGCCCTCTGCTTGACACAGGAGGAAGATACTTGTGTTAGGAAGGTAACCATCTCAGCATGCAAAGAATTGCTGAGACAGGAAAGTTTTGTCCCTTACAGTCTGTGTTTAGACACTCAGTTTTTCCTTTGCCTTAAAACAATCCTATTGATATCTCTTTGAAACAAATTCTCTAGATTAATTTCTGTGTTGATTTAGCATCACTTCTTTTTTTTTTCATGTAATGTCTAACTGATTTTATGAAGACACTTAGACTAGTCAGTGTGATGGGGAGCATGTACAATATTTATTCCCAGCCATCAAAACATGCAGGAATGTCTTGCCTAAAGCCATGGTAGCCTTTGTGGATAATTAGGTATGAGTGTGAGTCTGAGGCTCAGGCTGTAATTACCATTCACATCTCTGTAGTGATGCCTGTTACACTGCAACTTATATTCCCTCTGAGATACCCTTGTTACTGTCAGGAACACTGTATGAGGAAGAGACGTTGTACAGAGTACTACAAGTGTTACTTGTTCATGTCAACACCTCCTGAAAACGAAAAAAAAAAAAGAAAAAAGAAAAAAAAAACACAAAAACAAGCAGAGATCTTGTGAGGGAAACTATTCCAGTTTTCATGAGAGTTCAGCAATAATACTGCATTGAATAGTTAGTCACTTCTTTCTCTAGCCAGTGGACATTGCCTGCTTCTCCTGAAAAGAGCATTCCAGCTGCACACTGCTAAAATTAACTTCATGACTGGAAAGCTCAAAGTACTTACACCAGAGAAAACTGCTGCAGATCATACCTCTGGTCATTTCTATTAATGCTTGGTGTATCTTGCTCTCAATGTCAGCCTTTCAGGAGCTGTGGAGAGTGTAAGTAAGACCCATACAGCAGTCCTCAGGAAGATCTGTGTGTGGTACCTTAGTTCATGGAGGATCTGCTGCATTTTAGGTACTTTGGGATGTTTTTTCCTTAAAGCACAAGAACTTGCCACCCTTGAGAAATGTAAGCAACCTTTAGAAGATAAGAACCTGTAGAAGATACTTTTTACAATCTGCATTTACAACATGTCGTAAAATCCATGTCAGCCTCTCCTCCGGGCTTTCACTGCCAGTTTGGCTGAACCTTAGTGATGCCCACAAGGAGAGGGTCTGGCAGGGCACACAGCCACTCACAGCAAAAGTTTTCGTGTGTGTGAGCTCCTTTGATCTGGATGGCACGCTGACTTTGTGACAGAGGGAGCAACAAGTAAATGTCAGGCCGTCAGCTCTGAATAGAAATAAGCTGTCTGGGGAGTGGAGGACACAGCTGGGTGGAGAGGCTACCCTGCAGGTTTGGCCTCTCTTGGAGCTCTGAGGTGCTCTCCCCAGCTCTGTAATGTAATCTCTCTCATGCTTCCCTAAGTGATCTCAAATGCTTGTGAGGGAAGGGATCTAAGTAAAATTACTATGAAATGTTGTTTCAACTCATAAAATCCCTGACAAGGGAAAAATAAGAGCAACAAATAAAAGTCACACAAAATTGGGTCTGGGAAAAGATCTCATCTGCTTCAATGGATTTTGAATCAGCCTTTCAAAGTCCTTCAGAACTACATTTTGCCCTTACTGCTTTCAGCATTATTCTATGTCCCTTCACCTGAAATGTTGTGACACCAGCCATTCTGATGGATATCTCTTCGTATGCATCTACCTGGTCCTCAAATAAGAGGTCACTTCCTATGGCTTAGCTGTGATTGAAGTGGTAGCAAATGCTGCAACCATGCACAGAGAAGAGTGAACAAGAAAAGAGAGGGGCAAAGTATTTTCCCATCTCTTCACTGGCAAGATTGTCATTCTTCTACCATCCTGAAATGGAGAGGAAAACTTCCAAAAAAGAGTAATGCTGGGATGAAACAGACAAAAAGTATCATTGATCTTTAAAAGAAAAGGACTATTTGTCAATTCGGATTTTCTTTGGATAAAAGCAATTTTGAAAGTGTTGAAATGTCACAGTTTGACAGCTCTTGCTTTAAGATATCTATTTTCTTCAGTCTCAAAACAGATGAATCTTTCTGGAAAAGGTTTCATAGGAAAAGGCCACTTGTTGCCTACTCCATCTACTCCACTTTACCCTGCTTGTTGAACTATGAGGACACATGAGATTATCCCAGCAGGCAGAAGTGACTAGCTGCTTGGTTTATTGACTTTCTTTGCCTCGCTTGTGCGGCTTATTTCAAATCACTTGTGGGTGTAATGAAAATAATGATCTCAGTAGCTCATGGGTGCTTAGATTCTGCTCAGACCCCTTGGGCACTAGAACAGCTTCAAATGTCATTATGCCTATAGTATGTCAGTAATTGAATATTTGTAGCCTACCTAACTTTAAGCCTTTCTTGTATCTATCTCTGAAAAAAAATCATAAAATATGCAATAATATCTTAAAATGCCTCCTCTCCCCCGAGTAGATGGCGAAGTCCTGACTTAATCCATCTTCACCAGATGTTGCAAGCATGCTGTGTTCTACAGAATCAGACAGGCAAGCACAGAAATTGGTCTTTTTCAGGTTTGGATCACACTTTTAAAAAGCATTTGTGTTAGTGACCGTCTAAGAAAACTGCTAATGCTTGCCGCAGTTTCGCTAGAGCATCACCAGAGGGTGGCAGGACACTTGGTTGAGGCCACTGCTGCTGACTTGCAGTGCTGCGTTTGTACAGACACCCATCTCAGCTCACCCTGCATTTATTCTCTTGATCCGCAAGAGAAGTTAGCTTCCTGAAAGAGTAATAGTATTTACTATCTTTATCCTCTTGAAAGACAGCAGAGAAAATTGGGACTGAAATCTCAAGAGTTTTTGTTGTCACTCTTGTATGACAGCATGCCTCACTGCTCAGATTTTGTGGAAAGACTACTTACTCTTCTCATGCAATTCCAAGAGCAGTTGCTGTTCTCTGACCTTCTACCTTCAAGAGCAAATGCACTGAAATAGGACCTTGTCTTTTACTTATTTCAGAGCTATTGCTACAGAAAGCAGGTTCTGGAATGCTAGTTTCCAGAATGGACTTTGCACAGCTTTATGTGGTTGCTGCTTAGTTGTGAGTACTTGCAGGACCCAAGGTACTTCCTTCTACATAGCAGACTTCTTTTCTTCCATCATTGATGATCTTGGAGGGTTTTCCAGATAGGACCAAAGTGGTTCTTGTCAAGAAAGAAAGAAAGAAAGAAAGAAAGCCAGGAAAAGAGAAAGACATGTATGTCTCCCAGAAACTTCAGCATACTTCAAACACTTCCCACTCATTGGCATGAAGACAGAGAACTACAATGTTCATAGGTGCACTGGCACGTTTTTATTTTTCACTGCTGCCTTTGCTTCTCACTTTGGAATGTCTAGGAACACCTCTGCAGAAGGAGAAGGCCAGCCTCAGTGGAGACACTCAGCCCATCTAGCAACTACTACATCAGGCTGTGTGAGGCTTGGCTGGACCAAGTCCTTTACAGATAACCTTTTCTCCCTGGAGGAAAGAGGATATTTTCTTCACCATGTCAAAAAAATGCTATGGGCATCAGTTTATGTTCAGCAACTGGATCATACAACAGTGACTTGAACAGTTTTGGTCAGTTCCCACTAGATGATGCTGTGGCGCCTCCAGGGAAAAGGGCTATTGATGTTACAAGGGGGGAAGTACATCCCTAATTTTAACTACAAGTTTAGCTGAAGCACTCTTTCTGCTCATCCATTCACATCCAAACCATACTCTTCATCTTATACTAAAAGCATTCTAAGCAAGGTATTTTGCATAGATGACAAGATGATGTGCCAAGATGACCTCCCACTTATTTAACAGGATATTCACACCTGGGTGACAGCAGACTTCCAGTGTCTGGAAGCCTGAAGTTCCAGCTCTCTTCTGTCTTCCTCCTTTCTTCTGCATGGGACATTATTTAGGGTATTTTAACATCGGAGTTTGGTGGTCTATTTCCAGAATATATTTGCATCAATCAAGCAGGGCAGATGTCCAAAAATCCTGCCTCATTTAACTGGAAACTGAAACAACTCTTCTGGTAAGTCTGTGATGTGGTAGCAATGGGGATCATAATTTTAGGAAAACAAACCTAAATTATCATCTTTCATGTTGTAGTGGTTGGGGAAAAAATGAGAGGGAGGGAGGTTGTGTTCATATTCTCTGAGTGACTTTCTTAACGACACTCTCATTGAGAGTGACTTCTGCCAAATGCTGTTTATTTTTTGCTGTCAAATCTGTCTGAATTAATCACAAGCATCTTGATTGAAAAGTGAGACTTGTTCCCCTCTGCTTCCTAAGTGACACAGACTGAGCGTGAGAAACAGCCTGCCAATGGCTTCATCAGGAATCCTGTGTCAGTGCAACAGCTGAAAAATAGAATCAGTGCAGTTATATGGCCAGAGCTTGGAGAAGGCTGTGCTCTACAAAACTCTTGTCTATGGAGCTGTTCTTCCACTGCTGGAAAATTCAAAGGAGAAATAAGGCAAGAATCTTATTCAGCCCAGACTGATCATACACAGCTTACAACTGAAAGAAATTAAGCCTGGATAGCAGTAGATATGAATTTGGGAAGGCATATGAAACTAGTGAACTAGAAAAATATGAGGGAGTGGTACACCAGATTTAATTAATTGTGTTCATTTCCAGAATCACAAAAATTTTTACAGGCTTTAATGCAATCTTCATGGAGTATCTGGACACTAAAAGAAGCAGTCCTCAGTCTCTCATCCTGTGAACACATCCTTTTCTACAGTGACCTGTTCAGTATGTATTGGTGGTATTTATTCCGCCCTTACAGATTAAATAAGGAATTCTTCTTACTTACACTTATGACACAAAAAATAAATTTACTCTGAAATACAGGCTGTGACTTTTGTTTCCTCTCTTCTTTTCTCAAGACATCCAAGTTAAATGTGTTTGCTTCAAAGTTAAGATACCTGATTCGTCCTTGGCTTTCCAGGTACTGCACAAGGAGTTAGATCCATATTTGACCAAGTGACATGGTCAGTGCTGTAGCTGTCAAGGTCTATTTATAAGTGTAAAGATTTTTGGCTGGCAATACAAATTCTTTCTGGGCTTGACCATAATACATGACTTTGGTGCTGCATTTCACACAACCGCAAAAAGTGAAGAACTCAAGCGAAAGTGAACCATCCTATTTGAGCTACCCTTTCCTGGATTAGTTGTTGACAAATGGGAAGCATAAATAGTATTTTAAAACCTAAGGGTAAGAGGAGAAGATTCGCATGTTAAGCGGTCTCAGATGCTTCCACATGAGCAGCCAAAGCAGTGCTCAGGAAGCCCTTGTTCTCTCCTATAGGAGACTCGGCAACCACCATCAGTTTTTTATCCCCTCATGCACATTTTTGCAGGGAAGAGGCCTGTATGAGGACGAATTACAGGGGACAAAAGCTTTGTGCCGGCCTATCTCCTCCACTTAATCCCTATAGGGGGCACCCTATTGTTATTATGCTCTTTCCTACCTGCCTAACACCTTTATTCAAGAGAAAAGAAAAATCAAACTTCATAAGCCAACATACAAAGCCAGAAACACTGGGGATTAACTATATCATGGTCTTAGAAATCTAGAGGATTTTGCACAGCCATCCTCTTCCTTTGCACTGCTAATGCTTTGTCTAAAAAATCCTTGTCAGTTTGACAGAAAGAGCTAATTCTATGCGAAGACACTTTATGATTTAACTGACACTAGAATGGTGAAAATCTGTTTGTTCTCTGTACCTCAGATTCTCTAAGACAAGTATCATGGCTGTGATCCAGCCAAGCTTTTAGTATGAATCTACACTCTAACTATGTGCATCATCTTATCAGATGCAAGCAGTAGCAAAAATAAGAGCCATCACAACAGAAATGTTCACTGGATTGCATTTATATGAATTTGTCTCTTTAAAATGGATGCTGAATATCCTCCTTGCATGTGCTTTTCATTGGTCCTCACTTGAACAGAAAGCTTCTTTAAGAAATTTTTTTTAATTGAGCAAGTGGGGGCAAAGGGAAACAGATTTAGAAATGGCCCTGAAACAAGTAGAATGACAATTTCAAATTAGCATGAACTTGAAAAAAGTCTGTACAAACTTTACATATGTTTGCAGAGTGAGTCTTGTTCTGCATTATTTTTGGAATCTGGATGGGGTTCCTTCACTTTCATTTCCAAACCTCTTCGGCTGTCTGGACAGACCTCTCAGGCTATCCCATCCCTGGGTAGTAAGTCCAGGTCAGACTGCTCTTCCAAGGCTCTGACCTATAATTGTTATGTTTTAACAACACCCCTGGGAGTGAGCTTTCCCTCCCTGTCTTTAGGATGAGAGGGAAACAGACTTTCAGCTCTCAGACATCCATTGTACTCTGTTCTTCCTGACTTTGTCCAGGTTAGCAGCATGCAGAAACACAGTCAAGAACTCAGTTCTTGTGGTGACAAGCTAGATATGGCTTACAACAGAACATGTCCTGCTACACTAGTAGGTGGCACATTTCATGAGAAACTGTAAGGCTGCTCTATCAAAATTGTTGTACTTTGAGGCACCTGAATGAAACAAGACTTTCCATCTTGGCACTGTTGAACAGCCAGTGCTAAACAGCCAGTGCTTCCCTTACAAGCAGGGAAACATTCCAGTTATGTAAACAGCAGAGAAGTTTGTTTTGTTTTTTTCTCTGCATTCCTAGAGTAAGCTGGCTTTAGCTGACTCCATAACTTCTGTGTGTGCTGTTCCCTTTGCTGCCTCCACACACACAAACTGATTTTTTTTAAACCACAGCCTGCTAAGTAACCCTACTTAAGCAAGGGGTTTCAATGTGTTCTTGTAAAAGCCAGCAAGATTTTGGAAAAAAAAAAAATGAGTGACCAGCTCTAAAATTCATTTCCAAAATAAGGAAAAACTGCTATGCTAGATGACGCCAAATGCTGCTCTGAGCAGCAATTGTTTCCAACAACAGTTGCTAATGGCAGTTGAAGAAAACTTCACAACAGGACAAGTTAAGACCTCTTTTTTTCCCTCCTGCTCTTCTTCTTCTTCTTCTTCTTCTTCTTCTTCTTCTTCTTCTTCTTCTTCTTCTTCTTCTTCTTCTTCTTCTTAAAGTACTGACTACAATAAAGATTAATAGCCATACATAGTTCTCTTCCTTGAATCCATTGAACCTGTTTTAACCTGTTAATGTCACTGTCCTCTGCAAGATTCCATCCTAGTAATTTTCCATCTGAATTCTGTAGTGTGTATAGTAGAGAAGAGATCAAAAAAGGAGAGAAAGAACAAATTTTTGCTGATTTAAATTGGCTGCTTCTCATTTCATGTCAGTTGCCTCTAACCCTTGAATTATTAGCAGTAATAATTCTCAATCCTCTACACTTTCACTTTTTATAGTTACATTTTCAATCACTGTGTTCCCAGAAGCAAGAGTTATTTCACATGTGTGATGGTTTTTTTGTTCTTTTGTTTGCTTTGAGATGAGGCAAGAAAATAGGCACATAATGTTACTGATCTGGCTATATGACCAGTTCATAGAGGACTGCAATATTTTGTTTTCTATCTTTCCCTTCATAGCTATAAGAGAAAGCTGCATCTTTTATTTTTCCCACAACATATACAGGCACTTGAAATTCATGGAGTGGAAGAATACTGTCACAGCAATGCACAGTGGGTTCTGGTTTTCCTTCAGTTGGATCAGACCTCCACCTTGACTGCAACAGAAGACAGGCAGAAATCATGCCTGAAGTAAAAATACAAACTTGAGATTCTTCTTGTGCAGCTCAAGCTCACTTCTTCACTCATTTATTCAGGAATGTTGTTGGCAATGTATGTTGCAATCAATCCAATCCTACATTCATCCTACTACATTGACTTCACCCTATCAACAAAAATTTTATACATTTTCTGGTTCGTTGCCTTTTCAAATTCAGCTTGAACAAATAACTATTGGTCTTTTAACATGGAGTGCAATTGCTTTACCTTGTCTTGACTCCTTCAGATGTATGTCAGACAGAAGATAGAGCAGAACAGACAGATTAACTTTAGCTATTTGATAACTAGTGCCAACAGAATCCTCAAAGTAAGGCTTCTCTGGAATGTCAGAGATAAGGAAAGCCCCACATAACTAAACAAACAGCTCAGAACAATAAAGTGATCCATGCAATTTCCTGGATTGTCTCTCTGGAGTCCATGGGCTCATGAGGCTCCTAAGTGAGCAGGAAAAAGACAACCAGCTCAGCTGAAAAGAGAGGTACCACCATAAAAAAAAAACCTCTGCAAGAGCTGTGTCAGCTGCAGTGGATGTTATTTCACCTAACTGCAACCAAAATTGAGATTACCAGAAAAAAGAAACAGCTTGGGAAGTTTGAAGGATATGTGTGCCAGTTCTTACTCAGAAACAGTAACTCTACTTTGATACCAGCATCAGCATTTATATGTGGAAAATACATTTTGAAAACCTAATTTTCAGGTGCACACCAGAGTTTCATTTCACATACACATATGGAAATGGGGACTATGGTCTCAAATGTTGAAGACTGCCCTCTTTCTACTGAATCCAGGGAGAGTTGTGTTGGTGGGTGCATTGTTTTGCAAGATACAATTTATCTAAGTCACATGTAGTATTATATATGCACCTGCTTGCATTAATTGGTGAAAAGTCTGTGGATTTGTGGAATGAGATGTTTTCTCCCTATGGCTTTTTATTTCTGTTGGATTTTCCTTTTTTTAATTACTTGGAAATTTTAAAAAATTATCTCTTTTCCAATCTGAAGATGAAGTCAGACACTTTTTTAAATAAGTAGCAAATGTTTACTTACCACTCTGTGTTTGGCATCTGGGTGTAAGACAATAAAGCTTATGCTGACTTTAAAGGACTCTGCATATCATCCACATAATGCTGCATCTTAGAAATAAGCTTATATATAAAATCAGAAGAACGGCATGAAGCCAACAGACATGCAAGCCCCTGCGGCTATCAACAGATAGCCTTGTTAAATGTTTGGTAAACTACTATGGATAGTTGTTGGTACAGTTAAAGAATATTTTTATGGAGTAGCTAGCCCTGTGAGAGGCGGAGACTCAAATTAATTCAGTGTGTGCAGCAAGATTAATTTTGTCAGCACTTTTTATTTATTATAACTCCTGCCTCACTCAGAGCAAGCAGCTTTATCCAAACAGCCAAGACAAAATATCTTTGTTATTTCCCAGCCTCTGAGTAACCACTTTTGCAATCTGAATGTATCCCTAAAACTTTTCAAGTGGTCTTAATATATGATTAAGGTGGCGGGCAGATATTACATGTTTCCTGTGGCTCTCTGGAAAAAAGAAAAAAAAAAAAAGTTTTCTAGACAAAATACAAACTTTAAAATATTTGGAAGGCAAAACCAACAAAGTTTCATAGTTTGCCAGAGGATGGCTGTTTCACAACAGCTCTCAAGTCTTCAACTTATTTTCAATGTGTGCTAAAGGAAAAACAAAGCCCTTTCAAAGCTTTTAGGAGGCAGAATCATTACAAAATTAATCTCCCCTGACATGGAAGTCCTGGGGACATACTTTCCACCTCTCAGCAGCAAATGTGTCATGTTTGACTCAAGAATCTTCTCAACCTGCATGTAAGACAAAATCGTGTTGGGTAAATGAGGGCATTTTGAAAGTCTTTGGGCATATCTAGTGGATCTAAACCAAGTGTCACCTTGCACATCTAACAGATGCATAGAAGCCCTGGCTCACAGGCAAAGGAAGCAATAGAAATACTCTGGATAACCTTTCTAGGATAGTAGGAATTTCTTTTTGTTTGGTTGGATTTTTTTGCTGGGGGGAGAGGAAGCTGTGCTTTTTAATATATTTTAGTCTTTTATTATTCCTACATGTATTGTCTGAATATAATTCCCCCCGTTAGTCTTGAAAATAATTTTTTAAAAAACAAAAAACCCAAAACCACAAACAAACAACCCTGCAGTTTAGAGAGCATGTAAAAAAATCGTATCAGTAGAGCAAAGCCATAAGCTTTCCAGAAGGAACCATGTACTTCATGCTGGTTTTATTTGTTCTCACAGTGCACAGAAACACATTTTGTATGTTCTGTATGTTCACCCATAGGATGCCAGAACATTTGCCAGTGAACTTAGCATCTTGCCATTTAACCTTTAGCCACAACTATGCAGACTATTTAACAAGACAGGCCAAGGAAGTTAAAGTTTTTAAGCATTCTTGTGTAGTGATCTTAGAATTTTAATGTGTGAGTGGTCAAATCTTTTTATATTCAAAGCCCAGAAAAATAAATGAGCTTTCCCATTTTGCTTCATGTGACTGTTAAAGATTGTTTTATGAAACAACAATCAATGTGACTTTCCAGGGTCATGTGCACATTAGTGACAGAATTCAAATCTAAAATGTCAATGCACTCTTAATTAGGTCAAGATGTCTGAGCAAAATTCCTTTTGTCTAAAGCATCCTCTTATTCTGTGTGCAGGATAATTAAAATAAATTATGCCCATGAGAAAAGCCATGCTCTAACATCAAAATCCCATTTATCTAGATAAGTTTCAAATCCTTTCTTGTTTTGTTCTGATAAAGTTCATCTGTCTTTATTTACAATTGATCTGGCTTTGCTTAAGCTTAGTGCAGTGAGTTGTTGGGGGAATTTTTGCCCATGTAGCCTCCATGATTAGGTTTAGATCATTGAAAATGGGGGTCCTTAGCCCCTTCTGCTCCCTTTCCAGCTCCCCTCATGCTCTTTATCTTAACCTTTGTTAGTGACCTTTAAGGCCTCCATTCTTGGCTGTCCTCAAGAAGCAACAATCCAGAGTCATCAACAGAACCATTTCACTCTGAGGTTGTAAGGCCAGTCAATGGTTTAGATTTTAGAGAAACACCACCCTTTGGTCATAGGTATAATAATGGAGAGTACTTTTCACTCATCTGTACTCTGGGGAGAAGGCTTGAGACAGGCAGTTATGCCAAAGACACAGGAAGAGGATGAAATGCTCTAATATTTATTTTTCTAATAGATACTTCATTTCCTGATCTTTCTTTTCAGTATTTACATTAGGAAGCACCTCCAGCTCCATTGCATTCTATGGCATAGTTCACTAGTAGCAATCATACTCACACATAAATGGTATATTCAAAACCAAAAAGGATGGCTGACCCTAGCCTTTAAAACTGGAAAAGCACCCTCCCTTTTTTCCTATCAGCTGGACTAAGAAAACTAGCCACCACACGTAAAGGGCAACTGTTTCCTTTACCCCCCACAGATTCCTAAGGATTCATCATGCTTCTACTCTGGGGTTTTTTGAGGTGTTCTGTAAGGGGAAGGTGGTTGCCCCTGAGTTTAGACACTGCAGAATTATGTGTCATTACAGTAAACTCTTAAATGTGCTTGCAGGAGAAAGAAGCAAGAGTACACAATGAAAAGGAAAGGATGAAACAAAAAGAAAAAAAGTTCTTCCTTCTATTTAATGGAAAGGAGAAAATTAATACTCAACTGTCTACATTTGTCATTTTAAAAGGTTCTTGCTTGCTGATTTGTAACACATGCAGCTGATTATAAAGTAAGAAAATTTAATAAAGAAATTAACAGGTTTCAAAGCTCACACTAGCCTTTCATGGCAATAAACAATTCTGCATTCTTGTAGCCTTTTATTAAGGACAAAAAGCAGTTTCCATTATTATCTCAATTTTAGTTCTACAAACTTTACTTTGGGAGTTGCAATTTTCTACTCTTTTTTGAAATCCAACTATTTAATGACTTCAGAGTGAATTTTAGCTATCTCTGGACTTGGTTTGGATTTCGACTGGTTTTCTCATACATGTCTTTCCTAACCAGAGTTATATACATGAACTGAAACATTAAATGCATGTATGCATATTAATTTTTTATGACTTTTGGTAAGCCTGCTGGCAACTCCTGCAGCTATGAACTTGAGATTCCATGGGACAAAACAAAAGAGGAAGAAAATTTGAGATTTTTTTTTGTTCATAAATCTGTGGGAGGGTAAGAAATATTTTCAATATCATAACTAATTACTTTTTTAAGGACTCTACAGTAGTAAAATTCAGGTTTAGATTTCATGCAGCATTAGGCGTCCTCTTCCCTCTTGTCTATATAGATTTTTTAAGGGTTCCAAAAAAGAAAAAGAACGTTAAAACAAAACATATGGATGTACATTATGCATTTTTTAACATTAAAACTTTCCCACCTCTAATAAACAATACAGATTTGTGATACACTGTACTCCTTTTTCTCACATTTTTTAAAAATACAATATTACACTCCTAATCCATTTATTTTTGAAAGTGGAACATGAAAATCTGCAAAATTCCTGGTCATTGAAACAGAACCATTCTTAGAAGGAACAAGATACTTTGACCTTCTCTAGTTCTTGAAGAACTTATCAATTAAATGAGAAAAAATCTCTGTGAAAAATGACCCTTTTTCAGTGGTTGTGGTAAGAGTTCTGGAAATACATCTAGAATTCACACTGCAGTTTCTTCATTCCTCTAATTTTAAGTAAGATTTGTTCCACACTTTTTTATCCAAACCACAGTGTCTATCTGAAAGTTAAAATCCTCATCAACAGGGACAAGAGGGAAGAAGAAAGCAAACTTCTGCTAGCATGGGTCTAGCACACAGAAGCAGAGGAAAAGGTGATCTTATCCTCAGCAAAAAGAACCATTTTATGATTGAGTGCCAGTAAAGCTGGTGGTCTTTCAGGTGCTTAGTTTCTACACATGGCTAGTTGTCAGGTGTACCTACACTGTTTTTAAAGAGTTATCATATGGTCTTTATTTGGAAGGGCAGGGACAGTCACTTCAGGGACTTTTAGAGATGCATTTTTGAGATATTAAAACAAAGACTGTGTGTCCCCATTACTGTTATTAAGTAATAAAATTGCTTCTAAATATCTTACTCTTTCCTTTTTAAGTTACATTATACAATACAACCTTTTAACACCTTTATAAGCTCTATCTAACAAGGGTAACCTATGGGCTGACACTTGCACATACACAAACAAAACAACACAGCAACAAAAAAGTGAAGCAATTCTTGTACTTCTTAAGGAAAAAAAAAGCATTCCTCGTGGAATGATTTTGCAAGTGTGTATAATAAATTGTAGAAGTTGGTGTTTATAAGCAAGAAACTTTGAGTGTAGAAGACTATTTAAATTGGGGTGAAATAAGCCATTGCTTTCATTCACAAAGAGAGTTTTCAAACCAATTATGTTGTGTTATGACTCTTCTGCTGATGTCAGAAAAAGATCTTCTAGGGATGGTATCTAAGAGGAGATTTTAGTTAGTTCTTTTTGGAAGTAACAGTATCCTAACGATATGAACAGAAATTGTCCCCCTCTTCTTGGTATATGTATATCATCACAGTCTGAGTCTACTCAAATTTAAAATTAGGATTTAAAGTCTGTGTAAAAGCCTGCACAGGTACCTTCTGTATTTAGAGACCTAAAGGGTCTGTTTGAAAGATAGAACACCACCTGATTACGAAATAGTGATATAATGGTACTGCACTGATATGTTTAAAAGAAGGGGTAAAATCAGGAGTGTGTGTTTTGTGTGTACGCTCAAATGATTAGGAGGGAAAATGCAAATACAAAGCTTGGAAGGAGAAGTGAAATCACCAACAGGCAGAAAAGAAAACTTCAAAACAGAGCCAAAATACTTTCACATACAATTCATGATCCAGGATCTTCAGTTCCTACCTGATAGCTACAAACAAGCCTTGGAATTTCTCTTCCCACATGTGAGTAGGTATTATTTATATCCTGTAAGAGAAGTTCTCCACACTGCTGTAATTCCAGCCCATATTTCTGGTGAACACCTGTGCTTAAAGCTTCCACTCATATCATCTTAAGAGACTTGATCTAAGCCAACTCTAAGCTGACTGATCCTCTTAGAGGTCCATGAGCCATGACAGTTATAACCAGATCCTCCAGGCTGTCCTAACTCACCTAGAAAATGTGGTCATAACATCACTGATGATGAAGACTGCAAAGTTGCAAGAAGTAGATTCTAATTGAAGATGAGCCTGGTCATGCAGTGCTATTAAGTGCATGGTGCTGATAACAGCTGCATAACCTGGCATGTCTTAGGATGAGACACAGCTGAAGCAGAATGAAGTCCTCTCTGCTTAGCTACCTTCAGCCAAAGCTCTTTCCTCCCTGGGCATCTCTTTCCTTGCCCACAGTACTTGCTATAGGGATGAACTTTTTCTTCACTGATGAAAAAAGCTACATCACAGCAACAGAACGGAGATCCTTAGACCAAATTTTTGCCCAAACTTGGTGTCTAATGCAAAGTAAATCAGCAATTGAATCACAAAGACTTCAGTGAACATGGCACTGAGGCACCAAATGAAATTATAATTGCTTTAAAATAGAGTTTCAGTTTACTATGCCTGTAACAAGAAGAGAGTACAAAGGTACACATAAGTAGAATAGCTTTATAAAATGAAAGAGCAATACCACTAAATTGATTAGACTTGACTTTTCATCATGACCTAATTTTTGCACACCTCAGGTAATTTCAGTGGGGAAAAATAATTTATTCCTGACAAAATAATTTATTTATGACAAATACAGGCTTTGTACAACATACACTAAAATTATTCCAAGAATTTATTCTACATCTTTTTCCCCAAGATATTTTTATGAATAGGGACAGTACTGACACATACAGCAATTTTTTCAAAGACGTGTGTGTTTTGTTACTAGTTGTTCATTACAAAAGATCATATAAATCATCTTCTACCATACACTTTTCAAAGAGATAGCAATTAACTTTATTGATTGCCTTTCTGATAATAATCATGATTTTATTTCATTTGACAATCATGCTTTACATGTGAGAAATTTCATCTAATGGCAAATATCAAAAACAATAGAAATGAGGGCATATGTTCACTGAACTAGATTCATTTATCTCCTTTTTGACCAGGCAATTACTGATGTGGTGACACAGGCACAGAAAATCTTTGTGACAAGTAGACAAAATACAAGACCATGGAAAAGGTAAATAGCAAGATATGGTTCCAGACATGATGACTGTACAGCGAGGGGAGTACACTAAGCATAGAGCTCATCATACTGATGTGTCTGCCTTCACCAGACAGACAGACTTAGGGCCATCACTTACATGGATACATAGGTGTGAAGACAGAAAGCCAATTCTTTCCTCCATACAAGAGAATGCAGGTGTAACATTTAGATGATTAGTTTCAGACTCAAATCTGGGGCTCTGAAATGGAACTGTCACGTTTCCATTGGTTTCACTGATTTCCAAGGTCCATCCAAATTTTGGTGTTTTTCTTAGACCTTACTTTGACAAAATTTCCATTAGTAATAAACATGAACTATGCCTGAATATGCATGGAAGAATTAGTCCCAGAACACTGAGTCTCAGTTTGAGTTCCTGATGTTTATTTTTGTTTTGCTGAAATCCAAGTATTATCTAGCCTTCGTTAACCAGGCAGGAAAGCAGACACTTTGGAATGTTAACAATAAGAGGATATAACCTGACTGTCCGTTCAGCCAGAAAAAAAACCCCACATGAACCAAATAGACTGCTTTAAAACGTCTTAAGACTACTCTGAACACTTCTTTAGTTTAACTTCTGCAAACACACAGATCTTCAGTGTGATTTTAAGTGGGCGAGGGAGCCAAATGCAAAACATAGCATGCCCTCCTTTCTGTTTCCTTTCACTTCTGATAGGCTGACAAAAGGGACATGGCATGGTTGTGTGAGTGACTTCAAGCAAGGGCTTGTAAGCTCTTGGGTTGCTGAGTGTACCTGCTGTTAGGACAGAAAAGATGCAGCAGATGTCTGGAAGAGTACAGGATGGAGGCTGACACTCTTCCAGCTGTCCCAGTATTGTGACATGACTGTTGGCCCCAATGCTACCCTCATTAAAGTGTAAAAGAGGTTACTGGACCTTTCTGTTGATCTAGCTCTCATTTCAGTTTTTGTCTGCTCACATCCTGAGCAGACAAAAATGTTACAAACATCCTCAATGTTACTTATTACTGCTGTCCCTGAAGTTAGCTAAGAACTCACACTTCTTTCTGTAAGAGGAAAAGAGTGTATTCTTTCTCCAACCTTATATATTTCCTTTTTCATGGCACTGTGGTTGCAAGAGCTCTTTGTCCTAGATGTGTATCACAGAAATTCTGAAAGCATTTCAGTTTCTTGTATTTTCAGTCCTGGGTTAGCTTAATTTGAAAATAACAATGTAGTCCCTGACATTTTCACTTAATACTATGTAATTTTTTTATTAGAAATGATAGTGAAGTCTCTCTCTGCTCATCTCCTCTGTTTTTCCTCATAAGTCATTATTTATCCTATTCCTTTGTCTGTGTTGGTTTTAACACTAGCTGGAAAATAAACTCCAAGTAAGCCACTCCCCCACACCTCTTCTGGTAAAAGAAGGGACAAAACCAGAGACTATGGGTTGAGGTGACAATTCATAGAAAGCACAAAGCAGTGAAACAAGACATGCACCATAACAACAGCAATATTAATAGCAAAAGTATACAAAAAGAGAAGGTGTTTTACCCACAAAAAGGTGTTCACCACCACGAACAAAACCATGATGGCATGGATCGGTCACACCCACATGGCTTCCCTAGACAAAGGCATTCACACAACCCTGCAACCAGGACACCATCACACCTCTTATCAATCATCTCCACCAAGATGAAGACAATGTCTTGTCTGAGAGCAGCATTTTCATCATAGTATCTTAAATGAATGTCCAAAATATTCATAGGCAATACTGGAGGTTGTGTGAATCTTAGTAAGGTAGCTATATCCCTTGAAACTGGAGTCCTTTCTTTAACCAAGAGAAAAGTCACACTTCTCCTGCTTGTGAGTTTCAGTTGCAATTGGGAAGAACTGCTGTGCATGCCCCAAATCTTCTTTCCCTTACTCCTTAAAATTTCAGTACCCCTGGAAATTACAGAACTGCGCTACTCATTCAGAAAAGCACTTTCCACTGGTGTTTGTGAAGGTCATTTCTTAGAAGCTTTGAAGCCTGTTTAACATAGCAAAGAGAGTTTAGAACTTTACCCTCATTCTTCCAGAGCACTCCTCTGCTGGGTTAGTGCAGAACATCTGGAGAAGCACACATGCACAATCAGCAGTATTTGTATGCTGTAAGTTAGCAGAGTGAAAGATTGACAAGAGCTTTTGTATTTCAAGGCTAAAATGCAGAGCAAGTTTTGAAAAAGCAACCTGGAATAGCCTGTTGACCAAACCTATTTTTTAATTGCATCAGCCTATTCAAGAGAAAAAAAAAAAAAAAAAAAAAAAAAAAAGCCATAAACAGGCATCACCCTACAAACTTTGTCAATATCTTTTGTCCTGCCCTACTGGAGTTTTCAGAATCTTAAGTTACCTTGAATATGAACCTGTCCTTTATGATCAAAGGTGCCTTCCATGTTTTTCTCACATTCGGTGTTTGCCTGGATTTTCCAAAATTCATTCAGCACATACTTCAGGGTGTAGAATATGGAAAAATATAATCACTTTAGCATTAATGTTGTAGGCCAAAGACAGACTGGCTGTGTGCTTATGGATAAAGTATGCTTCATGAATTCTGAAGAGCTTAACTTAGAAGTGTAGTGAACATCTGCTGTGCAGAGACCAGCAGATGCTTTGATTTTGCCTGACTTTTTTTTAATCTTGGAAGCTAGCCATATGATATTCTTATTGCGCATTGGGCTTGCCCATCAGTGAAGACAAAATTCTTATGACTAAACTTCATCATTGTCTGAATACTGAGAAGCAATATGAATCTTGGTTTTCTTTTTTTATAACTTGAACTAATAACCCATAATTTGGCTCATTCAAATGCTTGTTTACTCTGCTGAAGACTAAAATGCAGAGACCTCTGGCTGAAAGAGGAAACTTTTGGCAGACGGACACTTCTCCTACATAATAATCTCTTTCCAAAGTCATGTGGACAGACATTTTCCTCTCATTTAAGTGCTATGTATTATCTTCAGTCTGTGTCAGAAATCCCAGAGGTGTCAATGGGATTTGTGTGTATGAATCAAAACTGACAGTCTTCAATTTGTATGTGCTTAAACAATATTTGTGTGGGAAATCTGAACTTCAAGTTTCTAGCCCTGGAATATTTATCTTAAAATAATTACAGCCAGTGAGTTACTGATATTTGAAAGGATTGCAAAGTATCTCTCCCAACTTTTAATGATAAAAAAGTGATAATTTAGGAGCTTAATCTCCTTTTAATCCTTCTTCTTGAGAATACTCTTATATTTATAGAAAATTCTTTGTTTCCTCCATATGTTCCGTTAATGACTGAGGCCTAAAATGGCCAAAAAAATCCACTCAGATTTTATGACTAAGATCTTGATAGTCTAGCTTTGGCTCCTCAGTACTGAATGCACAATGCATGCTGTAAAATGCACTTCTCCACTCTCCTTTGACTACTGCCACTAAAAAAAAAATTAAAAATTTTAACTGTCAGAAAGTGCTGAGCATTCTAGCAATGCATTCTAACATAGGGAGCTTCCAAGAGCAGACCCTGCTGTGCAACAAGACTGCAGTCTTGCTTGATTTTTGCTGTAGTCTGGGGGCAGTGAATGAAGCTGCAAGCAGGTATGGCACTGCAGCACTGGGAGGTGAAGGTTCTCAGCCAAGAGGAGAAGACACACATTCCAGGACTCAGGAGCTGGACATGTTCTTTCTCCTAAAGGGCACAGGAAGTAAGAGGATGAAGTAACTTCCCAAAGCCCTTTCTTTCTTCCTCTTTCCTAGAACAGCTCTGCTGCTTTCATTTAAACCATGAAGGCTGGATACAACCTACCAGAGCCTGGCACCACTCTGATACTGTATTAATGTCTCCCTGGTGGCAGATTTCAGAGGTCATTTTCTGAGATTGAAAGTATTTCTACCCCTACTCTGTAAATACTATTCCTGAAAGTTTTCCTCCTCATACAGTTCCTGAAATACCCCCTGTTGAAAAACTGCCTGACATCTGCAACAGGAAATGGACAGCTGAGAGTAATCCTGTACCCTGGCAAAGGCTGAAGGAGAAGAAGGAAGACTAGCTTTTCTAGCTACACGTTGTATTAGGTTTCCCCAGATGGACACTGTCTGCTTGAACACAAAGAGAGTCTTAGAACAAGCTTAAGTAACATCAGGTTCTGATTTCTGTTCTTAAACTGTCATTTTATCTCCAGCTTAGCTAAATTCTAGAATGCTGTAAAAATCCTGCAGAAGACCTAACATTTCAGTTGCAGCTGGGTTTCCACTGTGGCACAAAGTTGCTAACAGAACATCCTTACTGTAAAAACAAAAATGACCTGCATTCCTTCAAAAATTGTAGGGTATGTGATATTGTGGGGTTGTCTCTGCAGGCACAAATACTGTGTGGGCTGAGTGTAAGGATGCATTCTGTCCAGCTGTATTTGGGGGAACATTAAGGGGGGGAAACACAATGCTTTTCTTCTCCATATTTGGAAAGATGCTTGGCCATGTTTCATTGAGTAATTCAAGCAAAAGGCTATTTGGCTAAAGGACAGCAATCCTCAGACTGTTTGTTTGCAGAAGGGTTTTTAACTGGGGGTAAAGATTTCCCTTCTGTTGAGTAATGAGGGTGGTGTTAAATGATCATATGATCTTGTGGGGAGACAGTAAAGAATTACTGGAATTCACAAAGTCTGTGGATTTTAATAAGACAATTAAAGACATACAGTAATGTGATTGTAAAAGCAGCTGAAGTGCTGCTCTTAAGCTTTCCTTTTCAGGACCAGTCAGCCCTCCTCTGTCACATGACAGTTTATTCACAAGATCTAATTTTTTTTATTACCTGCTGTTTTGTAATGGAATAGAGTCACAGTCCAGCAGCACCTTCTGAAGTACCCTGTCATCAGAAACTACATGGAACCTGCATTTTCTGTTCAAATAATGAAGCCCAGGGCAGATATTTTGACCTTCAGGGACACTTAAAGTGGGAAAAAAACTCCTTCTGGTCTCCATCTCCCCATCTGCTACAAATCAGTATGAACCAAAGCACAAGTAATATGCATGAATACAACAGGGAAAAGACCATCAAAAAAAGAGAGCTTAAGTACACCATGATGGAAAGGATTTGTAAAGAGTTGGCAGGAAGGCTTGGAGAAAGCAATTTCATTACAACAGAGATTTCCCCTGGAAATGCTGCTTTCAGAAAAGCTTAGTGAACACATAGTGAACAAAATGCTTGCTTCTTACACATGCATACATGACCTTCACCATCTGCAAGATGACTTTTTCTTTTGCAAGTACAGCCTCATGGATAAAATACCTTCTTGAAGATTTTACTGAGTCCAAGCTTTTAAGTATCAGTTTATTCCAGAAATTATTCTAGGGTTTTATTAAATCACAACAGGAGCAATCTTGAATTCTTTGGCTGCCCTCACTCTTTCCCCCATTCCATTAGATTTTGTTTCCTACAGATGCTGATGCTAACTTCTCAGTGTCTTGTAATGCTTTAGTGTCTCCTCTCTGCACAAATAGATTGAATGGCAATGAATGTAAAGAGAGGTACCTGTGTTATATACAAAGGGAAAATATATGAGGAGAATTATTCACTAAATACAGGTCACTGATTCTTTTCAAAGCCTTTTGCATACAAATTATCTATGGACTGAAATTTCCCCTTTCAATTCAAATATTCCTGGATTTTGTTTCACATCAGTACTGTGCTAGCATCTCAGTCTTGCATCCATAGTCAAAGTTTAGCTGTTCACTTCTTTATTTCTCTACTATTGCAAACTCCCAGTGTGATAAATGTATTTATATCTTGCACTGATGACTTCACTCTGCAGCCCTGTACACATATATCTTTTTGCTAAACCAGTAAGAGCTTCTGTGTAGCATCACTGGAGGGCCTGTGTGACTTTAGAAAATACATGCTTTCACAAATAATACATGTATTAAGGATTAATTTACAATTGCCCTGTTATTTTTTGCATTTGTAATTCTGATGAGATCACTAAGACTGAAATAACTACTGTGTTTTCATCATTAGTCATACCTGATTGCACATTGGCAACTGGTTGTTGACACGAACTGTTCTTCCTTTGCTAAAAGTGTTTTCAGTACATCTTCTTTTCCTTTGCTTCTGACTCCTAAAATGTGTGGCATTTATAAATATGAATCTGGCATTATGTAAAAATTGGTGAAACAAAGGAACTGACAGCTTTCCAACAAACTAACCCCCAGACCAAAATACTTTTTATGATATGAAAACTCAGGGGTAATAGCAGAACATCCTAACTGCAATGATCCAGTTCAGTTAGGAGCACCTTGAGAAACCAGTCTCTTCTTGCCTATACTTTTCCATTCTTTCATTCTGATTTGTGCAAAGACCAACAAAGTCTACAGCCCAGTGCAATATAGATGAGAACACTAGGTATACTAGTGGCGTGACTCAGACCACAGTGGACGCAATTAGAGCATCTTTCTTTAATCTTCCAAAGACCAATTATGCCAATCAACTTGCTGAGGACTTCGGTGGTTGTAGCAACTTTCAGCTACCCTTTCAAGACAAAAAGGTCTTACAGTAGCCTAAGTGTGATGCAGTCTCTTTCATTTTACTACAACATGAACAGAAACTGATCCATCACATAGCACATACGTTGGTACCAGAACTGTTCTTCACATATGCCTCTGTGAGTGTGTCTGATTTCTATTTTCTCTTCAAGCACAGAGTTGCAGAGGTATACCTAAGAAACAGATTTTTGTGAAGCACTTGGACTACTCCATAAACATAAAACATGTAAAAATATGTTAGATGTGTGTATCAGATGCATCATTTCCCTAATTAAATAATATTTTCTGTTACTTAGTCTCTTGTCATCTACAGTGAAATTTGAGTATTGTTGTGAAGTTAAAAGGACAATATTGGACTAATTTTCCATCAGCTAAAAGCCTGAATGGATAAAGAATGTATAATTCAACCAAATGTAAATGTGAAGCTTAATTTGCAAAGGCACCAATGTACCTGTGTATTCCATTGCCCTGTGATACGTCAGCAAAAGCAAATTCAAGAGGAGGAGTAGAAAATGTGTAAAGGAAGGAAAACACCAACAAAAGGCCAAAAGTTGCAATCAAGAGGTTTACATGGCTAATCTGTCCCAGGGGAATTTTTCTGAGACTAAGTTACTCCTGGAAATGCATTTGATTATTTAGAAAACTGTTTAATTTGAAATGGCTAAAATAAACCCAAGTTTTCGACTCACAGTATTCTTGAGAATTAAATCTGTGCTGAGACTGGTTGAAGGGTAGCGGGTTCTGAATTTGGCAGGAGGTCTCTTCGCAAGTATCTCTCTCGTAAAGTGATTCACAGACAGCAAGACAGCACAGGACCTCTTCCGAGAAATGGCTTGTAATGTCACACTTGGCGACCAGGAATTTTTTGTAACGAGCAGTTTATTTTCACTGTTGCTACATCAATGTATATGTTTGCATACACATGCTGATGTACATTTGCAAGTGCTGTCCCTGTCTTTTATGGACACACCCTTGTGGACACTCAAGCCACATATCTGGACACCTCGCTGTGATTTCTGTGAAATGTACATAGATAAAGTATTGCTACAACTTGAAAGTTTAAAAACCGAGTCCTCAAGCTGCTGAAGCGTGCCCTTGAACAAGAGAGGGAGACTGTGACAGAGTCAGGAGCGAGACCACAGCATATGGACCCTTCAAACCTCCCAGCCATAGGAGCATCCTCCCCGCAAAACAAAGGGCTAAATTAACCAGGGTTAATTCAGCACGTGCCAGTGCAAACCCTCACTCCGTCCCCGGGAGCAGCAGCTCCAACCCGCGCGGCGAAGGAGCGCAAAAGGCGCTCCTCTTTTTTTTTTTTTTTTTTTTTTTTTTTTTTTTTTTTTTTTTTTTTTTGGGGTGGGGGGGAGTCCTGCCTTTCCGCCCCCCTTCACTTCTGCTCGGCGCGTTCCCAGCGACCGCTACCCGCCCCGCTGTGGGGCTGGCCCCCGCCAGCCGTGCGGGACCCATCGGGGCGGGACGGGGCGGCGGGAGGCGGGGAGGGACGCGGGGGGAGAACGCTACCGAAAGGCGAGGAGGGGAAGACGGAGAGGGGGGCGTGCGAGGGGTAGCGCCTCAGCCGCGGGGGATTAAAGGGCGCGGATACCTGCGGGGGCCGGCGGAGAGGCCGGCAGGGAGACAGAGAGGCAGGCCGACGGAGAGGCAGGCCGGACGCCCCTCCGAGTAGAGAGGAGGTGGGACGTCAGGGGACGACCAGCGGCTCTTCTCCCGCGGCTGTCGGCGTCTCCCCGCGCCCACCGCCACGCCATGTGGCCCCTGGTGGCTCTCTGCTGCTGGGGGGGACTGTCGCTGTCCCTGTCGTCGTCAGCGCCGCAGGGCCGGGCGGGAGGCCAGCCGGGCGCCCTCCTCCGCGCCCCAACTTTCGCGTCGCCATCCCTGGAGTCGCCGCCGCTACCCGACACAACGGAGAGCAAAGTGGAGAAGCTGGGGCGCGCCTTCAAGCGCCAGGTGCGGCGTCTGCGGGCGCGCAGCGGGCGGCTGGAGCTGGTGTTCCTGGTGGACGAGTCGTCGAGCGTGGGTCCAGCCAACTTCCTCAGCGAGCTGCGCTTCGTCAAGAAGCTGCTCTCCGATTTCCCCGTGGTGCCCGCGGCCACGCGCGTCGCCATCGTCACCTTCTCCTCGCGCAGTAACGTAGTGCCCCGCGTGGATTACATCTCACGGCGGCGGCCGCAGCAGCACAAGTGCGCCCTGCTGGGACGGGAGATCCCCGCCATCGCCTACCGCGGCGGCGGCACCTACACCAAGGGCGCCTTCCAGCAGGCGGCGGTGAGACCGGACGGCGGGCGCGGGGTGCGCGGTGCGGGGGATCTGCGGTCAGGGGTGCGGTGAGAGCGGCGAGCGGCGGTGCCGGGAGAAGCGGCACCGGTGCGGGGCGGGGAGCGCTGTGGCAAGGCAAAGGTCTCGGCATCGAGGGAAGGCGATGTGAGTCGCTGTAGTGCGTGGGGTGCTGCGGTGCGATGGCTCGGTGTACGTTGTGCTGCGCTGGGCAGCGTGTGGTGTGGGAATGTGGTTCTCCGCGTTGCTCGAGGGTGTTCCGCGAAAAGGGGCGTAGAGCTGTATGGTGGAGTGTGAAATGGTGTGGTGTGGGATGCAGAATTGTCTGGTCAGAGCAATTAGTCAATATCTTTCCGCGCTGTCTGCACCTGCATCTCCCATGTTTTCTGCTGCCCTTGAAAACTAATGTGTGAAATTAGTTCTTTGAAGGGACATGGAGCCCGTATCTCTATTTCAGAAGTGATACATATGAGTCAAGTCTGGCATCCAAAATGCCTGCCTGGTTTCATGGCAGAAGGACTTGAGTGCTCGCTAGCTGTCAGACATACCGACGTACTCTTGCCAGGTGTCTGTTTTAATTCTTGATGACTTACAAAGGACCCTTTAGGCTGCGTACAGTATACCAGTAAGTAGGGGCATGTGCCCAGGAACATTTCCAACACCGTAACACAATCACTTGTTGTGCTGTCATACAGACTCGTGTCAGAAATTTGGTCTAGGCAGCCCCTGGACATGTGTTGGCACTTGATCCTACTGAGGAGGCTTCCCAGTAGATGGTTAATGGACAGCTAGTCTACTCAGGAAGCTTTTTTTGCCAGGCTCGTCCTGGCTCATCCTTGTCATTTAGCCTCTGTGTTCAGAAAAAAGCACCAAACCGAATCTCATTTTCGAGAGATACATAGATAGATAGATAGATAGATAGATAATTATTTTTTTCCATCCATTCTCATTTGGCGGTGAGGAGTGAGATTGCAAGAGGTGCATCACTGCTGTCCATATGAAATTGGCAGAGATTATTCTCTTCTTCACTTTTGGCAGGAGAAAGCAAGTTCATTGTATAATGTGCTCAGAGCTACCCATGCCAGACCTGCTTTAGGAAAACACATCCCTGTACTAGATCTTCCACTGTGAAGCCATGTATCAATATAGATCCATCCCAGGGGTGTTGTGTGAAAAAGTTAATGATACAAGTTAAAAATAACCGTTAAAAACAAAATATAAGCTTAAGAAATACCATCTGTTGTCTTGATATGAAATCTTGACTAATGATATATTTAAAGTGGAATAAACAAAAAAATCTCTTCAGAAACCTATAATTTAGTTTCTTGACCCCAGCTAAATTTTGTGGCATAAATTTTGCAACAGCATGACTGTCATTTTACATTGTGTTCTTACAAGAATGTGGGAAGAAAAATATTCGCATGGTGACAGGGAAAATTAGGATAAAATAACAAGGTTAAATTCCGGTCTGCTTACTAGCTCTTGGTTAAAGATACTGTACTGTGGTTTTCTTCAGTATGATTTCTTCATGTGAGACAAATTAACATCTTCAGAGAATACTCTCCTTTCTAGACACTCTTTAGAAAATTACTGTTCTAAGTTTAAAATACTACTTTGGGAATAAATCTAGAAAGTTTTTTAAGTATAACAAAACTGATATTCCCTCTGCACTCTTAGACTGCTGCCTTATGTTTTTAACTGTCTTTTGGTCCAACCATATTTATTTCTTTTTTCACGTTTCTAAAGTGCCTCTTTTTCGATTATTATTTTTCTTTTACACTTTAACTTGGGATTCCTTATGCTTCTGACCGGAATTCTCTGCTTCTTTTCCAAACTCACAAGTATCTGCAAAGCATGACAAAGTCTCTGGGATTGTGTCACTTACGTGTTACAGTAACAGAAAATGAAGGAAAGTGCGTTGTTAGAATAAACTCAGCACTTAAATCATCATGCAGCGCTCTTCATTGTTAGGTCTCAAAGTGATTGATTCATATCTGTGGCAGTTCCACTGAAACCATGGAGGCAGAGAGGTAAGTGAATTCTGCAAGGTCATCAGGCCAGTTAGTGTTTGACCTGGGAACATGAGTGAACAGAAGCAAGATTTGCATGGCAGTTGCTGTCTGAGAACCTGTGGCAGCAAAAAATCATCCTAAAAGCAGACTTGTTCCGTTTGACAAGCTATTGCGCAACCACACAGTGTCCATCTTCTTTGAAAACATAACAGGGCACTGCAGCTTTGTGTCCTCTCCAAAGGTACTTTGCCGACAAGTTTATTGCAGAGTTTCTGTGTTTTGTCAAAGCTGTCCTTACTTCCTCACTAATTTTTGCCATGTAAATCACACTTTGGCATTCATACCAGCTGATTAAAGATAAATTCTATGCGATTCACAGCAATATGCCAAATATACCACAAGAGACATTGGCAAGAGACAGCATCTGATGAGAGTGGCTGAACTACTATTGATGTTTGGGTTTGCCACCCTGTTTGTGAATTTGTGCCATGCTTGAGCTAGCAAGTGCTCACTTTCGGAGTCTTAAGGCACATGCAGACAGTCTTAGGGGAAGAAACTGAGCTGATTAATTCAAAACTCTTCGGCTTCAGTTTTTCACAGCATAAGTTGGTGGGACAGCACACACTACATGCAGCTTATGTTAAGCAGATTGCTTATTGCGTTATAGAAAGCTACAGAGCTGTTGTGACAGCAAGAGAGAACCAAAGCAGAATTGAAAATACAAACAGGTTTGAGCAGGTGTTGCTCCTGATGCTTAAGGAATGCATCTAAAGCCAAGACCTCAGTAGTGAAAAGTGTTGAGAGACCTATAGGCAACTGCACTGGACCTTCTGATTCTGAGAGATAACCACTGCTAACAATACCCATTACACCTCTTTGGAGGGATGTGCTTTTGTTACCAGATGGGTTTTGAAATAGAACCGGGGGGTCATCATGCAGTGATGGAAGTTTAATTCGTCCTTGTTTTAGCATCTGGAAATCACAGTTACATATATGTCAGCATTGGTGTGCTGTCTGTATTGATGGACATTTTAAACATCCTGAAAGCTGCATTGGTTTTGGTGGTCTAAAAAAAAAGATGTAAATAAAAATTATTTAAACTACTCAACATGGCAATGTGTTAATAAAATGACATCTTCCAGGATGAAGATAGTCTTATTTCTGTCTTTCAGTGGAAGTAAAATGGGAACAATTTCTCTTCATAATTGAAGTGGAAGTTGTAGATGTGTACTGTTATTGAGCAGAAGTCAGAGATAGTACTCAAACAGTCTTAGACAACCCAAATGTCATGAAAAATCTGGCAAAGTGGTTGCTGAGGGAGACTTTGTGGCCTCTTCAGTGTTATTAAAATAATTGTTGCATTAAAAAGTAATCTTTTTGTTTTTATAATTCATCTTCCCTCCATTGAAGTCAGTATAGGTATAGGTATCTGCAAGTGGAAGGTTTATCACCTACAGAATAAGATTACACATCTTCTGAGCATCTGGTGTTTGAAATCTGGTGTTTGTATCTCATGTGATCATGAAGTAGCATGATGAATGTCCAACCAGCATGTCAAATTCCTGTGTTATAATTAATATTAAAACAATGTCCCTCAAAAGAATGTAAGCACGTATCAGTTTAGGATACACAGTTCTAATGCTTATTTAATGCTTGTTTAAATAAGTAATGGTGGCTTTGTCTCTACTGTATAACAAAAGAACAACAGTACAAGATGCAGCATTGTTACCCACTGACATGGGAAAATTAGCTTTTATTTTCAATACATTTTCATATTCAGAATCTCGTTTTCAAATTAAAATGAAAAGTTTATTGAAGCTAAAGAACTGAAAATCTTTTCTTGCCATGTACTTGGTTAAGTTTTTTTAATTGAAATAAAGTAGTACCCTCTCACTGAGAAGATGAATATTCAGAATCATTCAGAATGTGTGTTGTCTGGTTATCAAACATGTATTTGTGTATTTTTATGATCTCTGTAAAATCTGCAGCTAATAATGAGAGAGCCGCAGATTCTAGATTATCTTTGGCATCATGCTCCTAATATCTGATGATGGCTTTGGTCAGCTAGACTTGTTGACATCATTGCACCTCTCTGAGTTTTGACATGGCCTTGGAAGTCTGTGTTAGAGATATGGTGGAACAAAAACTAAAGCCAATTAGGTTTACCTCTGTGGCTGCCTTTGCAATTGCAGGGCTGGTAGTTAGGGATTACCAAATTGAAAGCAGCATTCCTGTCAGCCATCACTGCTGTCAGCTCTAAATATCCAGTTTTAATCAGTGTGGGGTTTGTGAAGAGTACTGGTCCTGCATACTCCAACCTTGCATGAGATTTGTTCATAAGATTAATAAGTCAGGGTCAGAGGCAAGATCCACGTCTGCACATTGTTCATTGCCCTTAGACCAAGCCTGAAGTAGACTTACCTTTAGAAGTTTTTAAGTAGTTACTTTTTCTCTGACCTTTTGGCTGGGACAGGCAAAAAGTGCTCTGTTTCGCATAATATCTGCGACTACCTAATCAGGATCAATATTTTCTTTAGTTGAAAACCTCTTCTTTGGAATTCTTCTGCTTGTGCTTACAAAATTGTGTCTTGCATTTTGATCTAATCAAAAGCATGTAATTTGGAAGTCTGATGTAGATATTACTGCACAAAATAAAACAGATCTTGTGGATGTGATATCTGAGCCAACAATATAACAAATGAAATCTTTCACCACTATGGTGTGTGGATGATATCATCCTCAATGTTTCAGGAATAGAGGTGCCCTTTCATGAGAAAACCATTTTTTGCTGTCATCTCAGACCCTTTTTTGGAAGGGTCTGAAAATAAGCCCCTTCTGATACCCAGTCCTTAAAAGTTATCACCCTCACAGAGAAATCAGTTGTAGCATGTGCTTTGCTTCAGAGATACAAACACAAACCAGAAAAGCTGATAAGTGATTTGTTCTGAGAGATGGAATAAATCCCCAGCACTAAAATTTTGAAGAAGTCAGACCAAAATAAGTTGGTTTATTTTTAACTAATTTCCCAGGCTTATGAGAGGCCTTTACAGCAAAATAACATCATATTTAGCTGTAGTTCCTGACATAAGCCTCAGCATTAAACTTCTGAATGTTTGTTTTACATGTTCTGGGATACATATTTTACCCTTTGTCCCCAATTCCACATGTTACTGGAATTTGTGAGTCAGATTTTGCAGGTGAGACAGTATGTTTGTGATGCTCAGAATTTTCTGACTTTTCTAGGTGCAGAAATTAAAAGCACTACTGCTTTTAGCAGCACGTTCTTTGTAGGACCAGCACCCTTCTTAAATTTTGTAACTGCTTACTTCTCTATGACATTAACACAATCCAAAACAAAAGCTCTTGTTAAAATTATAATACTCCTTCTGGTTCTGGCAGCCTCAACCAGGAAGATGAAAAGCCTCCTTCAATGTAAGCAGCAGTCTGTAAAGAGCTTTAACGTTCAGAGTCGTTGTGTTCTGCTAAGCATACACAATATGAACTGCTAAGCAGAGATGAATTTCTCTCCCAAACACTCCCCCACACCCAGTTGGTCTGGGACATCTCTGGTCAGTGATAACTTTGTGTTAGTGTTGCTCAACTCCAGCAGTCCTGGAGAAAAAAAAAAAAAGTATTCAGGTGATAATTGACTAGTGACCGGGGGTACATGGGCCAGGTCATGAATTGTGTTTGGTCTTTTGGAATTAATTATTCAGTTCAGCTTTTCTTCTTTTTCCCTGCTTATTTAAAGCAATAAATGTTTAAAACAGACACAAAATACTAGATGTACTAGTCAATAGTAATGTGAATGCTTGATCTGAAAATACATGAAAATCAGTCACGTATTTAGTAAAATATTTTTGAGTCCCTATTTTTATTATTAGCAGAAGACCAGAGCAGTACTAAAGAAATCAAATAACATCTTTGTCATATTTATGATGGAAACTGCTCACAGAGAAAGAAAACTAGGATTTTTCATTTTTCAAATCAAACTAAGATCTATTAGCAAATGATATTTTGAATATGGCATGCAACATGGCAGCATATAAAGGCCTTCAGCAACTTTGCAAAGTCTCAATAAACTTGTTAAAAGGTTATATTGCGCAAGAGCTCAGAAAATGTCCATGTACATAACAGGCGCTAGTTTTAATGTCCTGTTTAGAAGACCTTCAAAATTATAGAAGATGAAGGATAGGCATCTTAGTTGTTTCCTGGAAACTAGGTGCATTCTGTTCTTTCTAGCTCAGAGCTCAAAACTGAAAGCCACATAATTTCCAATCACCAGATCCAATGGTGCTAACACAACTGTGTTAGTCGAAATTCTGTGTAATAGCTCCTGTCATTGTAAAGCCAGTGGTGATTTTGGGTTGTTTAGGCTTTTGTTCTCGTTGCTCAGGACTGTGTCTAAGTTGGTGTTTGAATACATCCAGGGATGGAGAACCCACAAACTTTCTGGGAAACATGTTTTGATAGCTGATCACTCTTACAGCAGAAATGTTGCTTCCTCTCATTAAGTGGAATGTTGGTATTTAAGTAGGTGCTTCTTACCGCATGCTGCCAATTAGAAGATTCTGTACACATCTTATTTACTCCCCCCCCCCATTAAGTATTTATATCTGTGCGTGGATAAGAAGACCTTCTTTTCCCCCATCTGAACATTACTAGATCTGTCAGTCTTTGCTCAGATGTCTTATCAGTACATTTCCTGGCCATAAGCATGCCTGGCTTTTTCACCTGTGTTCTTTCATCCATACTATGGGGTTGTCTGACACAGTTGTGAGATTTACTCAGGTCATGCCTGCCAGTTACTGGAAGAACTATTTAAATATTTTAAATATCCAGATTATTTCTATAGATACCTCTTTTCTCTGAATTAAGAGTGCATTTCTTGCTAAGGGAATATCCAAGGGAAGTTTCGATATAAGTTTATTTCTTCTAGATAGGTAACAGCTCATTCTCTGGAGCCGGTGTAGCAGTGCAGAAAAGGGAGGGAAAGGTTGGAAGCCAAAACCTCTAACTGTGGAATATCTTTTGTTAATTTTGTGAAGCTGAAGAGAGGATAAGATTCATTTGATTTGAGCAGTGAAAATAGCAATATATAGTGACCAAAAGGAAACGTGGTGAAATCAGACCTTTGCTGTTGTAGAGAGGAAGCTCAGGAGGTGTAGCCAGGTCTTTTATGTATAGGAATAACACTTGTATTATTTTTACATTATTATTTGTACCAAAAATTAGTAAAATAAAACTCCTTAGCACCAATGTAACATTAAGAAGCAGGCATTCTTTATTCAGGTTGGATGCATGAGGGAATGTCTCCTCCAAAATATCTTACATGCTGAGTGCAGCAAAAGCTCATGTTTATATGCTATATTTTATGTACCTATTCATAGGTTTTCCCAGAAAAAACGTATATGTGATAATCATTTTCCCAAAGTCATTAACTTACATTCCCTTACCTCTGTGCATGCTTTCTATCCGGGGAGACTGGTGATCTCTGGTGGTCAGCAACCCCAAAGTCATACCTGAATGCCTGGTAAATTAGTAAAAGTTTGCATAATTGGGCTGGTTGCTTTCCAGATCTTCTACAGAATTAGCATTGTGTGGTTCTATAGGCCAGCGGTTTTTGAAGGATAAGCATTGTGTTAATCTACCAGGTGCAAACAATTCTTCACCTGGCAACATTTCCCTGATGAAGGGGAGTTGTATTTGTCTCCCCCTACCTTTGCATTGCTCTTGTGAGATGACCAGGTTCCTCAGGAGTGCTCTGGATTCAGTAATAAGATGTCTCAGCTTCACCAAAAGCTATGTTTGATCACAGTGCTGGTTATTCTTTTCTTTATAGAATACATATTTCTGTAAAATCTCCTGTCAGATTTGGACATTTTTACCTGCAGGAAAGGTGAAAGCAAAGATACCTTGGAACAGAAGCTGAGCTTTGCAAAGAGTTAGCATTCTTATTTTCCTTTGTAAATTAAATGCTGATCTGCTTCTGAAGCCACCTATGATAAATTATGATGTACTGTTTTAATATTTAATATTCTTATGGACCAAATCTATATCATGTTTTTTTCTAATAAACTAACATTTATTCATTTTAACATAAGTTTAATAATGAATATGTTACATTGTAGATAGTTAATTCTGTAATATTATAAAATGGAAATTATTTCTTTTATATTGAATAAGTGATTGTCTAGGAAAAATAATCATTTCATTCTACTCAGAACTCATCCCCTGGTGTGTGTATTTTATGTCATTCCTAAAGTGAAAAGAAATCCAGTGTAAGTAGTCTTCTGGGGCGGCACAGCCAAATGACTCTCTAGAGGAAAGCTTTCTGGTTTGTTTCTGGGATGCAAAGATGGTGGTTTTTCCTTACATATAAGAAATAACATTCGCTTTGTAGCCTTAGGTAGTGTTTTTCCTACAAGGTGAATTTTGGATAATGTTATTTTGCAGGCTTGACTCCAACTTAAGCATTCTAAGGCAAGCTTCTCCTGGGGCTGTATGATGTTATTGGTGACTTGGTCTGTAAAGTGAGAGAGGGTAACCCATTTCAACTTGTTTCTCCCTAGATAGATATACTAATACTCAATTCTGTATGGTCAGAATCTTCTTTAAAATCTAAAGAGAGAGTAAGGATAGGAATCAGGCCCAAGATCATATGTTTATGGATTGCATGCAGAAGATGTAGTTGAGACTGTAACAAAGGACCTTTGACAACATCATTGCTGTGGCTGTGCTGTGACTGAAGAAGTCTTTGCCCTGATACTTCTCATCTCCCAATTCTGTGTTGAAACTCCATGTTGATATTAAAAATGCAGAAGTTAGAATTTAGCTGGTTTTGTGACTGTACTGATAGGATTTAGTTTTCCATTACAGTAGTGAATTTCTAGAGGAGGATTTTGTATAATAACTCTTATTGCACAAGACTTCATTTTTTTAATTCTAAGGACTTTTATTGGCACAAAAAATTGGTTAGAATGCCAGATATTTGTACACACCAAACAGTCACTGAACACAATACAGATGGTAATAGCCTTTTCCTGATGGGAAAATAATGTTTTATTTAAGATCTGTAAGGATTACTGAAACTGACTGATCCTCTGAAGAAAGTGTAGACAAGAAAATAGTTATTGAAATGGTAAAGGACTGGGTATTTCTAGTGGCCCCATGAATTTCTATTCAGTCATCAAGAGCACTTGCTTTGTTTCATTTGTGCTTATCCCCTAATAATTTATTGTAGTGACCAAATGGGCTAAATTCTCAACTTGATGGGCCATTCAGCCCTGTATTTTGAGTTATGGCTGGTGTTCAGTTTCATTTAGTGGTAAAATCAGAGGCAGATGTGGATATTCATGTCAAAGAAACAGGTTCTCGTGATCCTTTAAACTTACTAGTACCATTTAGTGTGCTTTTAAACTGTAGTTATTGAAGAACCTGACACTCTATGAAGGGATTGCAAAGCCTTGTCATGAAAAAAAAGTAATGTTTATGTAGATACAGTCCATGAAGTTGGCAGGGGCTGATGAACCATCTCTGTGTGTACTTACAAGTTTAGGGGTTAAAAAAGTTTAGGGGTTGAACAAACATTTTAAAGTACATTAACTTGCTGTTCCAGGAAAAGCAGCTTTCAAAACTGCTTTCTGGAGAGGGAAGGAGAGAGAGGTTTCTCAGAAGAGAGGGAAGTAAGTCAGGGTTAGAGTAAATAAAAATTATGTGAAATGCTGCACAAATATTGCAAAGAGGAATGGAGACTGATACTCGGATTATCAGCAGTTCTGACAGGATGGTGGCCTGTCCTTTTGTCCTCACAAAAATGCTAAGCGGACCAACAAATATACACAAATTATTTCAAAATAGACTTTTGTCTCCTCCCCCCACCTCCTCCCTGCCCCCCCAACCCTCCCCATGTTGAATGTTTCTTTCCTTCCCTTGTTGTTTTCCTCTGTTTTTATACAGCAGGAATTCTGTGTCTCCAGTTACAGCTGCAAGACATGAGGGCCAAGCTGGTCAGTTGCTTTGTTTTGTTTTGATTTCTAGGGGCAATATGTAGCAATCTTGTCTGTTTATCTGTTTCTCAGATTCCCTGGTGCCTGAATATTCAAGTCTTCTGGGTAACAGGAGGACAGCTTCATGCTCTCTTACCTGTTGACTCAGTTCGTGTCTGTGTGACAGAAGTGCTGCCGTGAAGAGGTGGTTGCCCTTTGAGATGCAGAGGACAGAAAAGATGTTGGCTCTTGCCTCATCTGGTCATGTAGGCATGGCATATTTTCCCCTCAAAAATAGTCATTTTCTCTTCAAAGATGACCTTTTACTGATGCTCACTCACCCACATTTTTAAAAGGTCTTGCTAAGGAATTTTTCATGGGACCAAGAACTTTCTTGATTACATGGAAAATCATAGAGGGTTTGTGTTTCAGAAGTTTCAGAGGGCATTTGTAGTCTAATTTTATAAAGCAAAAATCCTTGCTTATTTGCTAGTCAGAATTAAATAGTCCTGAGATATCTGTAGTCCTGTCTACTGGGGCTCAAGCTCATTTGTTCACTTGGCATGTAGACATGTCTCTGTGTTTAGGGATAACATGGAAGTTTGATTGCTGATGATTATGAGTATTAACTGCTGAAGCTCCAGGACCATGTGGAATGTTGTCCACTACCTTCATCTGCTAAGTGTGTGAAGTTTTCTGTTATGCACCAATGGAAACAGTGCGGAAGGATACTACAGAAAATTGCCATCCTTCCAAAATTAAGCTTTGTTCCCCCTTCTATACATGTTATGACACAATCATGAGTTGAAATCATATTCTCCTTGAGTAATCTGCGTGTAGCTGGGATCTTCAGAGAAATCCACTGACAATTTCTATTATGTCTCTTAACCCTGTGTAAGTAGTGGTTTCTTCCTCAGTTACACATATTCCACAGCTTGCATTTATTTTGAGCTATTTTTCCATCTTTATTATGTGATTTTAAGATAAAAAATTCTTTTTCAAAACTCAGAGATGATACGAAACTAAGTGTATATGGATGGAACATATATTTTTCTTGTCTTCTTTTTCAAAAAAGAGGGCCATTTTTACTGAAATAGCTTTAGACAAACATCCCGAATATCAGCCTGAATACTTAA
The DNA here is from genome assembly GCF_029207755.1 of Chamaea fasciata. NCBI lineage: Eukaryota > Metazoa > Chordata > Aves > Passeriformes > Sylviidae > Chamaea > Chamaea fasciata. The sequence goes on along the minus strand of NW_027094089.1, from coordinate 45,888,113 downwards.
GAAGTTGGGTAGAAGTTTACGTTGCTTATATTCTGTTTTAAAATAGCACAGTTAATGCTAAATATGTTAATTATATTATAAATAAGACTACCATCTCTGTCTGCAGTCACTTATTTTAGAGCATCAGTTTCAGAATGCACTTTGCAATTAGGCATTTGTACATTTTTTTCCTGCTGTTTGTCTTCATGTTGCTCTTTGTCTTGTATTTTTCTTCCTGATTCTTTTCATTGTAGTTTCCCATTTCATTCTGTTTTCCCACTTAATCCTGGTTTTCCACTTATAACTTAAGCAATGTGAGGAACAGTAAGTTTGATTTGCGAAGGGTAGTTTTGTCTGTAAGAGAATTTGGTTTCCCTCCCTTTGGGTTTTGCAAGCAAGTAGTAATAAAATCAAGCCCAACAGCAGAACATTGCTTGGCAGTCTCTCAGACCACAGTGTCAATGGTATGTGCTTTGATTTATGGTGTGTGTACTTGTTTTTGCATAGTCTCTGCCTGAAATCAGTGAAGTGATGAATCAAAATCCATGGTATAAAAACTCTGCAGATTATTTAGGCTGGCCTAGCTAGTAAACTTTTGGATGAGCTGAAAGCCTGATCATTTTACTTCATAAGAGTTACATAAAGATTTTGTAATGAAACAGCTCAGCTTGGTTGATCTCTGGTTTTGGAATTTGTGCTTGTTAAGAGTGTCTTAATCACATTTACCTGCGTGCCATACAATGACATCTTTTTTGTGTCATTCAAAGGTCTATTAAATGTGGTCTTTAGCATTAACTGTAGCATGCAAATGGTCTGTTACTGAAATAAACATGGTCACAATTTGCCTCCTACCAGATTAAAAGTCTTAATCTAATTCTACATAAGTTCCCAGAGGATGGAGAAAAAATATTTTCACAATTTCCTGCTTTAGGTTTGTGGACAGCACCTGACCACAATTAGGAATTTGATTGTCATCCCTTATTTACTCACACTCTGACAAACAGTAGCTAAGCATCAGTATGGTAATTCCATAGGGTGCCTTCTAGTCCATGGCACATTGGTATCACATTTTTGCTGTTGCTCTCCCTATCGCCCAAAAACTGAAAGTCTTTGGAGAGTAATTAGCACAAGTGCGTTGTCAGACCAGAAGACTGAAATGGGCAGGAATCTGTTGGGCATGTTCTCATTAAGGCAGTACTGAGCAGTGTCACAAATGCCTTGTGTGAAGTATTGGGAAGAGCGAGCAGCAGGGTAGAAGGGACTACTGGCATTTTTGAGGCTATGATGGGCAATCTAAAGTGATCTTAGCAAACTCTTGTAAGGGAGGAGGGCATCATCCAACGGGGCAAATGGGGAATTTTATGCTGGGTTTAAAATAACCAACAGTCTAAATACTTGTTAGGAAAAGCTTTACAATAAATCAGCAGTAGGGTTTATAGTTAATGGATCAAAACATAATATTGCATTAAAACATATTAGATTGTATTTGGGGTCTTGCACTAGATTTTCAGTGTTTGTTGTACCTATTTAAACTTCAGTCTGAATAAAGTCACTTAAGCTCTGGTCAGAATCATTGCTGAATCTGATGCATGAGTGACTTATCAATCAGGATGAAAAGTGTCTTTTTTCTTATAGTGTCATGATTTCTGTGGTTGTGTAAGCTGTGACCACCTGAAGCGTGACTCACTAGCTGACTTTGTTCAACTACGGGCTGTATGTGCAGATGTTTGACCTTTGTTATGGTGGGTAACCTTGCAAGGGTTTTATTAGCAGTATAATTCAAATTAAAGGAGTCATATAATGGAGGAAGTAGTGTACCGGTCAACCACTGATAACCCTTTGCTGAGGTGTGCAATTTCATTTTCTCTTACAGCAAATATTACGGCATGCCCGTGGAAACGCTACAAAAGTGATATTTCTCATTACTGATGGCTATTCCAATGGGGGAGACCCAAGACCCATTGCAGCATCCTTGCGTGAGCTTGGAGTGGAGATCTTCACTTTTGGGATATGGCAGGGGAATATCCGAGAACTGAATGATATGGCGTCCCACCCAAAAGAAGATCACTGTTATCTTCTTCACAGTTTTACTGAGTTTGAAGCTCTGGCACGCAGAGCTCTTCACAAAGGTATTAATTTCCTAACCTCATAAATCTACAGGGAGCAGAGAGGTCTGAATAGAAAGATCTCCAGTACTGTCTTGCATTTACACTTCACATAGTGTTGATTCCCTTTTTATTTTTCTCTTACTGTCTAGCAGAGGTGTTTGTTCCTCAGTTAAAAGGATAAACTTTATTTGGCTTAACTCAGCACCAACAAGATGTGAGCAAAATTCTCTTCATTGATGTGTATACATACACACATCCATTCAGCTCTTCATTTTATCTATGAAGAACAGACTGTGCTCTTGCCTCAGTGTATCTTGTGCTTGAACAGATGAACCTTGTAGTCAGGTACAAGAGGCACCTATAGTGTACACCTTAGAACTAGACATACTACCTTTAGGGTTTCTCACACAGCAACAACAGCCTGTTCAGAACCAATCTAGATCCCTCTGTGTGAGAGTCAATACAATTGGTGTATTACATGCAGTACATGCAGTAAAACTGAAAAGAGAAAGATGTGGAAAGTTTGGACTGTGATTCCTCTTCTAATCTGCTGTATCCTAAAATAAAAGTTCTTTTCAAAAAATAGGGTAGGTTTAGGCATGCAAGTGAGGACACATGATTAAACATTTGTTTGACAATGCTGCTTGATTGAGGCTTAGAATAGACATCAGATTAGCCATCTGAATTTATTTGCTATAATTTTTGAAACCATGCTACTTTAAAATAACAGTGTAAGATAAGGTTTTCTGGTGCTTTGTTGCCAGGCTGTTTGTTCCAGGTAAAGTTGGATTGGTCTATGTGAATGTGCCAAAGATTTTTATTTTATAATATGACCAAATGGTTTTACATGCCTTGACCAAATGTTCTTCTGATGCCAAATATGTCATCCACCAAAGCTGGGAAAAACTGTCTGAACAGCTTCTCTCAGGAGTGAGACTGCATTCTGACAGTGTTAGACTCAAACGAAGAGGAAATCTGAGTGCATTTCAGTGACCCCTTTTCCAGAATAAGGACACCAATCTTTTGCATGTTGATCATAGCAAGGGTCTGCTTCATAGACCCTTCTCTGCGACTTAGAACTGGACCCTAGGGTTTTTAACAAATGTCTGACTAATGGTATAATGTGAGACTGTGGGATTACATTTGTTTGAATTCTTTGTTAATAAATTGATACTATTTCAGACCTGCCCTCTGGCAGCTATATTCAAGAAGATACATCCCATTGTTCATATCTCTGCGAGGCAAACGAAAACTGCTGTGACATCATGGCAAGCTGTAAATGTGGCACTCACACTGGCCAGTTCGAGTGCATCTGTGAAAAAGGATACTATGGGAAAGGACTACAACATGAGTGTACAGGTGAGTCTCATGTCTTGGTGTTTGGGTTTCTCTGTATGCCCTGAATACATGGCTAATCTATCTGAGAGCTAAAAGATCTGTTTGGGATTATGGCTATGAACCTGGGTCAGAATGCATCCAAGGCTGCTGGAAAACTCTCTGGCTGGAGACATATTCTAGTTCTAGCAGTCAGATGCACCTCATACCTTGTCTTCAGCAATAGCTCAAGGAGATGCACAGGAAAAAGGTAAGAATAGGACAAATGTTTGGACAAAGTAAAGCTTTCCTAAAACACAGCACACTGGAAATTTGTGACTATGAGTTTACCAAGTCTGAGGTAATATCTTTTGCTCTCAAATGCTCATAGCACGTTTTTCCCTCATGAGTGTTGCTGATAACTTTTTGAACTTTCATAAACTCTCCTGTTCAGAGAGGAGCTTTAATACCTGGATCTTTGCAGGATAAATTCTGGGTGAAACTTACAGTCATGTAAATGTGTTTTAATTCTCCCATGATGACTTCTAGTTACTGTAGAGGAAGAAAACAGTTGAGTCACTAAACAGAGATGAGTCATCATGACATTTTGCTAATAGTGGTTTTGTTGCTACATTTTGGACAAACCCTTTTACTCGTATGCGTTCTAAGTATGGTTAAAATAACAACAATTTACACTTCTTTACAGAAGTTGGACTGTAAAGTTGTGTTACACTCCCTGCCAGTTTTCACATTGTAATTCACCTTGTGCCTCTGGAACACCTTTCCTTTTTTCAGTATGTAAGCAGGAATTAATTGAGTTTTGAGTGCAACACGAGTAGAGGAATGCAGCTAGGAATCAGCATCAGCACTGGCGCATTGGATCAGAATCGTATTTTATGTAAGTGGTTGCAGCTCCCTTGTATGCTCAATTAACTCTAAACAGATACACTTTTCCGTTTTGCTTATTTTCAATTCAAACACTAATTTATTTAAGACCAAACCACATTTTCATCATACTTTTCTCTTGTTGTAAAGTAATTTTACTTCACCTTGAGTGCAGTAGTAAGATATTGAATAAAATACATACAGGATTTTTGCCTTTATCAGTAGTTTATGTCATTAAATATTGTTTTGAGCTATTCCTAAAGAGAGCAGGACCATCATTTTAAAGTTGCCCTTTCTTCATGAAAGGGTCTTTTGACAGGGTAATCTTACCTTTCAAGTGTCACCAAAAATAGTAAAAGTCAGATTTCTTAAGCTGCAAGTAAGCTGATGATTGCAGCCTTCTGCTGTGTATGTGATAGTAGTTGAAGTTCCATGCATGTATTTTAGGGAGAATTTGACCTGAGTAACTCAAACCTTTTCTTTATGTAAGCTCATTTCAGCTCTTGTGTTTTTCAAGACAGAGAAAAAAAAAAAAAAAAAGATAACATGTGTTCTTTAAAGGAAAACCAGCTTATTTTGAAATATTTTATTCTGAAAAGGATCCCAACCTTTTTTTAACATTTCACATCTGAGCATAGCTGTGGATTTGTAAAGCATAAGGAATCTTAAGAATGCATCTTAACTTTTCCTTACTCTATAGTGTGCAGGAGGATTTGTGGCAAGTTTACAGTGACAGGACTTCAATTTTAATTGGCTATTTTTAGCATTTGTCAAAACTTGAAGATATTCCACTGTGTTTCCCTAATACAGTAAAGCTTTTTTAAAAGAATTTTAATCAAGAGGGAAATTGCTTTTTTGTGTAGCATCTGTTATTTTTGCTATTGTGTTTATTTTCTGTGATTATTTTCTGTATGCTCTGATTTTCATTATACCACCTTAACTGTTGTTTATGGTTTTAAACATGAGGCATCAGAATAACATGTAAAAATCCTTACAGTTTTCAACTTCCATAATTACCAGAAAACGCTCTAGAAATCTTCTGTAAAATAAAATAGGAGCCACATGCTCTGTGCTGTAAAGCAGAAATTCAGTGTCCCACTCCCCTTCTTTGTAGTGTTGTTGATGATGTGTCACTAAAGGAAGAACAGACTGACTGTTCTCTACTTTAAAAAGCAAACCAAACAAAGTTTCTTGGCCTGCACTGGGAGCTTCATGTGGCCAGAGATATCTGTGACGATTGTGGCAAAGGAAGAGAGTGAGAGGTAAAACAGAGGCAGAATTGTAACCAGTTCCCAAGTACTGAAGAGTACATAAACACCTCCTCTTCAGTAACTCTACACTTTTTCTTCTTCTTCTTTTCTGTGATTACAAATGTCAAGGTTCCAACTAGAGACTACCAAAGAACAATACAGAAGGAGCAAAAATAAATCTTGTGATTTTTTCATTAGGACTCTTTCTTCTATTTTGTCAATAAAAGGTGAGTTGTTTAAATCAACTGCACCTTTCATAGGAGAGTAAAAAATATTCAGATCTCCATGTGTATCTTCTCTCTCTTAAAGATTAGAATAGATGTCTTTGACATGACATTTTCACAATTTTTTTTCAGTAAGATTCTCCTTGAAAGTTCTGTTTTAATGGTCTCTTGGGTTGGATGACCTTCTAGGTTCAAGATGATGCAACTAAAGATAGTACCCACCATGTTAACCTCATCTGTTACTTCTAAGCACAGCCGCAGGTATTGGGGAGGTTAGGAAACTGTTGTCTTACAACCACTAGTTTCTTTTGCCTGACATATAGACCCCATTTTTTGCAGCACAAGGTATCCATAAAGATGATGTGCAGCTCACAGGGCAGAACAAATTTTTAATTCCATGTAATTTAGGCTGGTTTTCCATTCTTTTGTTTATATTTAGCTCACTGCTTGGGTATAATTATTGAATTCCACCATCTGCATGAATATTTAATAGCTTGCTTTGGCTTTTATTTAGGAATATGCAGCATATCTGTAATCATATGCACAGCTACTAGGGCAACAGTCTTGGCTTCAAAACACCACATGGATTGGATTTCTAAAGAGCCTTTCCAACGAAACATGAAAACATGTGAAAACTTCACTTGTTTTTTTTTCTTTATTTTTTTACAAATATTAATTCAGAACACATTGCTGGAAAGACTTTAAACTGAGGATATGTAGGTCCTTCCAGGCAGGGAAGATTTGTATTTTGTGGTTTCTTGGACCATGGACCTGATTTTCATCTGAGCACTTTTTCCATGAGATTTTTGGGATTGTTCCTGTTGAGAATGCAAATCCAAACCTGATATTCATAAACTGGGTATCTTTCTAGTTAGAAAAACATTTTGAGTTTAATATACTACTAGCAGTCCTTTTCTTAGTCACGCAGGAAGAACTGTATTTAATTCCAGTGGTGAGTCCAATCCTCTAGTCAAAGGAAAGTATTTCTCCTGCCATCCTGTTTCCTTCCTCCCTTCCTTTTGATAGGAACTTCCACTCCCCAGAAGCTGAATCACCCTTCCTCAGTATTTCTCTCTGGGAGGTACTTATCTAACTACCCTGGAGGAGTTACTGACTAAATGAAGCTTTGCCAACTATCTTGGAACTTGGCAGATGGTACTTGGAAATTTTTGCTAAGTTTTCGAGATTTCCTCCAAGTCCCAAGGCTTCCAGAGTTAACAACACATATAACAAATACTGTACTCTTCAGCAGGTGCCTACCATGGATTGGAGGAGGACCACCAACAGTACTCTGAGATTCTGACAGACAGGGAGGGAAAAGAAAGCAAGAAAGGGAAGGGGAAAAAGAGTGTAGAGAGTGCCTTCAAGCGTAGTAAGATCTCAGGCTAAATTTGCCTGTTGAACCTGATGGTATTAGTTCATGGAACTGCAGATTTTCAAACCCTTTGAATTTAGCTTCTTGCTGTCTCACAAAGCAGTGCAATTTTATGCTTTCATTCATTGATTCTGCATCTTAAAACAGGGTGGGAGTTTGTTTTGATTCCTCTCTCCTCTTTTGCTTTTAATTTCTAAATCAGAAAAATACTCTTCATTTCTAACTGAGCTGTCACTAAAAGAGGGCTCCTTGTAAGACCTGCAGCCATTGAAAATTGACAAATTGAAAAAGGGGCATTTCTTTGAAGAAAGTGTTAGATGGCTGCTGTTGTGGTATTTTGTGTCACATAACCCTGCAGATCTTGATATACCAAAACCAAAAAGCAAACAAAAATTTTACATCAGATGATTTCAAATACAGCTGTGCAAGGAAGTTGGGATGTATGTACATAACGAAGCAATTATGAAATGCTTTCAAAATCTGATCAGTTTGGAAAATTTTAGGAGTTAGGCTCACCTGCTGTAGAGACAGAAAGCATTACTGGAGAGACATTTCTTTGTGTACATCAATCAGCCTGTGATTCACCCCTTTTACTGAACAGCTCTTTAATCATGATCTTAATTTTGTAACCCTATGGGGGGATGAGATATATTTGTATAGTTTATTATTTGTAATTTAGTCTTCTTTTGTTACAGAGTGACTTTCGATCTGTGATAATACACAGAGGTTCTGTTGTGGATATGCTGTGTCAAAATGACTGGCTGTCATGTAAGGAGGAGGGAGCTAAACCAAGACAAAGGATGCAAAATGCTTGTAACCAAGTAATGCTGAATTGATGCCTAATTAATACTGGCAAAAGTATTCCTTGCTGCCTTTCTGTGCATTTTTTTCTGTTTTGTATAAATCTTGTGACTCTTTGTGGGTAAAAGTTTCAGGAAACATTGTGATGGTTAAATACAAAAGAAATGTAAATGTGTTTTTCTACTGAGAGTAGCATAACATCATGATGGGTGAGTACAGGAGAAATGTAAATCAGTTTTCCAGTGGTTTTCCACTGAGAGTACTGGAAGACAAGTGGATGAAAAAGGTGGATATGAAAAACAATGGCTATAGGCATAGCTATGGAAGTTTAATGGATTCATGATCTTTTTGAAAGTCTTTTTAAGTCTTAAAACAATAACGTAAAAGCATTAATAATTATTGTTTTCATGAAGACTGAAGAAAATGGCTTTTACAAGTGGTTTGTGTGCAAAATCAGTACATCCAGAAGCATGCAGAGATGCTACTCCAAATTTTTTGCATTTAAATTGGCTTTCTTAAAAATTAGTCCCCCGAAGTCCAATATTGCGTGCTTTGCTTCTGAAAATTAGATAGGGGGTCTCCTACTTATTGCTATAGGAACCAAAGCAAGGCTGAGGGAAAAATTTAGTTGGATGCTGCAAGATTTTTGAAATGTAGCACGCAGTAGAGATATACTCCTTCGGCTTGAGAATTTAAAAGTATATTATCAGCATATTCTTCATATCAGGAGAGGCTTTTGGTGGGATTTTTGGTTTGGTTTTTTTTTAAGAATGATTGATAGGGACGAATGCTGCATGATCCCACAGTAGCTTTGCTATTATTTTAAGTGACTTCTGACACCAAAGTAGTTTGTTTCCCACTTTTACAACCTGCTTTATGAAGATGGGACATTTGTGACAGTGAATTTAAATCCAGATTTAATCCATCAGAAAAAGTCTTAACAAACTCTTGAGTCAGACAGTGAACTCTCCATTAAAAAAAAAAAATACTATGAGTTTTAACATCTAACCACAGGGGCTCTGCCTGCAAAACTGTAAAAAAATGAGCTTTTCTTAGTCAGTTTGGTACAAATTTTTCACATAAATAAATGACACATGAAGCTGCTGGTTGGTTTTGACCATATCCGTAGTTTTGACAAGCGGTTGAAGTGCGCAGGAGTATCTCCACTAGTATTGATGAGATCTGAATCAAGTCTTTGGAACTGAGCGACTCTTCACCTTGTGTATCAACTATGTAAATCATATGTAAATATGTAAAATTGTGAGTAACATAATAGCTAATATGGATAACAGTGTTTCTATGGTATATATTTTTTCTCACTCTGGACCAAGTAACTTCGCTCCCTTGAATTTTAACCTGAACTGTGGCAGAAGAACTCAGAAACTAAACTAAACCTACCAACAAAAAGTTTTCTCGGCATTTCTGCACCATTTCTGGCAAATTTCCTTAAAAATGAAGTTGTGGGGTGAAGATGAAAACCCAGATTCAATTTTGATGTTTGCAGATCTGAAAAGCAGAGGGGTAATTTTACATTGGTATGTATTATTGAAAAATATCCATCCTTTCCACCTAGATGTTATCTGAGGCTTCAGAAAATAAGTTTTTATGCTAAACCAGACTCTTTCCTTTTAAGTACTGTTTCTGCAATAAATTTGTTGGAATGTTAGAAAGTGTTGTACAACTTACTCTTTTTTCCGTATCTCCAAAGTGACATGTCTTGATCACCTCAAAATGTCAGGAAAATAAAGCCTCCTGAACATATGTGGAATTTGAGGAGAAAAAAATCAACCATTTGGAGGACTTGAGAGATGCAGAAACCATCCTCTGATTAGAAATAGACATGATACAGAAATAATCTTCCACTTTCTGTGTCAATTGGACTTAGGCTCTCCATAGAGCCTATCTCCTTGTGTCCTTTGGTCACAAGGTAAACATTGCAGACAGTCATTCTAATTAAGAAGGTTAACAAAAGCATAAGTACAATAACAGTTAGGTTTAGCCTTTAGTTAAATGACTGTAAAACCTTTACTGTTAAGGCTGGGCTTTGCCCTGAGGCTCTAGACAGGATGTAAAGCAGGCTGTCCTACCTTCACTGAGGTTATGCATGGTTTGAAAGCATCCTTTTTCAGTTCTGCAGTCCTGCAGATGTGGTAGTTTAAAAGTTTGTTCTGAATGTGGCTTGTTTAACTGCTTAAAATGTTCATCAGCCAGTTGTCACAGATTTTTAAACAGTTTATGCTCCAACCATTTGATAAGGGCCTTTGATAAGACTTTAACTGGTCTTGCATATTTGAGAATCTATTTTAGGATTGGGACTGACATCATGGCAGGCACTTATCAGAATAGTTGTCCCCTTAATGAAATCCTTCATGAAACGTTTTCTACTGCAACATTCTTTGGTTACCTGTGTGGATCACATAGTGTCATCTTACTTTCACTGCCTTTTCAGAAGCACATAGCCAGGATGTTTTTGTAGACATATAGTTCCTGAACTTGTACCATCTCAAAAATTATAAGCAGACAGCTGTCCTGGGTTGAAGTATATTCTATCACCATCTTCATGAACTGTTGAAACCAGGTGAGGCAGTGCTCCCTGCCTCCTCCACTCTGGATTATCTTCTGTTAATGGGCCCATCAGCACCTTTGCCACATGACTCACAGATAACCCCCTCCTGGACGACCTCCTGTTAATGGGCCCATCAGACCTTATCACATGACTCACAATCCCATTGTGAGATGCTCCAGCTAGAGGGAGGAACTAAGCATTCCAGCCTGGATATAAGCTGAGACGCTGAACACCAGAGGGGCGCTTACCCACTGGATTCCCAGAGGACCCGAGCTACCAGACCTTTCTACAGGATCACTGCTTCAGGAAGACCACCTCATCTGGACTGCTTCCATCACTCCGCTCAGGTTGTATTCTGACTCTGTCAGTGGTCTTTTGTATTATTGCATCGATTTTATTTTACTTTCTTTCCTTTCTTCCTATTAAATTGTATCTCTGACTTGGAGCCTCTCATTTGTTTTGCTTTCAAACCACTACATTTTTTGGTGCCTAATGTGGGGCAGGAGGCACCGAGAAAAGTCAGAATTACAATTTTGTATTGAAGAAGACACTTGTTCGCTATGTTGCTCAGCATGCTTACATGTGTCTTATACCTATCTCTCTGTATTTTCCCACAACTGGGGCATTATCTGCTGGTCTTAATGCTCCTGCGTAGACCAGGGTATGGTACTAAAATTGCTTTATTGGTCTATTATGTCCATTGCTTGATAAACTCCGAGGCAATGAACATCATTCAGAATATACACCCAGTTTTGTTTTCTTGTTCTGGTCTAAGATGCTACATTTGGGGCCTCAGCAATCTCACCCAGCCCCGGTGGGGAGGGGTAAAGGATGATTTTTTCCAGCTTTTCAGACATGACACAGCAGTTTTTGAAAATATGGAGTACCCTCTGGATGCCAAGGACAGCATGATGTTGTTGTTAGTCCTGCTTTGTCTCCTCTGCACGGCCCGCACCATGCTTAGAATCAAAACACTACATGGTGTGATACAGCGTGTTCTGAAGGAAGAGGAAGAGGGAAAAAGAAGCAGAGCAACAGCATCAGTGTCTACACAGAGTGTCACAGAGGCGAAAGGAACCAAAGGCAAGGCAACAGTGTCCTCATCTACACAGACTGTCGCAGAGGAGAAAGAATCCAAAAGTGAGGCAACAGTGTCTACATCTATGCAGACTGTCACAGAGGAGAAAGGGACCAAAGGTGCCATCAGCATTTCCACACAAACCATCACCAAACCAGAACAGCCTAAACCAGTAGCAGTTGTCCCTGTTCAGAAGAAGAAATCAAGGACCAAATCAGTCCACATAGTGACTGATGAGGGTGCACCAGGACCTTCACACCCAGCAGAAGAGACAGAGCCAGAAATCATCACTCGCTCTCTATCTCTGGGTGAGCTGCATGACCTGCGAAGGGAATTCACCTGCCAGACCAACGAGCCCATCCTGACCTGGCTGCTCTGCATCTGGGACGCTGCAGCCAATGACACCATTCTGGATGGAAGTGAGGCCAGGCAACTGGGATCACTGTCCCAGAATGTGGTCATTGACCAGGAGATCTGGAAAACCCAAGAACCTCTCAGCCTCTGGCAGCGACTGCTAACAAGTGTGAAGGATAGATTCCTTTGTAAAGAAGACCTCCAAGTGCACCAAGGAAAATGGAACACAATAGAACAAGGTATCCGATGCCTGAGGGAATTGGCTGTGTTGGAGATCATTTTTTCAGAAGATGAGAGATTTCCTGAAAACCCAGATGGTGTCCAGTGCACATCACGGATGTGGTTGAGATTTGCACGGCTTGGACCCGAGATGTACTCACGTTACCTGGCAACACTGCAATGGAGGGAAGGTGAGGACAGGGTAGGTGTCTTGGCTAATGAACTAAGAATTTACGAGGACACTGTCACTGCCCCAGTTCGTACCCATGTCTCGTCTGTGGAAACAAGACTGTCTGAGCAAGTCCAGAGCTTGATTGAAGAAGGCCATCAGAAACTGAAAAAAGAACTTAAGGAAGAAATTTACCATATCTCACCAGAGCTGATGAGAGTCTCTGCCATTAGGAGCAGGCGTCCCCCAGCCAGGGAGAGAGGATACACACCACGAGGTAACCTCTGGTCTTTTCTTTGGGAGCATGGAGAAGACATGAGGAAGTGGGATGGAAAACCCACCTCCTCCTTAGCAGCCCGGGTACGTGAACTGAAAAGAGAAACACCTACCACAAAGAGCCCATCTAGAATCAATGTTGCTTCGGTCTCTCGTGCACAGAACTCCAGATGGTACAGGAATGATGATATGACTGATCCTCTTGAAGGAACCTCAGAAACATTTTTACAGGAAGAGAGCAATGTATGCCATGACCAGGAACAGGGGGGCCCTGCCTCTAGCCAGGTAGAGGAAAGGGACCATCGAATCTACTGGACTGTGTGGATCCAATGGCCTGGAACATCTGACCCACAAAGATGTACGGCTCTGGTTGATACCGGTGCTCAGTGTACTCTGATGCCATCAAGGTATGTGGGAGCGGAACCCATTTCCATTTCTGGGGTGACAGGAGGATCCCAGGAGCTGACTGTACTGGAAACTGAAGTAAGTCTAACCGGGTGCGAATGGCAGAAACACCCCACTGTGACTGGTCCAGAGGCCCCATGCATTTTGGGCATAGACTGTCTCAGAAATGGGTATTTCAAAGACCCAAAAGGATACCGCTGGGTTTTTGGCATAGCTGCTCTAGAGACAGAAGGCATCAGACAACTGAGTACCTTGCCTGGACTCTCAGACGACCCCTCTGCTGTGGGACTACTGAAGGTTGAAGAACAACAGGTGCTGATCGCCCGAGCAACAGTGCACCGTCGGCAATATCGCACCGACAGAGACTCTGTGGTCCCCATCCATAAGATAATTCGTGAGCTGGAGAGCCAAGGGGTGGTCAGCAAGGCTCGTTCACCTTTTAGTAGCCCTATAGGGCCTGTGAGTAAGTCCAGTGGAGAATGGGGACTGACAGTGGTTTACCGTGGTCTGAATGAAGTCACACCACCACTGAGCGCTGCCGTACCAGACATGTTGGAGCTTCAGTACGAGCTGGAATCCAAGGCAGCAAAATGGTATGCGACCATTAATATTGCAAATGCCTTTTTCTCCATTCCTCTGGCAGCAGAATGCAGGCCTCAGTTTGCCTTCACCTGGAGGGGCGTGCAGTACACCTGGAACCAACTGCCCCAGGGGTGGAAGCACAGTCCCACCATATGCCATGGACTGATCCAGGCTGCACTGGAAAAGGGTGAGGCTCCAGAACACCTGCAATACATTGACAACATTATGTTGTGGAGAAACACAGCAACAGAAGTCTTTGGGAAGGGAGAGAAGATCGTTCAGATTCTCCTGAAGGCCGGCTTCGCCATCAAGAGGAGCAAAGTCAAGGGACTTGCTTGAGAGATCCAGTTTCTGGGAGTGAAGTGGCAAGATGGACGGCGTCAGATTCCCACTGAAGTCATCAATAAGATCACTGCAATGTCTCCACCGACCAACAAGAAGGAAACACAAGCTTTCCTAGGTGCCATAGGCTTCTGGAGGATGCACATTCCCGAGTATAGCCAAATCATGAGCCCTCTCTACCTGGTTACACGCAAGAAGAACGATTTCCACTGGGGCCCAGAACAGCAGCAAGCTTTCCCCCAGATCAAGCAGGAAATTGCTCATGCGGTAGCCCTTGGCCCAGTCAGGACGGGATCAGAGGTGAAGAATGTGCTTTAGTCTGCAGCTGGGAGCCATGGTCTGTCATGGAGCCTTTGGCAGAAGGTGCCGGGTGAGACTCGGGGACGACCACTGGGATTCTGGAGCCGAAGCTACAGAGGAATCCGAAGCCATCTACACTCCCACAGAGGAAGAAATCTTAGCCGCCTATGAAGGAGTCCAAGCCGCCTCAGAGGTGATTGGTACTGAAGCACAACTGCTTCTGGCACCTCAACTAGTGGTGCTGGGGTGGATGTTCAAGGGAAAGGTTCCTACCACACATCACGCCACCGACACCACGTGGAGCAAACGGATCGCCCTGATCACACAGCACGCCTGTATTGGAAACCTGAATCGCCCTGGGATTCTAGAAATTATAACAAACTGGCCTGAAGGTGAGACCTTTGGATTATCCTCTGAAGAAGAGGAGGAGCAAGTGACACGGACCGAGGAAGCCCCACCATACAACAAGCTACTGGAGAGTGAAAGACGATATGCCCTTTTCACCAATGGTTCCTGCCGAATTGTCGGTACTAACCGGAAATGGAGAGGTGCTGTATGGAGCCTCACACGACGAGTTGCACAAGCTACCGAGGGAGAACATGGATCGAGTCAGGTCGCAGAGCTTAAAGCTGTCCAGCTGGCTTTGGATATTACTGAACGAGAGAAGTGGCCGAGGCTCTATCTCTGCACTGACTCGTGGATGGTAGCTAATGCTCTGTGGGGATGGCTGGACCGCTGGAGAAAGGCCAACTGGCAGCGCAGAGGGAAACCCATCTGGGCTGCTGAGATTTGGCAGGACATCGCCACCCGAGTAGAAAGGCTGACCGTGAAGGTTCGACACGTGGATGCGCACGTACCCAAGAGCTGGGCTAATGAAGAACATCGTAACAACGAGCAGGTGGATCGAGCTGCCAAGGTGGAAGTATCTCAGGTTGATCTAGACTGGCAGCACAAAGGAGAATTATTCCTAGCTCATTGGGCTCATGATGCCTCTGGTCATCAAGGGAGAGATGCAACATACGATGGGCTCGTGACCGAGGGGTGGACATTTACTATGGACAGCATCTCCCAGGCTATCCATGACTGCGAGACCTGTGCTGCAATCAAACAGGCCAAGCGAGTGAAGCCTCTGTGGTATGGCGGACAATGGTCAAAGTATAGGTATGGGGAAGCCTGGCAAATTGACCACATCACCCTTCCCCGAACCCGCCAAGGCAAGCGCTACGTGCTCACCATGGTGGAAGCAACCACTGGATGGCTGGAGACCTACCCTGTGCCTCATGCTACTGCCCGGAACACCATCTTGGGCGTGGAAAAGTAGGTGCTGTGGAGACATGGCACCCCTGAGAGAATTGAGTCAGACAAAGGGACTCATTTTAGGAATGGACTCATAAGCACTTGGGCCAGAGAACACGGAATCAAATGGATATACCATATCCCTTATCACGCACCAGCTGCCGGGAAAGTGGAATGCTGCAATGGACTGCTTAAAACTACCCTTAACGTGCTTGGTGGAGGGACCTTCAAAAATTGGGAACTGAACTTAGCGAAGGCCACCTGGATGGTCAATACCCGAGGGTCCATCAATCGAGCTGGTCCTGCTCAGTCTGAATCCTTGCACACAGTGGATGGAGATAGGGTCCCTGTGGTACACATGAGAGGTATGTTAGGAAAGACTGTTTGGATTAATCCCACCTCGGGCAAGGGCAAACCCATCCGCGGGGTTGTCTTTGCTCAAGGACCTGGTTACACTTGGTTGGTGATGCAGAAAGATGGGGAAACCCACTGTGTACCACAAGGAGACATTATTTTAAGTGAGAATTGTGTGTAGGTTTTCATTGTATATATGTGTATGTGTGTGCAGAGTTTAAGGAAGGTATTGATTTGGGATGATGTAGATGGTAATAGAATAAGGGGTGGACAATGTCCTGGGTTGAAGTATATTCTGTCACCATCTTCATGAACTGTTGATACCGGGTGAGGCAGTGCTCCCTGCCTCCTCCACTCTGGCTTATCTTCTGTTAATGGGCCTATCAGCACCTTTGCCACACGACTCACAGATAACCCCCTCCTGGACTACCTCCTGTTAATGGGCCCATCAGGCCTTATCACATAACTCACCATCCCATTGTGAGATGCTCCAGCTAGAGGGAGGAACTAAGCATTCCAGCCTGGATATAAGCTGAGACGCTGAACACCAGAGGGGCGCTTACCCACTGGATTCCCAGAGGACCCGAGCTACCAGACCTTTCTACAGGATCACTGCTTCAGGAAGACCACCTCATCTGGACTGCTTCCATCACTCCGCTCAGGTTGTATTCTGACTCTGTCAGTGGTCTTTTGTATTATTGCATCTATTTTATTTTACTTTCTTTCCTTTCTTCCTATTAAATTGTATCTCTGACTTGAAGCCTCTCATTTGTTTTGCTTTCAAACCACTGCAACAACTTAGCATTCTGTGAGCTTTCTAGTAGCTTTTGTCTTAGAGGAGAAAATATTTAAATTCTTGAAACAGTGCATCAAGGACAAAATTAGATAGCAGTATACAGCAAAGGGTTAATTTATGAAGTGAGGGGAGAGGTTAAGAGGCTTAAAATCTGTTTTAATTACCTACTTTGTTTCTCGTGGCTCTCTGGGGCTCCAAAGCTTCACATTTAACTACTTAAGTCATTCCAAGAAAGTGAGTTCTACTACCATTCTTAAGTTTTAGACTTAGTGCCTGTGAGGTTATGAATAAGTGTCAAGATTTCTAGCATCATAAATTGCCCCTGAACTCTTGTCAAATTTGATTCCTTTAACTGGACTTGAGCATATCACTCTTATTGTTACAGAATCAGGCATCCTCTGTGTCCCTACATTTGGATTTTAATGGATTGTATACAGTGTATTTGTCACATGTCAAACAAATTTGACTCTTAGCTCTCAGAATCAATTTCAAATTGAGATGGAGTGTAGGAATATTTTCTCCTTTTTTAAAATCCTTTACTTGACTTATGCTGTGAAATTCATTCTGCCCAAGCCAGTGTTGCAAAGTGTTTTCCCTGTAAGAAAGAGTGCTTCCAATATTTTTAAACAAAATTATCTGCTTCTCTCCCAGTATGATAATATTGTGTATAAATGCAATTTGCAGCAATTGCAAATGTTAAGAGGTGGTGCCCTGTTACTTGCCTTAGTTTTCCTGAGAGGGAGAAGAAAACAGAAGCAAAAGTGCACAAAGCTCATCAGGTCATAACCCACATCTAAATAAGTCATTTGTTTGCAGAGTTTGACCTAAGCAAAGCTTTTCAAGGGATGTGTACCCTCTTTGAATACCCCCTGTTCACTTGTCTGCCACTATCACAAGAGCATAAACGTGGTGAGAAGGACTAAGATTGTTTTTCTGCGGCCTCTTTGGTTCAGTCCTGTCCAGCTGACTTCTCTGTGCTCTCTGTGGAAAATTGTCTGACAGGTTCCTCAGATCATTTCACAATTACTTCAGGGAAGAGCCCCCTCTGCCCTCTGCAGTTGTGCTTTTCCTTCTTCCCACATTCTCTGTTTCTCCAAACCCACAGGGGTTCCAGAAGCACTTCAGATTCTGGTACCACTCAAGCAAAGACCATGGACGCTGTGATGAAAAGGGTTCAAAAGCCCACTCAGCTTGGGGAAGAATTTACAGCATGTAGGTTGCAGATAGCTAATAGATATTCTATTATAAGCTGATTATACCCACCAGGTACTCAGCAACCAGAATGTTTGGTTGAGTGTCTTACAAGCAGTCATGTTATCTTCTATCAGCCTAAAATCTGCTGCAGATAGCCCAAATTTCTCAAACTCTGGCAATACTGACTGCATAGTGGAGTGTGATCTGGCCCTTGGGGAATGAGAAAGCAGAAGCAGAGATCAATTTCATCAAACATGAAATTATTTTAACTGGGTTTTTTTGGTGATTTAATGAAAACAGAATCATGACTCTGTATTGAAATGGAAACATCGTCAGGCAAAAACCCTAGGGTTTAGTTTGTAACCATGCAAAACAAAGCTGGTAAAGCAATTCAACACAGGCAGTGCAGATGTTTTAGTAGAACTGACACCTGAAGGTACTTTGAGAAGTTGAGTTTTTTCTTCCTATTCTGAAATTTATTGAATAGGAAATGTTTTAGTTAATAAAAGTGGGAAGAATGAATGGTCCTTGGAGTTGGTGGGGAGTTGAGAAATTCTGATGTTACAGAAGTGAGTATAATGTAGTTAAATATATGGTCTAACCTAATATATGGTCTATAGCCACATCATGTAGATGTAATTTGGACCTGAGAGATTTGAAACAAAACCCAATAAAATTAGGCACTAAATTGCAGGTTTTAAGCAGTGTAAACCATAGAGAAATGGCCAAAATCTACCGTCTGTGAAGGTATGGGCAGACTTACTGATGTTACATGGATCTGCACTTACTGTAACAACCTTAGAACTGACTCCTTCTCCTGGTCATTAATAAAATCTTCTGGGTTTTTTCCCCCATCCAACATCAAAAGAAACGTTCTGAAGACAGTGGAAAAAAAAAAAAAAAGGAAGGGGGGGGGGGTGGTAGGGGTGGAACGTTTTCCCCAAAAGAGTTCAAAGAAAGGATGTTCCCTTGTAAATGTTAGTGAGTATCCTTGCGAAATTGCTGTCTCCTTGTGGCATGTGATTTGCTTCTCAAACAAAAATTACGAAAGATAAGACCTTTTCTATATTGAGGTTACTAGTACTGCATGTCTTTGGTTTTTTTTTACATTTTATTGCCACTAACTCCAACTTGTTTGTTGGTTAGCATTTCACAATTAATTGAGAGCATAGCATTGCTCTGACTGTTGTCAGGCTCCATGTCAGCTCCACTTTTTGGTTTTATGGCAGAAAAGTGCTTGCCAGATTCTCACTGTGTTCCCCTAGAACAACTCGTATCAGGAAATTAAAAACTGTATAGATATAGAGGCAGTATTCTAGTGGAACACAGAAACACCTACGTAATGGCCTGGGAATACCCTAAGCCGCGTTAATTTAAAGGCATATATTCTGAATTTTATGCCTGTATAAAAATATCTGGAGCTCTGGAAAAAAGCTCTGGCTTCTTACTGTGTTTTTTCTTTTTATTCCTCATTTCACACACTGACCACCTGCTGACTTCAGAACATACCATGAAGCTTGTGCAGGCATGGGAATGCCGGTGTGCTAAAGCCTTCTGCAATAACTTTAGCATCATAGGAGACAATACCAGTGCATCTGACTTCAGCAACACTGTGTATGCTCACTTTGGGGAGTCCAACCAGAGTGCAGGTGCTTTAGGAACTTTAAATGCAGGAGATAACTAGTCTAAATTTTCTGCAAGTGATGCCTTGAGTCTCAAGAAAGAAGGTATGAAGGAGGGGCTTTCTTGCAGGAGTATGAAATACTGTAGAAGTCAGTCAAGTAACTCAGTTCACAGGACTAAAGTTTTCTAATACAAAGAGGAAAGTGGGAGGCTGAGTAGCCTTGTTCTGAGGAGTCATGGTGTCAGCACAGGATGTAAGTAGTGCTTGACAAGCCTCATAGTCATATACCAGAAGAGCTACATGTTGTTAAGCTGGTTTCTTTTGGACTTGCATTATCTTCTGTCTCACAGAGGCATTAGTATATATGCCTAAACATATTCCGATCCTTTAGGCCTGTTTCTGTTGTCAGCTTGGCAAAGAATATTACATGAAATGCAAATGTTTTCTTCATTTCAGAACATAAGCCTTTGCCTCAACTTTGTATCAAAATATGCTGTCACTTGCAAATCCCTTCATTTGAGTTTTTACGTCATTGTGAATTGTTAGACGAGTAAAAACACATATGTAGCTTTTGATCTCTTTTATTTCTGAATGGAAATTCAAAATGTCTTATGAAATGCAATACCTTTTTAAAAACATGGCATTTCTGTGAGCACCCATATTCTTCCTGGAAGGCCAAAAACACTAAAAAATTGTCCCAGTGGCAGCACAGGGGGTCTGGCTAGGTCGTGGCAGGGGTTCTGGTTAGGTCATGGCACCAAAGCAAGGACACTTAGTTTTCATTAGTCATTTGACTTCATTGGTAAGCCAAGATGCATTCATATATGGCTTTTTAAGTGTACCAGTAGCTCACCTTGTGCTCACACTCCAAACCCCTAAAAACAGAAGTAATGTGGTCACAAAATTTGGACTGAGAAAGATCTTAGTTGCCTCAGACACTGAGGGACTCTCTTCCAGTATGTCTTTAGTGTAACAGTTGATGAGGGTTCCCTTCATACCTATCTTTTCCACTACTTAGTGGTGATACTCCTTTTCAATACCCATAGAATCACTGAACTGTTGAGCTTGGAAACGACCACTAAGAGCATTGATTCTGACCATTAACCTAACGCTGCCAAGTCCATCACTAAACCACGTCCATAAGTACCATTACTACACATTTAGTAATACTTCCAGGTTTGATGACTCCACCACTTTTACAGACAGTCTCTTCCAATGTTTGACCTTCTTCACCTTTTGGTGAAGAAATTTTTCCTAATATCCAACCTAAACTTCCCCTGGTGCAATTTGAGGCCATTTCCTTTCAGCCTTGTCTTGGTTTAGACAGACAGGTATCTGCCAGGGAGGGTTGGAGTCTCCCTTAAAATGTAAGCCCCTCCCCCCCTTTTCCAAATTATCGTTTGCAATTAAAAGGCTGTCAGGCAAAGATTTTGGGAATAGGTATAGCAGTTCTTTACTAGGGATAAAAAAATACAGATGTTGTAGTACAGAAGAATAAGCAAGCAAACAAAACAAACAAGAAATCCTAGGAAAAAAAAACCCTGACAGAGTCAGAAATACAACCTGACACCCTGTTGGTCAGGGTGTTGGAAGCAGTCCACAGTAAGCCCTCCTGGAGTGGCAGATGTGGTTCTATTGGAGTAGAGATGGTCCTGTTGGAAAAAGGGTCCAGTAAGGGTGAGATGGGTCCGGTCTTCCTCCAGGGATCCGGTAAAAAAACTGCATACTTAGTGGGACTGTGGGTCCTTTTTATCTAGGTTAAGATGGTTTGGCTCCTCCTCCCTGTGTGGAGCAGCTTACAATAGTGCAGTGTAATGTGTCATGTCATTGATGAGCTCTTAATGGTCCATTAGCAGAAGACATTCCCATGGAAGTAGTGAAACAATGAAGAGCGATAAGTAGCACTCCACCATCTGGTAAGTGACACTGACCCATTTGGGCAAAGATAAGCAATTCTGCTCCACCCAGATGGAATAGAATAATATGCTCTTTACAAAACCCATGGCAAGCCTATAACTTGCTGCTTAGAATTTGTTGAACTGCACCTGGCTACACCCTCCTTTCAGGGAGTTGTAGGTAGCAATACTGTTCCTCCCCTGAGCCTCATTTTCTCCAGGCTAAACATCCCCAGTTCACTCAGCTACTTGGGCTCTAGATCCTTTTCCATCTTTGTTACCCTTCTTTGGGCGCGCTTCAGTGCCTCAGTGTCTTTTGTGTAGTGAAGCGCCCCAAAATCACCCATGATAATGGCTTTCTCATCTTAAGTGCCAGAGGAGTTTGGCCTAGAAGCAGTAATAAGCTATACTGTGGCCCCAAGAGCACAGTTTGTATGGCACTCAATTCCAGCTAAAAAAAGA
Organism: Chamaea fasciata; assembly: GCF_029207755.1. Lineage (NCBI taxonomy): Eukaryota > Metazoa > Chordata > Aves > Passeriformes > Sylviidae > Chamaea > Chamaea fasciata. The sequence continues at coordinate 45,866,265 of NW_027094089.1, read as the reverse complement.
GGTGTCTTGCTTTGCCAGCCTCCAGGATTCTGCTGTCTTTCCTCTCCTGATAGTGCATCACCATCAACAGCATTTCATTGTCAGCTGCCTGAACACCTTCCCCTCTGTAATAGACAAGAAGGCAACTTTGCACTCTGAGAGCCTGGGAGAAGGCCCTTGCTGCCTTCTTGTTCCCCTGCTTGTTTTTGCCTACCTTTCCCTCCAGATGGAGGTGATGGATTACAGCTGTTACTTGTCTGGTTTTAGCCTCAAGGCTGTAGCACAGGCAAGTATTAAAGGTAATAAGTTCAAGGTCTATGAATGTGATGTTTCACAAAGTTGTCTGTAACATCTTAAATTTCAGTCCCAGTGATGTTATTGATTGATTTATTCTCATTATTTTAAGGTAATTTTTGGGAAGCTTCCTGCATTGAAATAGAAAATGCAGTGCCTCATGCATTCATAATCAGAGAGGTAGTTTATAAAATGTCACATGCACCCCTCACTGGTGCACGGTCTGTAAAAGTACAAGAAACTAGCCAAGAATTTGGCTCCATCTCAGGAAAAACTGGGATGTTTTTAGACAGCATTAATTATGTTGTGAAGTCAATTATTTGGAATCAAGTGCTATTTAGAAATAGATTTTCTAGATAAAGCTCTGTGGGTTGATAATTTTAAGTCTTGGGTCCATTGAGCAGTAATTTAATCATGATTGCTGTTTACCTTTTTTTTCCCTTTTTGCTTCAGATTGGAGTTAAGAGTGTTTCCTCTTTCTTATTCTCCATCTCTGAAGATGTATATGGTCTTGTTTATGGCAAAAGTGCTTAGAAGGAGAGGATGTATTTAAAGAAGAAGGTAGGACTGGAAGTGTGGCAGACCTTTTTTATCCCAAAACATGCAAAGAATCTCACTGCCCTTTGGAAAGAGAACAAGTGATTCTGCCTTTCCAAGGTGGAAAAATTACCTTTGAAAGCGAGAAGAGGATGGAGAAGTGAGACACAGGGCACAGATTCATTTAAATGTGCAGAGGGGTTGAAAACCTGACAGTTCTTGAGATAACCTCACTCTGGTGTTTCCCTGCTCCCTTTCTGGCAGCTGCTGCAGGGTATTTCATTCTAGTTTAATCAACTGCCTTCAGTAAAGTCCTTGGATCTTACAGGTGCTACTTTAGCACTTTTTGTCAATACTGATAGTAAAAAGGGGCCTCAGAAATGCATGACTCACTGCTCTGGGATTCTTTCTTTATGGGAGAACTCCTGCATTGCAGAAAATTAGGCCTTTGAAGAGTGGCTGCCTAGTGGGGGATGAAAAGCATGGTTGAGAAATGTTTTAGGCAGTTCTTCACAGAAGGAAGCTGTGTTAGACTGAGGCCTGAGCCTGTGTATTTGGTTAAGGTACTGCAATGTAATCTTTTTTATCTTTCATCCCTTTTACCATAGCCTTTGCAGCAGTAATGTTCACTTCGTTGGCAGCCAGAGGACGTAGTATTTAAAAATCCTTTCTTCAGTTCAGATCTGAAGTGACCCTCTTCCTGCAGTAGATACTGCTTTAGCAGGAGTTAGATATGTCCTTTAGTACATCTTTTATATCTTACAAAGGAATGAGAGGGGGAGGACAAGGACAATTTGGGAAGATGAAGTGAGAAGCAGTCAGTTTTCCAAATGTTTCTTGACCAAGCAGCAGTTAGTAGTGAGCAAACTGATTAGTTGTTATCTCAGTGCTCTTGCTTTCCATAAACAAGACTTTATTTTGATATTCATATTTGGATAATATTAAAAGAATTCAGGGAATCCTGTTAGTTTCCATAAGAATTTTTCTTGAGGAATGGAGAATGGGGTTTATGGCCGTTTTCACTGTAAATCATGACTATCAGTAGTGATTCCAGGAATTAAGCAGGAACTATAACATCAAGATTACAACAGCTTACTGAACTCTATGCAGGGACAGTTGGGCTAGTTTCACAATAATTGAAAAAATTATTGGCAAAACCACCGCTTTTTATGGCCCGATTGCTGGCTTGAGCCATTGCATGTGCTCCAGCCGTCGTAAGTTAACCAAAAACTCTGTTTCCTACCCTGGGCAGCTAAGTAAATAAACATGGAAATAGTGACATATGTTCTCCATCTGCACAGTCGTGCTATATCTTCAGTGCTCAGAAATGTTACTTGAGTATAATCACTGTTGTTGAAAGTACATTTAATGATAAAAATAAGGGATGTGGAAAAGAGGCCAAGTTTGGCACCTAATGCAGTAGTGACAGTTTATTGAGGGTCTGGCAGAAATAGCTTCTCTTCCCTGTTTATAATAACTTTTACTTGCTGCATTCCCCATCTGTGATTGAACACTGGAACTACTCTGATCTGCAGAGGAAGGAGGCAGAAATAGGTATCTGGTTTTTTTAGTTAAGTGGTGGGGGGGGGGGGGGGGGGTAAGTCTGGGATCATATGCACCAGAAGCTGTTGGGAGAGGATGTTGGAGGCAACAGCAGAAAAGGAGTATTTCACATTAGACTGGTAAAATTATTCAGGAACATACATGGCTCTGTTAATAGTTTGCCAGAGAGAAAATTCACAAATTTTTGTATCAATGAGAATGAGAAAAATCTGAGAATGTACAGTCTCTTGACTACTCCTAGATTCCCTACACAACTTGCATTACCCAGGAAAGCCAGTTTGCTCATTGAGTTTGTGCAGAGAGTAATTTTTAGTTACATTTTTAAGTCCCAAGAATCACTGAACACGAAACTGTTCAAGTTGCCGAGTTGGTGAACATAGTGGCAATGGATCTTGAACCACCAGGCACATTCTTCACTGCAGTAACCTATAAGTGCTGTGAGGCTCCAGGTGCATGCTTTGTCAGCTTCTAAAACCTTCTCCCTTATTTTGTTAAACTGAGCAATCCCAGGAGGAGGTGATGTGTTGAGTTAGCTGTAACATGAGACTCTTGCTCCTTGCTTCTGGAAGAAAAGTGCAGGCTGTGCTGAGCAAGTGCTGTCTGGATTGTGGTAATTTGAGGAAGTCCCAGGGGTCACAGGCAGTGGAGATTCTCACTTCTGTCCACATTCCTCTGGGTGTAGCACATTAGTTGTTAAAGAATGAGATTTTTCATCCCAGCTCAGAGTTCTCTCTTGCCAAGTCCCTCTTTCATGCTGCGGATTAAGGAAGTCTATTTCTTGTTTCCCAGTGTGTGCCTCTAGCTCAGACAGCAGTTAGCTGAGCAGCATAGTCTGCACCCCGGTGGAGCTTTTCCACTCTTCCGTATCTAACAGCCATCACTTGGGATCTGGCCTAGGGATAATTTTAGCACCTAGTTGCTGATTATTTGTCTTTCTTGTTAGGGAGGTAGGTGATGTATTGGTGCAAATGTGTCCTTCCCTTTTCCTTCTTGACCCAGAACCCTTTGTGAAAGGGTGAAAGGACGAGTAGAGTTATTTGACACATGATACAATGGTTAGACCAGGCCTAGAGAACCCTGGGCTTCCAGTGCCTTCAGACATGAGAGATACTAGATCTCTCAAACAGGTATTTGCTCAACTATGTGTAGCCCAAATGAAACAAAATGTTTGGAATCTGTTTAATGGAATTTTCTTTACATCAATCAGTCTGATTTTGGGTTGTTTTTTTTTATTTGCTGTTCTAAAAATGAATGTGCAACTTCACAGCAATGATACCAAAATGGCAAACAAGTGCAGATAGTACAGGATGGTGAATCTTCTTTTCAGTGTTTATATATTTAAATAGCAGGATGCTATCCAGTGCACTTAGAACAGTACTGTTTAGAGTAGTGTGTGCTATCACATCAGCAGTGATCAAGGTTTGCTGAGGAATATGTGTCTGTGATTATGATAAAGACCATGTCCAGAGAAGCCCACTGTATAGCAGCGCTGCCCTGAGCAAAGCATTTTCACTATTTTTTGTATTTCCCCTTTTGTATAAGGGTCTCACTTCGTATGAAGTTTTAGACAAAAAATTCTTTCACTTGCATGTAAATAAATTAATAAATAATCTTTATTTGCATAGCAAACTTAACAATATTAACTGAGTTAATTTCCCAGAAAGAATTTTTTGTAGTTTTGGAATTAGTTTTCCACTTCTAACATCATAACTTCTAGAAATACATGGGGACATGAGGACATAAATCAGTATTCAAGTTCTAAAAATCAGAAGTGCTGGCATGAACTGATATCTGTAGCTGATAGGCATGTATATGTTTGGACATCTCCTCCAATGTATCGCCAAGGCTGGATTTTATGTCCATGCAAACAGCAAACCTGTAACTGTCTAAAATGCACTGCTACTTAAACCCAAAGAGCTTCATCTCAATACCTGAATGTCGCTTCTGTATATAGATATTGCGCAAGTTGTCAGGATCTGTCTTGTGATTTTGTAGTTTGAATGAAGCATAGGTAGACTTCCTTTAATATTACAATACAGTGCATGGAATCAGGATCTGTTTTTCTTATTCTTAAGAAATGCATTGAAATAAAAAGAGAAGTTACCTTCTGTGAAAGATTGTATAGTAATCTCTATCAGTAGTCTTTATTTTTATGATTGTAAAACATTTAAAATGCATCTCACAACTCTGTGTCCTTGCAATGAGGGTGTAGTTCAAGCATGAGTCTGTTGTTTAAGGTGCTTGTGGCTGCAGAAACGGAGAAGCACGGCGCTCCACGCTCAAGTGGCAATAGACAGTTTCTGTGGAGCGCTGTTTCCCTTATGGAGTTTCAAAGTCCACGGGATCAGCTCTGATTGGCCGAACCAGTTGCTAACTCGCCAATGGCTGCCCACGTCCCCAGTGGCCCAAACTGGTCCAGTTCTGTAACCAAGGTAGTTATATGTCAGGAGTCCTAGAAACTTAGAATTTGGGCTTTTGGTGTATGGTAATACATATGAGTCATGATAGTGGATTTTGGGTGTTGTCCTTGTCCTCCTTCTTCTTCACTTCTTCCTGTTCTTCCTTCTTCTTCATGGGTTTAGGTGGTTTTCTGTAATTGGGTGAAAAAGGTCCACATTGCAGGCGTTGGGTAGTGATTATTGGGCCAAAACCATAAATAATATAGGTGTCACCTTAGTATTGGGTAGTTATCACTTAAAAGACCTTAGAAAGAGATAGAAGCTCTCCATTTTACCTTGTTTCCCTAGGTTGCTAGTTAAGCTCACAGCTCGTGAGCCTGTAAATACTGTAATTTGATAAGATATAATAGACATTCTAAGTCCGAACTCAACATCTTCATTTCCCGTGTAATTCATCCTAACCTTAGCAAGGGAAAAAAAGAAGCGTTAACTGCCACAGTTATATAACTAGTTATGTATCTGTTATGAAATTATAATTAGAATTATTTATGGCGGTGAGGCCTCCAGGCCAGCTGTTAGCCACCACAGGCACTTGCCATGATTTTAATATATAATAGTTGGTCTGCTTCTTAAAAAGTTTTAAAAGTGGGCATAAATGGATTTCCCTTATGTTCTCAATGCTATGACCAAGGAGGGTGTTTTGCATTCAGAGTCATTGCTTTGCAGTAATCCTTTGTAAATGTGCTGGCTCCAAGCCTACCCAGGGCTGCTCAGCACAGCCAGACCTCCCTGTGGAGAAGGTTCTCATTGTCATCCTAACTTTTACAAACTGTGATGCCTCCTGAGCTTATATTCTTCAAGCAGGCAGATTGTTCTCCACGTTGTGGATGCTTGAAGTACTAGGATGAGATACTCACCTTCCAGGCTGGATCTCCCAGGCAACAACTTCTGCCCCATAGTAAGGGATCAAAGATACTAATTTTTATCAAGAAAAGGTTTTTTCTTCCGTAAGTTTGTTATGACTGTTTGAAGTGCTTAAAAATCTAGAGCTTAATCATCTCAAAGTGTCATAGAAAATTCTGCAGACTACTTGGCAGTAGAATATTTCAATTTTGCTGTCTGTAACCTCAACTGTAAGGTTTGAATGAGCCATCCCCTATGTATCATGTAGAGACAGCTAAACTTCTGAACTGTTTCAGCCTGCTGCCTGTGCTTGAGAGGAAATTTGTACAACTCCTAAGGAGATGGAGGAAAATACTCGAATAGGAACAGAGACATCTAGCTTGTTAAATTGCTAATCATGTTGCTTTGAGAAGGGTAATTAAAAAATACTGACAAAGAGCAGATGAATGAGCATGTTCAATGCCGTCTGAAATTAGTGCAGAGCACATTCTGAGGATAATGGGAGATATTAAAGAGCTGGGGAACATGGTAAGACTTAGAAATCTTTCCCTGATCACTACACATGTAGTCAAGCTCAGGGTTTTCCTTTGCAGTCTTTGTAACAAGTCATACATGTCAGATGTTTAACTAAAGCCATTTCTTTGCCTGTTTGTAATCCTAGCATGCTCCTGCCTGGGGTTTGTTGTTGTTGTTGTTGATTTTGTTTGGTTGGTTGGTTTTTGGTTTTTTTGGTAGTATCATATGTGTTGCAAACTGCAGATAGATGGATTATTGTATCTGCCAAAAGTTTAGATTTGTTTTTCCTTCTCTTTCTGAAGGCATTTCATAATTGCAATGTGGGCAACCTGACAAACCTACCACATAGCAGATCTTAAGAAAAAAACCCTTCCTAGATAATAAATGTGGCAACAAAAGCTGTAATTTCTGTATGTTGTCTCTACAGTAGAGACACATCGAGTGGACTGTCTTAGAGAAGCAAGCTTAAAGATCTCCATGCGCAGGTCCAGTAAAATATACTTTAGGGATGTGATGGTAATTGTCTGTAATCCTCCTGGCCCAAACTGAGAATGGTTCATAAAATGGTTGCAGCAAAAGCCAAGAGATGTCACTGTGAAATACACAGAGATGGCAGAGGGCTGAGGAGTTCCATGCAGCTGTGGCCTCCCATGTTATTCACGTCCTTCATTGCAGAGATCACTCACACATTAAGTGTGCAGCAGCAGCAGAAGGGGTTTTGGAGGCAGGAGGGAGTTTGAGCAACACTGTACACTAGTACTGCAGGACATCCCAAACTCATCTTCTGCTGCAGCAGTAAGTATGAAGGTGTCGGGAAGTTTTTGACTGCTTGTTATGGAATAGGGGTCTCCATTTCCTGCATGAGACCATGCCTTGTCCTTGTAAAGTGCATTTTATTTGGCAGGCTATTGTCAGAAGAAATTCATAATAGCCCCTTGTTCCCACTGCTGCTTCCAAGCAAGAGTGTGCTTGGCCCTTAGACAAATCTGATCATGTAGTCCTTTGTCATGTTGAGAGATGCAGGTATGAAAGTAGGAAGATGTAGCATGCTACTGCGCTGTAATTTCTCCATATATCCTAATTATTAAAGTTTTAATTCCCATTTAGTAAAATAACTAAGTTTTATAGTCAGGCCTATTCATGGTGTCAAATTTAAAACATGACTAAAGGCAAATATAGCTACCAGAACACTTCTTTCACACACATGAAGGTTACAGTGACAACTTCTCTTTTTTTTTTTTTTCACTGTTGCCAAGGCATAGCAATCATAGGTGAAGAGGTGGAAGGGAGAACCCACAGTTTCAGACTCCAGTTCTCCAAGGACATAAATGTGAGTTAATTTGAGGTTTTGGTTGTGGATATTCCACATAACTTCCAAGAAATTACTAGAAATACAAGGAAGCATATGTCAGGTCTAAAATCCACACAACTAAAAATCTCCACATCCAGTGTTTGGCCATTCTGTGGCCTATGGGTTCCATCATTTTTAGTGGGCACCAGGAAACCAAGTAAGAACAGGTATTCATGGTGTACTATCATTCTGGGACAGATCTGTTGAGTACCTATCCACACAAACAATGTCATAAAAATAATTACAGTATCATAGACACAACTTGATTAAATGGCAAACTAGGCTTTCTTTCCTCATGGAAGATGTTTGGAGGCTGAGTTTTAAGGACTGTTGGAGATTTGCATCAACATGTCATTTCATTTAGGCTTTGCACTTTTGGGGGAAAAAATGAGAATTATAGACTACAGTCATCAGAGTAGCTGTGTATCAATAGAGCTCAGTTTGATGCAGAAGAGAGCAGGATATTGCCTAGCTGATTCCTGCCATATCCCACAAAAGATAATCCTTAATCAGATCCTACATTAGCATAAACTGTGGAAAAAATGGTTCATGCCAGGGATTACTTAGTAAAGGTAGTTAATTATGCATTGAAGAAAAATACAAAATCCCTCAAATTAATCTTTGAAATGTGTGGAGTGTGAGTCTCCTCTCTCTTAACACCAGGATAATTGAAGAATAATTCCATTTCAGTGACTTAGAGCACTAGACTTGTTGGAGAGGAAATTGAGTTTGCCTGGTCTCCCAGGATTTTGAAAGTTTTACATTTTTAAGGCAGAAATGTTTATCCTTAAAATTTTTGCTTGTACATTTAGAGGAGGAATTGTGATCCCAGGGTGTCACAGAGTAGAAGAACTCTTTGGCCCATAATCTCCACCTGTTTAACTCCAGACTGGAGTCTTTATACCATTGTGTGGGTTCAATGCTAGTTGGTTTAACTTTGCTTATGGCTTTAGTATTTGTGGTTTTAAATAAGCCAAACTGGATAATACATATGTTTGGTGAATCTCTGGAATAAATCTTTGTTTTTGTTGTCACTTTTACAATTATTAAATTCTTGTGTGAAGCTTAAAATGTCAGTTATTTCATAATTATTGGAAGGCCGAATGGAATTCCTGCTGAATTTGAAAGTCTGTTCTCTAGTTTTTTAGCGACCCTTTCTATTCCATGTTGAACATTCCAAGTTCGTTGCTTAGCTTCAAACAACATCTTGACATATAGTTGTGCTGTCAGTATGGTTAGTTGACGGAAATGTTTTTATTTCTGCCCTGTGGGTCTTTATTTCTAGCAGACCCCTTTCGTATTTCATTTCTAGTGATTTCTTTTCTATGTGCGACTTAAGGATAAGTAAGAAAGTGCATTCTGTTGGTGGCCCAACATGTCATCAAGCCCAGTAATGTTCAAAACCAGAAGAGACATGCTCGATTTTCTTACAATTTTTCAGTTAGTTATATACCCTAGGAGAATATATGTGAGGCAGAAAATGCACCAGGCATGCTGAATTAATCATGTATTACTTCATTATCATTTCTGGTCAGAAAGTTATTGTTCTGTCATTACTATAGATAATAGAATCTGCATGTGAATTGTTGATTAATGTCTACCATTTTATGAAAGCAGGTTGTTGATGACAACTTCAGTATGAGCCATCTTTGTGTGCTTGGGGAATTTGGGCCTTGTGCTTGTTTGAGTTAGCACACTAATCCCTGCTTCCAGATATCCTCTAACAAAGAGATAATCCTCTGGTGTAGCTCACTATTCTGGTCTCAAAAGGAAAATTACATTAAATAAAAAGCATTTCCTTGCTCCTCCCCTCGCTTCTGGGCAGAGAACAACATGGTTCACATATAGAAATTCACATCTTTTGTTGAGGAAATCATGTATGCAATGTGCACGTGAGATTCCTCTCTCTTTAAAGGCTGATACTGTTTAAATGGTTTTCCCATTTTTAAATTCTTGCCTCTTTTTGTCATTCTTGACAGTGCCAAATTGGTGTTTATTTATACTGGTGTTTAGTCACACACTGTTTTGAGGCTTTTTTACACTCTGACATTGCTGGTAAGGGGAAGCAAACCTTGAAAAAAAAAATTTAGTTGTTTTTACAGATTAGCACCAAAGAATATGATCTTTCCCTGTAGTCATTTTTTTGCTGGTACAGAGTTGGTGAATGCATGCAGGCAACTAGAATGAAATTCAGCACTACTTGATCCTTGAAGATTCTTGACTGTATGATCAGTCATGGATTGAGCCATGTGTGCTCTTCAGATGTGCTTGCCCCTTAAGCTCTGGCTTAGCTTTGAATCCATCACTGAGTGTAGACTTGGGTCATGCTGTAGTGCTGGCTGGGATGGGTCTGCAGTCTAGCTGGGTCAAGTGTGAACAGTCTAGAGCAGATGGCCAGGCCTCTGCTCATCCACAGCTGATTTTGGATGGTTTTAACGTGAGCTGTGGCCAGGATAACCTCTGTGACTGTTACGGAAGTAATGGAAATAAACAGTGTGCTTATGCTCTATTCTTAAACCATATCTTTGACATCTCAGGATAGGCTGCGTGATCTCACACACTTGGAAATATCTCTTTAAGCCATTGCTTTCTGGCAAAGATTCTGAAGGAAACTTGTTTGGAGTTTCGTATTTTGAACATGTCTGTATGTCTAGGGCATATGTGGGATCAATGAGCAGGGATTCTGACTTGAAAAATTCCACATAAAATGCCAAGTTAGGATATAGTTTAACTTCCTGTAAAGGCAGTGATAAGCATTTGAAGCATACAAAAAGAATGAGGACATTTGGGAAAACATGTTTTTCTCTGTAGAGATATTAATAACTATTTTTACAGTGTTGTTTACCTCCTGCTGTTTGACTGGAAAGAGCAAATTGTGTGATTTCAGAGTTAGTCATTTTCGTCAAAGCCAGACTGATTCAAAGCTCTAAGCAAATTACTGGGTTTATTGTTAAAAATGCTCACATCACTGAATGGGTAATTACTTTTATCCCATAGTTCTCAAAACTGAAAGAGAAATTTTGCTGCTTGTTTTTTTATTTAACGTGAGGTTGAAAAGAAAGAGAGAAATTAGGTTTGGGGTTTGTTGGTTTATGGGGGATATTTTTTGGAATGAAACACGTAGTTTAGATGTCATTTTATGTGCCATACATGGGAAAAAAAGAGGCTAATTTACTTCAATTGGCATATGGAGGGCAGCTCTGCCATAGAGCAGGTCCCCTGTGATGCTTAATTTTCACTCTTTCCTGTCAGTTTTAAAAAGGATGCACAGAGACCTTCACAAAGTGCCAGGTGGAAATATTTCAGAGATTTTACAGTAATGACTCTGATACTCTGATAATCTAAAGCAGTAGAGAGTATTTCAGAGACATGTGCTGTCCAAGACAGGAATTTCTGTACTGAACAAATGAAAGAAACGGTAGAAGTCCAAGAGGATTGTCTTGGATGGGAAGAACACGTGAATTATATAAAAGGGATTTTTTTTTTCCCAGTACTTTCCTGAAAATCCCAAAACAAAAATTAAAAACTACCATCTCTCAATCTGATTGGATTTTTCTGTGCTATTTCCTTCCTGAAATACTTTATTTTGTACTTATATCCCTTACTGAATAGGCATTGTCATTGTATCTTAAGAAGTGCATTTAAAGTACAAATTTGTGAATCCAATTTCAGCACCCAAAATTGTCTCTTAACTGGAAGCCGCTCAGTTGCTTTCTTCAAAAAAACCATGCAAAGTTTTCCAAAAAACCAACAAAAGTATTTTCTCTGGAAGGTGCCCAGAAATCATCCTCCTTCTGTAAACTGCCACCTGTTCATGTTAGCTGATTTTGGGGGGAGTATATTCCATAAAACCTGGCTTATGAATGTCATTTCTCTCATGAAGGTGAGGAAAAAGAAGAACGTATTTTCCTTTGCCTTTATTTTTTGGTATTTTTTTCCCCAGCTGCCTAGAAAGCAGTAGGTTTTCATTAGTAAGACAAGAGGCAGAGTGTCTTAGCATCTAAGTCACAGAATAGACCAAGTTGGTCTTATACCTGCCAAAGAAGAGATTGATGCTACCAGAATGTCTGGACTCCAGGAAATGAGACCAGCTCCACAAGCAGGGCACACCTAACTGTGTAAGGAAGAAGTCAGTTGAGCGTGTTTATGGTTGTACAGTTCTTTATACCAGTCAGAGCTACATCAAATGCTATAAATTGATTGAGGGGAGTATATGAGAGCCTCACCTGCAGTCTGAAGGAGAAACTGTGGCCATTTTGTTGACTCTTAAGTTAATGGACTGAGAGTTTTTTGGCTGGGTTTCAGTGTTTCTATTGCATAACCCTCTCAGAATATTTCCTTCAATTTTCTTTAGGAGTTACATTTTTCAGCACAAGTGTCTTTGTGTTCTGTTTCAGGTGATAATCTGGTCAATCAAAATTTCACTTTAGCAGCACCTGTTGATTAGTCACTCCCCTAATTCACAGGTGTTGTGAAAGAAACAGGTGATTTCCTGAGGAATAGAATTCAAGGCAGAAAACAGTAAGACTCAGAACTATTATGCCCATCTGAAGTTCTCTGGTGAGAGGTGCCTTTTCCCTATGCATTTTCCCTGCCTTAGAAAACATCACCTGAATGTTTTTAAAGCTTGTTATGTAGGTGTGCAGAATTAAAAATATGAAACACAGTGTAAATGAGTGCAAAGGCTTCAAGGAGTAGTTGCTTTGATTGATTTCTTCATTGTTTGTGCCTCTCACATATTAGCACATCTAGTATAGAGATCATGTGATCATCTCTCATGACCAAAATGCGTAAATCAAAAGTAGGGCATTTTGCTGCCTTGTATTAGCTTTTTACTTTGAATCTGTATGCATTAAACATCTGTGTAGTTTTGAACGGCAAGGATTAAGTCTGGTTTAATTTTTCACACTTCTGAATCAGGAATGTCTTCATAAGGTCTGCGCAGGTTTTGTCAGTGAAAATCTGGTATGTCTTCTGGGACTGGGCTTCTTTCCAAGATGATTAATCATGGACTTAATGTCAGTCCCCAGAGAGTCGCTATAGATAACTCCACTGAGCCTGGTAGGCATTAGTTCAAACCTGTTAAGAACTCTGCAGTACTTTAAGTGGAGAGTGCTTCTGCCCCAAGTGACACTGAATATATAAATGAATAATGTAAAAAGAGTAAAACAACTCACCTGAAAAAATATGCTAGGTGAAAGGTGAATGTCCTGAATTCCTTTCTGTTTTCTTTTGCTGAAAGCTTGTCCACCAGGAACATACAAGCCTGAAGGTTCACCAGGTGGAATCAGCACTTGCATCTCATGCCCTGATGAGAATCATACTTCTCCACCAGGAAGTACCTCCCTTGAGGATTGCAGATGCCAGGAGGGATATCATGCTGTAGGACAAACCTGTGAAGGTAAGTGTTTCTATCCAGGAACAGAATACCCCCAGAATGCACAGTGCATTGCTGGGACAATTTTTTTAATGTGGCTTTGTGCTGTGAGGGACATGTCAAATTGCATGCAAAATTTTCTCTTGTCATTCCAAACCAGCAAAAATGCCAAGGTGCAAGCTGGGTTAGAAATTTTAAAATACTGTTTTCCTTCAAATGGCCTATTGCACTCCAGCTAGTAACCACTTGGTTGTGGCTGTTTAATTGTTTAGTTGTTCACTGCCCTGAACTGAAGCCCCCTGAAAATGGTCACTTTGTTCAGAATGTCTGCAACAATTACTTCAACGCTGCCTGTGGAATCCGATGCAAAGCAGGATTTGATCTCATGGGAAGCAGCATCCGGCTTTGTCAACCAAATGGGCAGTGGAGTGGATCAGAGGCTACTTGCAGAGGTATGTGTTTGAAAAGTATTTTTTTTCTTGTTAGTTCTTATCAGTGGTTTTCTTTACTCACTACATGGTTGGCTATGCAGATCTGATCCTGTTAGCCCTTGTGTGAAAGAAAGTTCCAAAGGTTGGCTACCACCCCAATCGCTCTGTTTCCTTTCTTTCCAAAATGGAAGGAGTACTTCTACAACAGAAAAAGCAGAGCAAGATTTACTAGATGGACAGTCGTTTGCAAGTGAATATACAGCCTCCTTCCTTAAACCTCTCTTCACCTCTGCCTACCTAATTAATATGAATTTTTGTATCACGCAGTATAAATCCAGTGAACCTACCAAGTATTTAAACGTGTAACAAGATCTTGCCACCTGGCTGTTTTAGGTCCTCTACCATAGTCTCAGTATAGAGGGGTGTTGTTGTTGGGAGTTACTGACCATGGAAGAATTCCATCTTGCTTTCTTACAATTTCTTCTTACCAAAAATAGGAAAGCCTGGGGCTTGAGCAAGGTCTTCTGGAGAATTTTGAGTGGAATTCCAATAGGGAATAACTGACAATATCCTAGAAGTTCACTATAAAAGAATGTCAGCCAGAGATAAACAGAAGGTTTGAAAGGGAGGAGACACAAGAAAGAGCATCCTGAAAAACATTATTTCTAGATTTTCTGATCAGAACAGCGTTTTGTTTTGCTACAACAGTACTGCCTGAGGTTGGGGTTTTCACGATTTAGAATGCAAACTGCAGTCCCATGCCTGCATATCTGCCTGGTATGTCTTCCAAGGAGAGGATGAAAAAAATAAACCAGGTAGAAGCCCTTATCTCCTCAACAGCCACAAGATGTAGTTCAGCATGCTTAATTTGACTTGGATTCACTTGAATTAGTGTGCTGCACTGGAAGCTAGTAAATGAAAAGCCATCAGCTCATTCTGTAACTCTTGTCCTGGCCTTGTGTTCAGGGAAAAAGGCAGGATTGATCTTTGGAGGAATTAGCACTTTATGACAGTACAGCAAACACTGCAGCCCTGAAAAAACCAGCAACTTATGGTTCTGAGAGGCGGAATCTGAGCTAGAGTCTCTCAGGACATTTTTCATATAGCAGTTTACTTCAGCTTAGATTTATTGGAACTTTCTTCAAATCATCCCAGGAATCCTAGGTTTCCTTTTTAGCTTCCAGTGACAAGAGGAGAAAGTTTCAATAGAAAATAAATTGCTGGCCAGTACTGTGAGAGTATCTTGAGTAGCAGGACTTGGAGCTGTGGACTTTCCAGCAGTCAAAACTGGCACTGAAGATGCATGCTGCTTCAGGCAGACCAGATGCTGGGAAAGAGCAGCCTCTGTCAAAGCTTCTTCACACAGGTGCCTTTTGTGCAAAAAATCTGGGAAAAGCTGCAGTCAGCTACAAAGAAGGGATCCTTCATCTTCTCTTTCATGGAGAAGTGGAAGATTCTAGTACCTGAAAATCTTGCTGGAGCATTTAAAGGAATTTGCCTGTTTGGTGTTGAGGTGTGATCTTTTTTAACAGGGAATTTGGAAGGTGAGGGAAAAGTCTGCATTGAGATACTGTTTTGATATTGAGCTAATATCCTTTGAAGCATTGGAAGGATATATTTTTGCTTTGTTTGTGCCGTTGTCCATCATACTGAAGACTTCCAGTTAAAAAAAGAAAAAAAACAACTAAATTTAAAAATCCCACTGTTACATGCGCTGGATCTGCTAGTCTTGATTCACTCAGACTGTGAAAGAGAGCAAGATCAAAGGCATGGTTTATAGCTGTCTTGTTAATCCCAAGGGTATTTTATCACATAAATTAGGAAGAGGAGAGTGAAGGAAAATCCCTTTCCACTGCTTTGGATTTTGACATTAAATACTCCTCAGTTCTCTTGCTAGCAAAGATCTGCTGTGCTATTAGAAAGTGATTTATGCAGTCGTATGTCATGCAATTAACAGTAACCCAGGAAAAACACGACTGCAAACCATATATTTAATGCAGAAAAAATTGGTTAGGAGAAACACCAGAGCAAGCAGAATATACTGTCACTGTTGCACTTTTCACAGGCTTTATGGAAATGGTCATGGAAAAGCCGTTACTGATAAGAGGATGGGTTGGTGTTTAATGCTCAGAACCATGACCAAGGTAACATGGGCTCAGGTACAGGTTTCTGCCAGAGCCATGCTGAGACACTGGGTAAGCATGGGCATTGGAACTCTTGAGGAGGGAAGAGCACTTCTGCTGTGTAATCCTTCCAGCAGAAATGGCTACACAGGAGATAGTGAAGGGACTGCCTTCTCTGCAGGCACATGGACATTGACAAGAGCCTCCTCAGTACTCTAAATTCATTCAGGCTTCCTCAGTAGTAAAGTTTGGTAGAATTTGCTTCTTTGTACTGCAGATTGGGTATTTCTGCTTCTGTAGAAACCTTAAAAGAGAAAGCCTGCTTTCTTGTGGATAAAGCATGTAAGATTCAGCTGTAAATATGTTTTTCTTACTCCCCATACCAGTTAAGTATGGGGAGTTAACTAGAGTTAAGATACAGCATATTATGAAGCTGCTCTGAAGCTTAGAGTGCCTCACAAAATGAGCCTTTCAAGATTGTTTTTAAATACACTTCCTAAAGAATGTCTGTGTATATGGAAGCACAAGGGTAGTAATACCTTCAGAGAGTAATCATGAGACAGTGGTAATATAAAGATATATTGGGTACATCTGGATGGCTTATGTTCCTTCTTTCTTATTCCATATACATAGGTTTGCTACTTTTTTTCCACTTAGGTCCCACCATAGCTGTTAAAAAAAAGACATTATTTATTATGTGTTGTTTGTACCTTTCAGGGGCTATGTAGTTACTGGTAATTACAGACCTGGCTTGCATTTGAAGCAGCATTCATCCTACATGCCCATTAATTATTTTGAGGTGTCTAGTGGTGTCCACTTGTGTGCAGAGTAAACAATTACTGGAGAAAGGAGAGGTTGCTAAGTCGGTTTCCCTTTGAGTCCATTTGTAGAGGAGATTGTGTTTTGCCTCCTACATGGCAGGAGCAAGATTAGGTTAATTGGTAAAATCAACTTCCCAAATCACAGCAGAGAAGCAGCTCTCTGAAACCACCTACCACCAGAGGTTGCGCTCCTGCCAGCTAGGTAAACAGAAGCTGTGAAAAAAAATAATGTGAGAATAGAGTTCCTCTTGTGAGGAAGGGATGAGAGGCTGGAAGAGCTGGACCTGTTTAGCCTGGAGAAGACTGAGAGAGAATCCTGTCAATGTATGTAAGTGTCTGAAGAAGAGGGAGCCAGGCTCTTCCTGGTGGTGCCGAGCAATAGAACAAGAGGCAAGGGCAGAAACTGATGCACAGGAAGTTCCGCCTGAGTATAAGAAAGAACTTCTTTACAGTGAGAGTGACGTGAGCACTGGAACAGGCCACCCAGAGCAACTGTGGAGTCTCCCTCACTAGAGATATTCAAAGCTGTATGGACACAACCCTGTACAATGTGCCCTAGGATGACCAATGGAGAGCAGAGAGGTTGAACTAGATACACTCCAATAGCCCCTTCAAGCCATAGCCATTCTGTGATTCTGTGAGTTTAGGGAACCACAGTCTTCTTCGTTATATTTTTGAGCAATCACACCTTTTGCCCTTATGTGTTTTTATCCCTCTTTTGGACATACTGGACAATAATCTCCCAACTTTGGCTGAGATCAGTTTTAAATCAGAGTTTCCCACTCATTTTGGAAAGCCAGTATCTGGATATTGGTGTATCATCATCATCACATACTCATGTCCAGACAGTACGTGTGTACAGCTTAGCTGCTTGACAGACCCAAAGGCCAGACAGTGTGTATGTAGTTCAGAGTTTTGTCTGGAGGGGATCAAGGACACAAATGCTGGAGCATGACATCCTAGCCAAAAAGGATCTGCTCTGAAAAGGTAGTACAAAGGAAAGAGGCGTTATTATAAAATCTCAGGTTATAACATTGAAGCATAAGAACATAAACCTAGGTCATACCATTGCTACTTTTTCCTTACTACAATCATTTATCTCCTCTGGGATCAATCTTAATTACAGAATAGCTTTGTGCTGGATTGCAGCATCAGGATTCAGTAGTAAAACCATAAGACAATCTGATGATCACTCTTCTCCTCCCTGCCTCCGTTTTTGCATAAAAATCCTGCGCAGGACTGCATTCTCCTTGGTAGCACACCTACAGTGTTTGCAAGACATTAGAGGACAAAAGCCTCTGTGCTGAGAAGCAGCCAGGACTGTCTCCATGCCTGACATCTGAAAAGGTCTCTTTGTCTCAGCAACAACCTGATTTGTTCCTTTTCATCTCTCATGCACCTGGTGTACAAGCCATACAAGTGGCTTGTATTCCTTCCTCCTCTCTCTGTCTCCTCCAGCATGCTAGGTATCTTCTCTTCTGATTTGCTGAGGCTTACACGTGTCTATATTCTGTGAATATAGTCCAGAGTGCCTGAGAAAATTCCTGAGAACCTGGACACTGTCACCCAACCTGTTCATAAGCTCTTAGCCGGTTCCCTGGTATGTACTCAGCCCATACCAGCCTGACAGTTCAAAATCCCCCAAAAAATTCTCAGACATTGTTGGAGACTAGAAACTCCCAAGAAGACACACTTTTTCACAGGATTTAATTTGCATGCAGCTGTCCTGTTTTGAAGGCTGATAGACATTACCAGCTCAGGCCGCACACTGTGTTCCAGATGCACAGTTAGTTTGTTAGCTTGAATTTACGTAAATACCTAGGTGAGACTGGAAGTGTGTGCCCAAACTCACACATTCTATGTAAGAATGTTTCAGGAAGAGGAAGGTATCAAGCCTTTGAAAAAATTCACTCTAGCTAGCTCTGTTCCCTAAATGGATACAAACTACTGTAACTAATGTACCAGACAGTATCTCTTCTACCTCTGAAAAACTGGGCAAAGTAGTGTAACTCCACTGATACTCAGTGCTGAGAGTGAACTGGAGTTCTTTTCCCTTTGCAGTTCGAACATGTCCCAGACTTCGGTCTCCTCAAAACGGACACATTAATTGTTCAACAGCTGATATTTCCTACAAGACAGTATGTTTTGTGACCTGCAATGAAGGCTATGAAATTGAAGGAAACAGCAAACTCACCTGCCAGGGAAACTCTCAGTGGGATTCAAAGGAGCCAAAGTGTGTGGGTAGGTATCTGATCTTACTTTCTGTTCATGTTAGAGTACAGCCTTTTCTGACATGCTGTCACAGGTGAGAAATTCTTCATGTTTTAATAACTGGTGATGCTAGGATAGAAATGAGAATTTGTCTATGGATGTTTTATACAGGTCTTAGAAGTTGGGGAAGGGTAAAGGAATTTGTAAATGGTGAAAGTGGACAGATTATCATTTAAATACAGTGTGCACTGGTGATTACTGAAAGGTTGTTGTGTTTCGTTAGTGTCTCACACATTGTGTTGCAAGAAACATAGAAGCAGTAGGTCTAGGGATTACATATGAACAACCAGCAGTTTGAGTTACCATCATAAAGCTAAAGTGGATCTGCAGGCAAGGACTAGTTTATGTTACAGGTACTGTGAGTGCCAACTAAAGGTTTAGCAGTTGTCACTTTTGCTGGACTCATGGCAAGGAAATAAGAGTTTACACAAGTTAGGAACTGAGCACCTCTAAGTCAGGATTCAGTGGTTGCACCAGCTGTGCAGGGATAGGTAGACATGTATTGCTGTTCCAAAAATGAAGGACTGTATGTTTCAGAATTATCTGTTTAGGACTAGTCATGGGTATTGAATTAACTTTGAAAGGTAAGATGATGAAATACAGTTGAAACACTTCCAAGCATAGACTGAAGGGGAAAAAAAAAAAGGCACAAGTTCAAAGTCCAGCTATACAGAAGCTGATCCAGTCCTGACTAAAGCCAGGGTGCAATATATGTCACCTGGATGCAGTAAATGCAGTGCCAGTAGAGCCAGAAACTCTGGCCATTTCTTTAGTGTTTTATTGCAGTCTTTAAAATGTGGACTTTGTGTGAAACAAGCATAAATTTCTAACTGTAATTACATTCTCTGAAATTATGAAAATAATCCACAAGAATTAATTTAACAAGACAGTTTGCTATGAGATCCTAATCTTTCTTCTGTTAAAATCAGTGGAAAAACTTCAATTAACTTCAAAAGGAAGGGACCCTGAAATCCGGTTGAAATATTATAATTAGAAGATTAACCATATTCATCAGTTGAATTCATCCTTCCTAGCTTAGCATTTTGATTAATAAAATCCAGCTCTACTGTCTAGCAGAAGATTTCTTCACACCATGCAATATTGCCTCTATTCCTGGATTACCAGTGGTAATATCTTATTTTTGCTGAGTCTGAGACATTAAGTGAGAAAGTTACCTTTGATTGTCAGAAAGGAAAGGGTGTTAGCTAGGAAGCATCTCTGCTCCTTCTTGTGACTGGTGTTTAGATCAAACTTGCTGAAATTCTGTTTCAATATAAATATATAGAGTTTTATCTAGGGAACGGTGCAAATCAGAATGATATAATATCCTCCTCTTGAAGGTTGAAGCTACCCTTTGTCATCATTGTCATGGAGGTATTGTCTGTTTATTTTTAGTCCAAATAGGTCCTAATTATTATTTATCATTTACAGTCTGCTGTATAAAAGGTCTTGGAAGTCCTGCTGAATTTAGGTATTTGCAATTGGTAATTTATTAACTTCATATCCTTCCGTTAGAAAACTGAAATGGAGTTATCTTCAGTCTGTTACTTTGAAACAGATTTCTTGGACCTCAGGGCATCCTTCTGGATGGTTTTCTGAATGCTTTTTGGTTTGATTACTGATCAGTGCAAGATTTGCCATATTTGCAAGTTAGCTCACTGAGACTGTACCACAGCCGTGTGTAACCATAACTGACACTGTACCATAACATTTCGTGGATTGCTTACAGTCACTTCTGTGGAGTCAGTTGTCATGCATCTCCTTCCAAGAGACTGGAAGGTAGTGCAAGTTTGGATATGATGTTTGTTTTAAATTTTTGTCTTTTTCATTAAAGGTTTTGTTAGCAACAAGCTACTTCTGAGGAGGCTACATATATTTTATAGGTGGCTGACAAACAAGATATCTGCTGAAAAGGGAAGCTTTGTCATTTCTCCAGTTTGGGTGGAAAAAAACAGAACCAGGAAAGCTCCATAGTCATGTTCTTGTGTTTCCTATCCATTGGCAAAAGGTTAATCACTTTAAAATTAATAAATTTTGTAAGATGCTTTTTTTCTTTCTTTGTTCAGGGGTTAGTTAAATAAAAATACAAATGACATCCAGGGTGTTGATGCCATCTAGCGTTGAAAGTATTACTGGTTCACACTTCTGATTGCAGCTGGCGAGTTTTTCCTGAAACAGTCTTGGCAAAGGGGCTGAAGGAAAGAGGCATGATTTGCTTTGTAATCTTCCTATTTGTCAAGTTTCTTTCTATGTTGAGAATTATAATCCAGTGTTGTGTGTTATCACAGG
Organism: Chamaea fasciata; assembly: GCF_029207755.1. NCBI lineage: Eukaryota > Metazoa > Chordata > Aves > Passeriformes > Sylviidae > Chamaea > Chamaea fasciata. The sequence continues at coordinate 45,845,411 of NW_027094089.1, read as the reverse complement.
TAGTTGCAGGTGAAAGCAGGTTCTTGTGTCTCCTTAGAAATACTTCTTTGTTATCAATTCCCAATTGATATGACTAATGTCATAGATATCCCTTTACCCTCAGTGAATTCCTTTACCCTCAATGAATTTCAGACTTGATCAAATTCTGGAGTTGAGCACAGATAAAAAATATCTGTACAACACTATTATAGTTGCTTTTCCTGCTAAAAAACCTGTCCTACTTAAAAGAAATTCCCTTGTGCTAGATATATCAAATTTTATCCTGATTTTTGTCAGCCATTTCAGGATTGTGCTGTACTTGGATTTTTCTAGTATAGCTGGATGTGTGTCAAGCAAGAGGCCCAGCTGTTTTTGCTTCCCAGAGAGCAGCAACTTTCTCTGCTTTTCATGCTTACATGGAGTTTCTCTACTTCTTCCCAGAGTAATATATATTTTAATGCTTTTAGCTTGCCTCTACAAATACTGTTTTTAAAATTTGTGATCTTTTTGCTATTTGTCAGTGACCTTCATGTGGTGAGCTAACAAAACTTAGCCCTTGGGGTTTTTTTTTCTGATGGAGTTGTTCCACTTTCTAACAGTATCTGCCTGAACTATACAAATGTGTTAGAAGTGTTTGTGATCTCTGTGTCCTATTGAAATGCAGTTATTAATTGCTTGGGCTTTTAAACATTTCAGCATTGACAGTTTAAATTTCAGGAAATACACAGAATGCTTAGAATCTTTAAATTTGTTTCATGCATAAAGAGCAGTTTTCAGTTACTTGCTGTGTGTTTTGGGAAAGGAGAGGAGAGGAGAGAAGAGGAATGTATTTTGAATGTGAATCACTTTTCTGTCATTAAACAATTGCTAAGAGCTCAGTAGTTTCCCTTCTGTGTAGCTGGGTTGGGTTAGTTTTTGTGTTCTCTTGGTCCAAAGACCTGTCTGATTTCTACACTGACAAGTTATGAAGAGCTACAGGTCTTCTCATCGGCTCTGAATAAGGCAGCATTTTTCTTGTGTGTTTGCCTATTATTTGTTGTAAGAAGCAGTACTGAGAGTGTACTAACTGCATTCATGGGATACCTCTTTTTGCCGTCTTTGTTAATATCTCCATATTTAAAGTAAAAATAAACAGCTAAGAATGAAACAAAGCTTTTGTGAACCTGTTTAAACACATCATGGTTTTTGCTTTGATGCCAATGGTATTCAGGATTTGTAGTTAACTCTGGTAATAAAATAGTTCAAAACTTCCATTTTAAATCTTTAAGCAACCATCAATCCTTCCTGATTTTACAGAGCTCAGCTGTTTCCTGTGGTCACTCTTAGTCTTTCCAGCTGTTTTGAACACAGACAAGACCAAGTCCAGTTTCATTTGTTTTGGAATGCAGTAAGCAAAATCATCTGTCATATTCCTAACCTATAGAGAGATCATGGCAGAGTATCCTTCTTCTTCTCCCTTTCTTATTTCAAGACAAAGTATAGAAGATGTAGAAAGCTACAGATACTCCCTTTTCTATTCCCTCTCTCCTGTTATTGTATAGTTTTCATAGAAGCAAAGAAATGCAACTGCAAAGCAACTGTGAAAGATAAAGTTGTAAGGAAAAGAAGAAGAAGAAGGAGAAGAGGCAAATCTAGAGAGTGAGATATAGTGGATCTGCATGAAAATTACCACATTTCTGTTTCAGTGAAGAGAATGGGCAAGAAAACAGAAAACCTGATAAACTGGCTGCTGTTTACTGCAGTCAGAACTGACAGTCAAGTTGCAAAGTTTCATCAGGTTGTAATGTTTTTAATGTGCACTCATACACCTACAGACTCTTGAAAAGACTGTGTGTATTGTGTTCCCACTAATTTTCCATGTGACTTTATTTGCAGATTTTTTTGAATGTATACTTTGTGTCTGTCAGTTATAAGTCATGTTCTACTGCTCTCTTGCAGAAAAGCGTTGTCCCATCCTCCAGAAGCCAGCAGGTGTGACAGTTCTCCCTCCCAGATGTGGGCTGGAGCCTGCCATTTCTGGGACTGTGTGCCAGCTGAGCTGTCCCCAAGGATTCATCTTGTCTGGAGCTAGAGAAGAAATAAGGTGCTTTTCATTTGGGAGATGGAGTGCAAACATCCAGGAGGCTCTGTGTAAAGGTAGAGACCAGCACAAAATCATGTCTGTGTATACACGAGTGCAGAATTGAAGAGAAGCACACAGCAAATAACTGAGTGAGGACAGGCTTGAACTGGGGAAAGCACAACTTAAACATTGTGTAAGAAGTATTGCCTGTACCTTTACAGCTTGCCTGTCAGATTTACTTGTATTTTGCAATAAAAATACGGAGTTCAGAGGTCCCTTGAGTGTCATCTTGTAGTGCTTATCATCAAGTGCCTCTCCTGGATTCCATCTCTCAGTCGTTAGGAAGTTGCCTGGTAAAAGGCCTGATGTGCAGGTAAATTTGAAGTTTCAAAGTAGAGGTGAAAGCTCATAGCTTAAAAGATATTTGAAGTGAAACCCACACTAATTCTAATAACTTCTAATAAAATAATAGCGGTAATACTATCATTACTGGTTTACCACAAGTTTATGCAAACCGTGGAGTCAGAACAGAACTGTAAAGGCTGTGTAAGCCTTGGCTGATAGACAGACTATAGAAAAATGTTCATTTTAGTTGTTTTTAGTGGCTATGGCTGTTGACGTGCCCCAAGCACAATGCACAAGAGTTAATGCCAAAATTCACTAGCACCAGGTGTACTGGCTGACTCAGAGTGTAAAGTTGGGCAGAAGATGGTGACATGCATTTCAGTGTGGTTCTGCCATATTTACCCACCTCTTCTAGAAGTGTTAGGTTATTTATTCCCTTACACACATGCATAACTGAAATGGAAAGGGTCTGGCTTTGGATTATGGTAGTATAAAAACAGGGGCTTGTCTGGGAATATGCATTTCACCTCTTCATGAACTATTGTGCTCCAAAAATTATTTCTTTCCCTGCAAACTGGGGCCCTTGCCAGCCGTTGGGTGATGAAACAGTACAGAAAACATTTACGCCAGTCATCATGCCAGATCACTACAGAAACTGAGGGGTTTTTTTCTCTTTACAGGCCAGGAAGGTTTTGTCTCTCTCTTTAAATATACTGTTTCCCACTTCATGATGTACCACGTGGTTTTTCTGAATCTCTTGTGTAAACCTGGGCCAAACCACAGTTTTTAATATTTGATGGGATCCCAGCACAAGCTGAAGTGTTTAGATCAAGATAAAACACCATGGCTTGGGTTCAAGCTTTTAGATATTACCAGTACATAAACCCCTAATGTAGGAGGCACTGAGAAACAATGAAGTTTATTCTTTTTGAGTAAAAATGAACAGTTTTATTTCAATTGCTTTCATTCTTGTTATTGTCTTTCTTTGTTTTGCTGCCAACATATTTGGCCAGTTTAAAAAAGCCGTTTTCTTTTAGAATTATTTATTATTAGCCTTTTCAGAGAATTTCACTTTTAAGTGGAATTTGCCCAGTCTAAAGGCTGTGGTCAAGGGACTGTGAACCATAACTGGTAGTTATTTATACGAGTGCATTTCTAGTAAAATTTTCATTTGAATGAGTTCAAAGGAAGGCAAAATTGCATGTATTTATTGCTTTGCATTCTTAATTACATAATTTAATTGCCCAAGTTATGTTTTAACGGGAAGTATTTCATAATAAAAATATAAGTGATATCAGTTCTGAGTTGTTTTAAAGCCTCTTGGGCATAGATGAGTTCAGAGCCAAATGTGTCCTTGTCTTAGGATTCTAGAGACCATTTATCAAGCACTACCAAGCAATAAAATAACCTGACCACAAATGTTTTGGGAGGCCCTGTGCCAGGGAACTAAAGAAGTGCTTCAAGTTTGTCAGAAAAACTTGAGGTGTAGATGTTCCAATGCCAGATGGTGTAGTAACCATCTGGCATTGTCACATGTCAAAAGAAGAGTCCATTTATCTGGCAACTGCTGCCTGAATTCTTGACACTGTTACTTTTAGGTCAGTTCCACAGCATGCTCCAGAGAATTTTAGTCACTATTGTCTTGTTCATAGTATCTATATCATGTCATAACTGTTTTCAGGTTTTTTAGTCACTGACTATCAGAAACAAGTGTTTTCATCTGTATATGTCCTGTGTCTAGACAGGGGAAGCATGGAGATGGAAGGGATGGATATTAAAAGAAACAAATTTATTCTTATTTATTTATATTCTTACATATTTACTTATATATATATTCTTGTTTATTTACTTATATTATTCATATTTATTTAATGGGGTTTGGTTCTGTGTAGAAACCAGAATATCATTGTGCTCAGCGATAAACAAAAATACAGCAAAAATAAATCCTTTCCACAGGATAATTGACTATTCATGTGTAAATCTCTAGGCAAGAATTACAAAAGGGAAGAGACAGGAAGTTTACAAAAATATGTACATTTGTATTCCCTGTAGTATGAAATAGAGTGATAAGATTTTACTTCTGTAATACTACATATAAAACCTGATTGTCTTTTTCTGGTTTAGATATTGAAGCGCCTTGGATTCACTGCCCAGACAATATTGAGACTATGACTCTGGAACATCAGAACTCTGCTAATATCAGCTGGCAGGTACCAACAGCTGAGGATAACTCTGGTGAAGAGGCAAGTCAAGTTCTGTATCTATTTAACTGGAGGCAGTCTTTCTGATTTCAGTTAATTTTATGATCCACTGGAATTTCTTTCTTCTGATAAGTAGAAGTAGAAGAAAAATCTGCTAGAAAGTTTGTATCTTGAGAATTCAGCATATTCTCTCTTGATTAGAGTTATACAGTCACAGAACACTGCATGGAGTTTCAGTGTGAAAACCTCATGTGGTTAATTTATATAGTCAAAAGAAAGAATGTGCTCTTGTTTATAATATGAGGACAGCTGCTTTAAAAATAAGCACTTAGAATGTAAAGAAGTTTAATAAACTCATCTCAGAAGGAAGTAAACAGTTCATTAATCTTAAGGGCTAACAAGTACACACTGTAAGTACTTGTTAGTAAGTAAAATAAGTACTTGTTAATAAGTAAAAACTAATTTCAGCTTCTTGGGTGAGAAAGAGAAATCTGATTTTCCTGTGCAAGGTTCAGAAATGTGGCTATTGACTACTATGCATGTCAGGGGATCTGGAAATGGAGTTACCAGGAAAACTTGCTCCAGAACTATTTCATAAAGAGCAACATTCCCTACAGGCTCAGGCATGATCAAGTTACAGCAACTGAATGCTTTATCAGGAGTGAGCAGAGGAACAGTGAGTTTGTGTGTGCTTTTAATGCAGAAGCTTTTTGCACTTGGAAACTGAGTGGTCCCAGTAAAAGAGATTTAAGTTCACACAATATTTTCTGTCACATAGCTATGGTCAGTTACTACAGCTCTGCTGACACAGGGTCATTCACTGAACTGTAGAAGCCAAGTGCCATACTAAGTATCTGTGGGCTACTGGCTTATACACTTGCTTAGATTAAAACTGGATATGTAAGTACTTAGGGCCCACAACTGTCTGCTCCACTCCTCTCCCAGGTCAGCTGCCCTTGCAGCTGTAGAACTGTCAGCAGACAAAACAGGTTCTAAGCTGACACAGTTTACCTTCAGTCCCATTTGACAAACGAGGGTCAGTATGGAATTTTCTTAATGCACAGTGCTGTAATCTGCACCAGGTCAGGGTCCAGATCCTGACTAGGGAAATCCCTGTTGTTATAAAGAAGGCAGACTTAAGAAGGGACATAGAGCACTGTTGTGAAGTCCATCCTCATTACTTTAAGAGGCTATTTGCATTCAGCATGAACAGGTTTGTCTACAGTCAGAATACTAAAAGTATTTTGTCTACTTTTTGAAACGTGATTAGTAACCAGCTTTGGCTTTTAAATAATGAGTGTTTTCCTGTAACAGGTCTCAGTTCATGTTACTCCAGCTTTCATACCACCATTTCTACTCCCAATTGGTGAAGTTGACATTACTTACACAGCAATCGATAGGTCAGGCAATGAAGCAAGGTGCACATTCAATGTCAAGGTTATTGGTAAGTACTGGGAAAAATCACTTGGAAGGCTGTCTGTCATGGCTGAAATCTTATTTGTGCAGAAAGAGATTGTGAGTCAGTGTAGCCTTTATGGGTGCAGTTACAAGCCCTGGAGTATTGTCATCTCCATAAAGGTTTTGCATCTCCATAAAGGCTTTGCATCTGTGCAGTCACTGCAATGAACACAATGGTTTGGGATGTATTTTATTCTGCTGTTCTTTCTGACTGTTAAGATTTCTCCTCACACTAGTTTATTAAATGCTTTATTGCATTGTCAGTTATTGACTTCATCATAAATCTCTATTGAATTCTTGAAAGACTCCAAAAAAGTTTCCGAAGTTCACACATATTACTGATGCAAGTCATTATTCAAGTATTTGTCAGACAGTTGTGTTATTCAAGAGTCCTGCAGGAAGTCCGAGGTTTGCTCTGTAGAAGGCAAACACTGAGGAAATTCAGCAGAATAATTGCTCTTATCCATTCACTCAGCATCTTCCAATAGCAGCCATTTCCAAGTGTGCACCTTTGTTGTAGCTTCTGATATGAAATTAAAGCTGCTGTTCTGGTTTTAGATGCTATTTGAGTGTGGCAGTTGTTCTGTGAGCTAATGTCATTCCATCCTTTCAAATTCTGCAGATGCAGAACCTCCCGTAGTTGACAGATGCAGATCTCCACCACCCGTGCAAGCAGCAGAGAATGGCTACCTAGCAACATGGGAAGAACCAGAATTTTCAGACAATTCAGGTGAGGTAGTGCTCCCCAAAACATACATGCAACAGTGGAAGGCTAGAGAAACTGCACTCTTCACCCTTGGTCCCTTGGAGTTTGAGATTTGCTGAGGTTTCTTTTACTTAGTTATTTTTAAGGATGCATTATTTTGAAGATTTGCTGCCATTTGCTTTTGCATTTGTCAAGGTTGGGTATGAGCAACACTCTTATTTACTGATGCTTTAAGTTGTCTTTTAATGCTTCTAGGTGGTCCACTGACTGTTACTAGGAGTCATGCACCTGGAGATCTCTTTCCCAAAGGAGAGACAACAGTCCAGTACACAGCTGTGGATCCTTCTGGCAATAACAGGACATGTGAGATCCACATTGTCATCAAAGGTGTGTTGTCTACAAATGCTGGCCAAGACCTGGCATTCTTTTAACTAAATATCCTAAAGGATGCAAGATTGTTCCACCTCCTCATTTAGTTATTCCCATTTTATATTGAAGTAACTTGAAGGCAGTCAAAATATTTGAACAACAGATAAATTGTCTAGAACTGAAGAGGCACAGCAGTGAATTTGGTTCTATAAATTCAAATTACATTTAAAAGCATTGAAATTATGATTCATTAAGCTGTAAAACTTAAAATTTTTGCAATACAATGTGAAATGTATTAATAGGTGTTACTCAAATCTTGCTTCAAATCTGTAGTTAAAGTGAAAACTTTCTGCCAATTTTTCTCTAATTACATGCAAATACTGCAGCAGATAATAAAACACTCTTTAGATTTTGGAATATGCCTGTACCTATATATATACTACTGCATTTTGCTTATTGCATAGACATCTCTTCCCCACAGTTCACTTTCTCATTAAAAATCCGAACAATAATTTGGCAGATAAATTATTAAGAATGAAAAATCTACTTCATATCTGCTTTCTGCTTTCTGTGTCTCAGTTGGACATCTGTATAAAAATATCTACTAGTGAAGAGAGATTTTAAAATCATGCAGACTGGAATTTTGGTTGTGGCTTTTAGGAAAGGTAAGTTGCAAATGAACATGCTAGTCTGTGTTATGCTCTGAATCTTAGCAAGAACCAGTGATTGCTTAGAACTGGTGTTGTTTCAAGGCCTATACCACCTCAGACTTTTTGTGGTTCAGTGTTTGTGACACAGTATTTACAGACATTCACAACTTCCTTCACAGTTGGCCTGAAAAATGAATTGTAACTGAGGTTATGAAGTTATCCTAAGATGTTTCTAACAAATTCATATGTTTTGTGATGGTGCAGAATGGGTAGTATTTAGTTTCAGAATTCAAGATGTAATATGGTTTACTAGAATGCATTGTGTAAAGTTCATGTGAAAATTTAGATTTATATTTTATATTATTTTATGAAATGTATAACATTTTTTAAGTCTGCATGTTTCTGGTTTTCCAACTGCAGTGGCAGAATTTGAGAATTATTTATCAGTAGCCTGATCCTGACTTTATGGATATAGCAAATAATACTTCCACAAACTTCAACAGAGGCAAGATACAAGTCAATACTAGTAACTTTTGGAAATCCTATCAGTACTGTTTTCATGCAAGATCACTTATTTCACCACATTAATCAATATATAAATCTTCATATTTTTCATAGGTTCTCCCTGTGAAGTCTCCTTTGAGCCTGTGAATGGTGATTTTATATGCACATCAGATGAAACAGGAGTTAATTGCACATTGCACTGTGCAGAGGGTTACAGTTTTTCAGAAGGTTCAAGTGAAAACTACTATTGTGCATATGATGATGGTCTCTGGAAGCCACCTTATTCTCCAGAGTGGCCTAGCTGCTCTTGTAAGTCTTAGTTTTCCTAAAATGAATCTGCAACTCATGAAACACTGCATTTAGTGAGAAAGCAAATGAAAATATTTTAGAAAATCTGACTTCTGTTTACTTACAACAAGTATTCTCTGCCCAGTGCCTTTGAATTGTTACAAATATTGTGAAGTAATCCTTGGAAGCCTGTAAATATGTAATTTCAGAAGCTGTCTAAAGGACAAAATTTTTAGTCCCAGGAATCACAAAATAGCAAAGATGGCAAAGCAAACAGGTTAACTGAAACAGTTCGCTAACAAAGATTAACAGTGTCTTTTTAAGAGGAATACAACAGTCTTTGCAACTTCCTGATTGAAATGCATTGTGTGCTGTGCTTACATATCTAATTACCACCTGATTAGAAGAGTTTGTGTGTTTTCTATGAGAGGGACACATGCAAAACTTCACTGCTGAGATTTTGCACGCCCTGACATTTTTATAACAAATTTGTTAGAACTACTTTTGAAGCCCGTCTTGGTACCATGTTGCATGCACTTCCGTCAGACTCAATTTCTTCGTTTCAGCAATAAAGGATCAGTGTTTCAGCTATGAACAAATGAGAGTTATGTTTCAGAGCTACCAAGTCAAACTGCTTAACGTGGACACTTCAGAAGTTTGCTCAATTTCTGGATAAAAATTTTTATATTTAATCTAGCAGCATTAGTAATAAGACTTCTAGATTCATTGCTTTCCTCTCAGACGTTAGCATGGAGTTTACTGGACAGTTCATAGGGTTCTTTTGTTAAGAAAATGCTGAAGTAGAAAAATTACCTGGGTTTTAATTTGTTTGAACTTTTCCAGTAAATGTCATGCCTGCCAAAGGGTCGTATCATTGTCTGAGATATAAGTGATCCATTTGGATTGCTGATTTAGAGATTATGGTTCTTACCTTCTGGTATTTCAGTTTTAGCCTAAATTATCTTGATTTTAGTCCTGAAGCTCATGCACTGGTCAATAAAAATTTATTTCTCCAACATTTTTCAGTAAATCGTTTTGCAAACCATGGATTCAAATCCTTTGAAATGCTCTACAAAGCAACACGATGTGATGACAACAGTCTTCTAAACAGCTTTACTGATGCATTTCAGAGTGCACTTGGTAAAATGGTAGGTTAGTAGATACTCCTTCCGTTTACATAGTTCTTGAGAAATATTGTTACTTTTTCCAAATAACTAATTTTGTACGAGGAAATTGACAGCAGAAGCCCATAAGTTAAATCTGAGTTTTTCAGAGGGTAACAAGTTATTTTTTAAAATAAAGATAATTCACTGGTATTTTAATGTAATTTAGTCTTCAGTGTGGACTTGCATGAGACAGAATTTATGCAAGTGTCCAAGTAGTTTAGGGAGTTGCAGCTGGTAGATTTTCAGTGGTCTTCTAAAGAGAACCTATGTAGTTTTGAAACCCCCAATCAATTTTCCCCTTGGTGCTGTTTTTGAAAGTTGATGTGATCATAAAATAAATGCATTTTGTATAGAATATGCATAATACACAGCCAACTAGTATGAATGAACACACATAGATACAAATGGATACATTCCACATTTGGTGTGTACATACAGGTACTCAAGTCCAGTAGCAGTGATCTGCTCAAGTTTCATGAGTTTCTGAGCTCTGACTCTTATCATTAAGAACTGCATGATACTGAATTTGAAGAGGTCCTATCTTTCTTCTCTGCCATGCTCTTTATTTCCACTTCAATATCACAACCTCCTCTGTTAACCCACAAATCTCTCCTCAGCTGAGAAGTAGAAACAGCAGAACACTGAGTTCTGATCCCAGGAGTGGATGTCCAGGCCTAGTGCAACATCATTTTTCCAGTACAGAACACTGGGCCTCTACAGGTTTTTTGCAGAACACAGCCCATATTTTAATAAAAGGTTGTCTACTAACTAAAAAACATTGTTAGCACATACAGATCATGGGCAAACTCCTGAAACTTTGGAACATACTTCAGTAACACTTGTCAAATGGCTGAAAACTTAGGTGACATGTCAGGCAATGTCTAACGCTTGGAATGAATATCTGACATAATTCTCTTGCCCAGGTTTCAGGTTTTTCAGGTAATTCAGTTTTTTTTCTGTCCAGTAGAGAAATCTTGACTGGTTTTGTTTCTGTTTCTTTCCCTGGTACCACCAGGTTCCAGTGCTTGGACCATTCCTATTGGCAGGTAAAAGATAATAAGGAAAAAATTGGTAATGATCTTTCCAAGAAATTATATCAAAATGCAACAGTCTGGAAAAACATTCAGAAAGGCTGTTTTGAATATGCTTATTCCTATTCTCAAGAATTTGAAACTTTACCAGAGATGTGAAAAGTAGGAATGAATGGGCAAGAGCATCTTTCAAATGAAAGTTGTTATAGACAAAACAAAACAATTTCAAAAGACGGCCTACGGCCCCATTTTCTTGAACCCTTTCTGGAAAAAGCAAAAAATGCATACTTAATCAAAACTCATGCATTCATCTATTTTTATGTAATCAATCTCCACTGTTTTTATGGAGGGGAATAAAATAATACCAGAAATATTTTTGATGAGTTTTCTGACATGTGATTTCTATCCTCCTGAGATATTTTCCCTCTCCTCTGAGATCTTTTGATAAGTCCCTTTCCTTGGGTAGGGAGAGGTGGATATAAAGAAGTACCGTTTGAAAGCTAGAAAAAAGTGACAATTTTGTTGTAAACCTGACAGAATTACAAGTAACATTGCTGGAAAGAACACAGGTACTTTATAGATTTGAACCCTCCAGTCCTCTTTGGCAGGGAGAAAAATGCCTGAATTTATTTCTGTATTCTGGGTTTTGGCATGCAAGAGCCATTAATTGTAAGAGTAATGAATTGACATCTTCTCTTAAAAAAATTATCTTTTATAATTAAGAGATTGTACTTGTGCAAGTTGCTTTCTTTCTTTCCGAGTTTTATCAATAAAACATCCATCTTCTAGCAGACCTTGCTAGGGTTAAGAGACATGAAAGGAGAAATCTAGTGTCACTGGCAGAACCAGTGTTCTACTCTGTAATTAGAAGTTTTTATAATTCAGGGGAGAGGGCTATGTGGTTTTATGTTTTTAAAGTTGTTCTTCTTTATTTTGAAAGGTTCCATCATTCTGTAATGATGTTGATGATGTTGACTGCAGATTGGAAGATCAGACACAGAAACACTGCTTGGAATATAATTATGATTACGAAAATGGATTTGCCATTGGTAATTATTGATTCCATAGGTTCTTAGCCATCCGGGTTTAAAGCAGCATGATTCCTGCCACAATGTCTTTAGTGAGATTTTTTTTAAGTAACTGTGGTACTCATAAGATAATAAGCAATTACATAAAAGGTTTTATAAAAGTATTGTGGAACTCTTGATGTCTTATATTGATGCTGCTTCCTCTATAGTGTGGAGGAGAATTTCCTGGGATGCCTTATGGTGGAGAGGGAAAACAAATACACACACGCAGCCCTAGAAACCTGTTTGATTAGCCTAGGAAAAAGGAACTTCATAAAAACATACAGTTTAAAACCAAAAGACTGAAAAGTTACAATGAATAGATTTGGAGATTGTAAGAAAATGAGAAGCATCTGTGATACCAGTTCAGGTCTGCACAGAATCCTCACTGTGTAAAGTTATAATCACTTAAGTTGGCCCATTTGCTGTGAAAATACTTCCTGCGTGCAAGGGCAGATTTTGCACCTGGAGTGTGGTTATATCAGAGTGAAAGCCATAACCATCCTAGTGGTTATTCCCACTTTGGTTTATGCCACAGTAAGTAAGTTATCATTTTCAGTCCATTTTTGAACAGCTTAGTGTCTGTGTTGTACTGCTGTCATTCTTGGCCTTTCTGAGTCCCATAGGGATGGTGAGAGCAGAAAAGCTGAAAGTGGATAACTTACATTACCGGTGTTAGCAGGACCATTTTGCAGATCCACATCAGAATCTGTCGTAGGACTGTGTCTCTTTTACAGATTTATAGGGGAGTTACTTGGTAGAACTTCCTGCTTATGAACACCTTCTATTATGCTTCACTCTGACAGCATTTGTTTGTGTTCAGACACAGGGCTGGTCTGGATGTTCAGTCTGCAGTTATCATCAGGGTATGGATGAATGCTGATGACAGCTGGAACTAATCTGTAAAGGCATGTAGAAAAAACAGTGGAATGTAGCATCCTATTCCTTTCTGGTTCATGTCAACCTCTTACCAGAATAACCCTGTTGCTGTTTCTCAGGAGTTTCTCATAATTTTACACTGTGGAAGCAGGAGAGGAGGACACTCCTCAAGGCATAAAAGACAGCAGTTTAGAAAATTAGTTGTGAAACGGTCACATGATATTAAACTGTGGGGTTAACTTGCCCTAGTTACCACTGTAAATAAAACATAATCTTTGTGATGCTAACAGAAAATTGGCAGATTTTTTTCTATCTTCATATTTTTTAAAACATTGTCTACATCAATGAAATAGACCACATCCATCTAGATTTAGTAATCATGAAAAAGTAGAAGAAGATATTTTGATTGAAAGCATGTGAAAGAGTGGTGAAGGACATTCGACAAGGGTGAATTTGGCTCACTGTGTGTAACAAGAAATCCCTATCTGGAGGTAATACACAGATAAGGTGATGTCTTTTCTGAGAGGACAGACAATGTTAGAACTGTTCAGAAGCTGTTAGAAGAAGATGCCATGAAGATAAGGCATAGGCTATGCTGTCAGTAAGAAAGCAAGAAGTGGAATCAAGGACAATATGGAATTGTTGTAGAAGTTGCTGGCAGGTGAGGTTGCAGGTGAGGATTCATGCAAGACAGAAGAAGAGAAAGAATTGCCACATATAACTTTTATAGCTAGTTCATTGAAGCTTGGACTAATTTCACCACTCAGGACCTCCAGGACATCAGTTAGGAGTAAGACTTTTCATTATTAAAAATGCAGGTACTTGCCACTTGCAAAGACTCAAAGTCAGCACATATCATCTGGAGCTCCAAAAAAATTATATTGGAGTTGTATTTTAAAAATAAGTACAGGTACTTATTTTCCACATTATGTTGCTTTTCTTTTTTTCTTTTTTTTTTTTTTTTTTCCTAATGTCCCACAGGACCTGCTGGCTGGGGAACGGCAAACCACTTGGATTATTCCTATGGTGATTTTGTTGATGCAGTACAAGGAGAAGATTTATCCACACATGTCTCTGCCTCTGTAAAAGCAGCACCTGCTCGGGTCAAAAGGCATAAGCTGAATGTTCCAATGACTGACCAAAAAATCAAGTTAATATTTAACATCACAGGTGAGACAAAGTCAAAACACCAAACTTCTCTGCTTCCTTCTTTTTAAAAATTGTATCTCTAATACATTCGGTAAAACTTCTTCAGCTCACAGAAGCCTGGTGAAGATGCAGATGGCAGTTCTCTGGACACATTCATAGCCTCATTCCCTCACAGACTTTCTTCTTGAGGGCAAGATCACAACCTCATGTTCATGGAGACCTTTGTGCACATGGTCTCCTTTTCACTTTCCACTGACAAGCTTGAGTGTTGCACTCCTGATAAATTCCAGAGTATACTGGAAGTGCTGACTGCAAAACCTGTGTGTGTTTTGTGTTTGCTGTTTGTATTCCAGCTAGCGTGCCACTGCCTGATGAAAGGAATGATACATTGGAACTGGAAAACCAGAGACGGCTCCTTAAAACTCTGGAAACTATCACAAACAGGCTGAATAGAACTCTCAATAAGGAACCTATGTATTCTTTTCAGTTTGCCTCTGAACTCATTGTAGCTGACACCAACTCACTGGAGACCGAGAAGGCCTTTCTTTTTTGCAGGCCTGGTTCTGTGCTGAGAGGGAGAATGTGTGGTAAGCCAGATGACTTGTTTATTACGTGTATTTAAAATCCCTTTGCAAAACAAAGGTTTAGAGGATGTTTGCAGAGGGTTATGATTTGACACAGTCCAGTGCTTGTGGTCTCCCATAATAAACTGCAAAAATGCTTTGCACAGTTTGACTTCCAGAGGATGTTTATGTTCCTAAGGCCTGTGGAAAAGGGATGCTTTGTACCCAGGATTCCACTCCCAGGGGGAAATCAGGCATATCCATGCCTGGCCATACAGAGAAGACAGTACTTGGTATGCAGTCTTTTAACCCTGTTAGTCCTGTGAGTGATGTGTAGCTAAGACGGGGAATTGGATTCCATTTCTCGTGCGTAGTTAAATCTTTGCAGTGTTCCAGAGAGATACCCTATCTGCTGAGGAACAGAGTCACATTTCATAAAAACATGGTTTGACTAAATGGGAGCTCCAGGGGCAAGAGAGGTATGTATGATTTTTCACTCTGAGGGAAACTTAGGTTTTCCAACATTACATTACAGTCAACTGCCCTTTGGGTACCTATTACTCGCTGGAGCATCTTACCTGTGAAAGCTGCTGGACTGGATCCTATCAAGACGAGGAAGGGCAGATGGAATGCAAAAGTTGTCCATCTGGTAGCTATACTGAGTATCTACATTCTAGAAGCATCTCCGAGTGCAAAGGTAAGAAGTTTCATCTAATTCAGAGAGCCATTTCTGTATTCTTGGTGACTTCCTTTTGGACCCCATGGTGGAAGTACTGGAATGAAGCTAGCCTGTGAAATGAGAAGCAATCCTAACTGACCTTAATGCATATGCATAGGGAAATATCTAAGTTTTCATCACTGCTCTAGTATGCAGGATGCCTATGCAGAGGTTTTGAAAAGAGTTGGCCTTTGATGCTTTGTTTAATTTCTGTTTTTCATTTCTGTATTTCATTTCTGTGACTGCATTTTTCAGACACTAATAGACTTAAAATAATTCCATTGTCATCCTTGCTAGCCACTCTCCATCCTATGCTACAGTGCTGAGGCATTGAACAGCACAGAACCACTATGTGTTCATGACTTCTTCTAAAAAGGAAATAGCTAGTTTGATTTAATTTTCATTGTCTTTATTGCCATTAGTTTTGTTGATTAAAATGTGTAACTGAATTGCAGTAAATTATGTGTGAGGGTGAGTGGAGAGAATTCACTGTTTAATAATACAAAATTGCACTATCAGTACCTTACCACAACTGTCTTTTTTTTTGTTCTTTGTACCCAAGAAGTCCTTCAGAGTAGAGCATGCTCCAGAAATAAAATTCCTTGTGAGGTGCATGGTGATTTCAACATTATTTTCAGAGATCAGGAGCCATGTTTCCTGTTGGACATTGTTTAGTCATTCTGAACTCTTTTGCCTTATAGCTCAGTGCAAACAGGGAACATACTCACCTAATGGTCTTGAGACATGTGAAACATGTCCACTTGGAACATATCAGCCATCATTTGGATCCCAGAATTGCATCTCTTGTCCAGAAAATACATCAACAGTAAAAAGAGGTGCAGTGGATGTTTCAGCTTGTGGAGGTTTGTTACAAAAAGGGTAATGATTTTTTTTAAACTAAATATTAAAAATGCTCAAATTGTTGTTTAAACATCAGCTAATGTAATCCAGTTCATCTGCCTGAGACTTAATTCCTCTTCTGGTTAAGTGTAGACCAAGTAACATTTTCCAGCAAAATATAGATCATTTCCTGTTACCAGTTACCCTCCTTCTGATTCTTATATAATGAAGAATTAAGTGAGATATGTGGTGGGTACCTAAATGAAAAAATATTTTTCCTTATGGAAGAGAAAGGGAATTTGTCACTATTATTTCTTCCTTGGTTTCTATATAAAAATTCTGAATTTTAACTCAGTTTGCTCCATAATTTGTTCTAAGAAATTCTTCTCAATCGTCTTTGGCAAGCTTTGCCAGAAAAATTCCTAGGGAAGTAGTCTGTAAGGATTCATGGTCCAAAAAATTCTTATCTTTGTCCTTACTCCTTCTTGAAGGGGAAACAACCTAACAACAACAACAACTAAAACAAAAACGGCCCCCCAAACTATAAAGGAACCAAACAACAACAAGCAAAAGAAAGGTGTGAAAGATAGAAGGGAAGTTCCATTTAAAAGCTGCCCCCAGAACAACAAAAGTAGTAAAATTAAATACTTTCCAGATATTTCCATAATCCTTTTAGAACAACATGACATCTCACAGAAGATTTTAAATTGACATTTCCTAGAGTTGTGAATTCCTGGCAGATTTCATCCTGTTCCTTTTAAGTCTAAGAAGAGACTATGACAGTAGAAGAGAAAGTGATAAAAAAGAGGTGGAAGGAAGTAAGGTGGATGTGCAAGAGATCAGGTCACTCAAAAAGGTTTTCTTCCTCTTGCAGTGCCATGTCTTGCAGGCGAGTTCTCTCGTACAGGTTTGACACCTTGCTACCCTTGTCCCAGAGACTACTATCAACCAGACCTGGGAAAGTCCTATTGCTTGTCTTGTCCCTTTTATGGAACAACAACTGTTACTGGGGCCAGATCCATCACAGATTGTTCAAGTAAGCCAAATTATCTCTGCTGGATAAAGTGAGTAAGGGGGACATCTAAAGGATAGCCTGAAGTAGTCTTAACAGAAAACATCCCACATACTCTCTGGACAGATGTAGGACTTCGATTTCAAGCACTGAAGTTCTCAGCTGGTTAGGCCTACTGGTGTTGCCTCTGTTTTTAAGACTAACTCTGATACATGCCAAGGCTCAATAAACAGGGTATACATATGCCATGTGTGTGTGTACGTTGCCTATGTGTACTATACACATATGGTAAAGGGAGAAATATATGTAACTATACATTAATGTGCATATGCATGCATGTATCTGTTAATAAAAGCATAGAAAATATTTTTATGTGTATACACATGTATATGTTTTAGAAATGTGTGTCCTTACAAATACATATTTTTTGTAATGGATACTGTAAGGTTTGCTTTTTATTCCCACAAATTCACTTATTTCAGCATATCTTTAGGCACATCACTCACCTGCAATTATAATGCCCCCGCAGAATAGAGACCTTGCAACACAGTGTTATTAACAGTGCTTTCATACCTTTACTCTTTAGGTTTTAGCTCTACTTTCTCAGCAGCTGAGGAAAGTGTAATGATGGTACCAGCCTTACCAGAAAATATCAGCAAGCAGTACAAAGTCAGCAGTCAGGTAAGGACAAGTGTTATTTTCCAGTGCTATCTCAAATGGAAGAAAAAGCACTTCATGCAGCAGTAAACAAGTAAGACCTTTTTAACTGTAATTCTTTTGCTGACTTCATTTCCTAAAGAAATGAAAGCAATGGTTAAGAGGGGAGCACTCAAACTCTCTTTGTAATTATAAAAGCACTTTCATTAAACAGAGGAAGTGACATCAGCTGTTGACAGTCTTAAATTCTGGCTTTGAAGCCTTCACCTGATGTATGAAATACTTACTACATTTGTAAAAGAAAAGTAAACTACATGGAAGAGGTTCAGACAAAGTATCTAGAAAAAGTATATTGACTGTGTTCAGTCATATGAGGTCTTCCATATGCTGAGTTCCAGAAAATGCTACCAGACATCTAAGTCTCAGATGTAAAATCTTGAGTTTAAATACTGTAACACAGATACTCTTAACAGGAGTCAAGCAGAGCTCCCTTCTGTTGTGGGTAACCTCTCTGAAATTCAGGCAGGTCCTCATGTGATACTCATCTAGTGACAATGTTTGCTGGAGATGCCTCCTTACCCCACCCCCTCACCCCCAGTCTGTAACTCTTGACAAGACTGCTTTGACTGAATCAGAATTTGGGATATTGTGTAAACAGGAACAAAGCTGACTCATGAGAAGTTTGGCCTGAACCATTACATAACACATGGACAGGTGACAAATTGATCGTTTATGGGTTTAGTTGACCATTTACTCAAGGGCTTTGGTGAATTCAGATTTGCAGGAATAGGACAAATAATACTACATGGTGAAATTTCCTCCCAGGTCACCTGATGGCCAGTAGCAGGAAGTGATTAGCTGATGTAGAGAGATGCAAAGTGGAGAACTTGCATATAAAAATAGCTTAATATAAACTGTGGATCATAGTTCAGACATTTTTGAGGAGATTTTGCTAAGTAGAATGTAATTTTAAAATAATATTCAGATTTGTGGTATTTTTCAGTAGGAAAAAATCGCAAATGGTTAGCATGCTGAGAAGACAGAGGAAAAACTAGAAGCTAGTGCTGGTGACTTTTTTATCCCATCTTTCCAAAGTGGCTAATGGTGTATACAGTTAAAAACTTAAGTATCGCATGCCAATTTTCCTGTAAGTGTATTATTTGTGCCTTTGGCAGGTCTTTCATGAATGTTTTTTGGAGCCATGCCACAATAATGGGACATGCAAGCAATTGGGAAGTGGATATATTTGCATATGCCCACTTGGATATACAGGTAAAAAACTGGGAAGCAGGTGAAGTAGCTTGTACTTCATGATGCCCTTAAAATGAGGAAGTATAAAGGAGCAAAGCATTTCAGTATAGCCTAGCTAATTGGAATTTTCATCACATATTTAGAATATATAAGAAAATAGATACTTCCTCATGTCCTTGCTGAATTACATTGTGTTTTGCAGAAAAGGTTTTGAATAGTATTCCTAATAATTTAATTAATTTCTTTTAATGGAGTTCGTGGATGTGAAAATCCTATCACTTGGAAGTACTTACGATTAACAAAAGCTAGAAATTTGCAGTCTTGACAACTAACTACACCTGTACGGAGCCCATACTTGCATTCAGTGTTAACATTGCTTCAAATCAAAGAGATGTCTTATAATTCTGCTGTTATCAAGAAGTTATTTTTGATTGCCACTCTCTGAAGCTGATCAGTCTGTTGCCCAACGTGCATCACACCTTTCTAACATTTGTCTCAGATCTGTCTTAAAGCGCAATCTAATGAAAAGATAATAAACCTGAATGTCTGCTATGCAGGCAATTAATCATGTTTTCCTACATTAGGTAATCATGACATCCACTTTTCTTAACAATTTTAAATTTTCTCTTCCTATTCTCAGTCCTTTGTTTTGCATTCTAGGCTTGAAATGTGAAACACAAGTTGATGAATGTAAATCATCTCCATGTCAAAACAATGGAATATGCAAAGATGGCATTGGGACCTTTGTTTGCCACTGTCAACCAGGCTATTCAGGTAATTTCTTTCACTCCATAGCTTTTCTTCAGACAGGCATGGTTTCTGTGCCAAGTAAGTAACACAAAGCACAAGTGCTATGTAATTCTGTATCCAATTATAACAGAAAACAAAATGATCTACAGGTTAGAGTAAGGTTCTACTATATGTGAATAGTTTTTGAAATAAAAGGACAAGCATCCAGGGACAGGGTGTGGGAGTGTGTGTGTCTGTGTGCATGCATGTGTCCTTCTCTATTGTGACATTTCTGGTCTGAAGAGTAGGGAATTAGTAAATACTAACAGGGAAAGTGCTTGTGAGACTGACTGCCCAACTGGACACAGCATTTAAAGCAGTTGCCTTATTGCATCCCTCTGAATAAATAAGTGGGCTTTTGCTTATATTTTTTTCTCAGTGTTTTTAACTGTCGCCTACATTCACATTGAAGGTACTGAAATCTGCAGGGAGACTAACACACTTGAATAGCTGGACAAAGCAGCACCCGATTTCTTAATACGGAAATAAACTATCGAGGAGATAATTTTGTGTAATCAAAAAAAGCTTTCTGTTTTCCATTAGAAATGATCTACCTCATTGTTCATGTTTATGACTATACATTTATCAATAGCAGCATTAGCTGGATGGGTTTTTAAACGTCATAAAGATACACAATGGACTTTGCATCTTGATCCCAGCATCTAAGTAACAGAGATAATCTCTGTAGCTGTTGCAGTTGTGCAGTCAGTCATGTAATTTTGTCACCCGCTCTCAGTAACCTTTTGTCACACTTGTGGTACAGTGTTGTTCTGTTGTCCACATCCAGTCCCTGCAGCATACCGTCTATGACCATGTCTTGATCATGCCTTGCAATCCTTGCTGTTCAAAGGTCTCTTGTGTGAGGAAGACCTAAATGAATGTAGCTCCAGCCCGTGTTTGAATGGAGCCCACTGTGTTGATGGCAAGAATGGTTACCGCTGCACATGTGCAAAAGGGTTCACAGGTACACCTCATTCCCTTCCAGTCAGCCTTTACTCTTTCTGACCGGAAAATATGTTTTTCTACCCTACCCAAAGTACTTCCATCTCAATGCTATATAGCAATATGTATAATGTATTACATGTTGATATGAATGTAAGTTATAGATGTTCCTTAGGTCCATCTAATCTTTCAGACTCTGTGTAGTATTAACATGACTTTGGAAAGATTTACCAAGTGCTAGAACTTCAGTTACTAATTTTGCCATGAACTTGCTGTGTGGTGTTAAGGAATGAATAGCGGCATTCTGATAGGTTCAAATCGTTATTTTTAATTTTATTTAAAAATAAAAGATATTTTAACAGTAGATAAAATGATCTATATTAAAACTACTCCCCAATCCCATACTCTACTTTCACAGATTTCTGTAACAAATACACATATCTGTTGATTATCATGTTGCCAAAGAGCTCCACTATAAAATCACATGCAGTTTCAGTGCTTGTGACATAGAACCTCTTTCACATCATAAATCACAGAATCATGAGTTTCTGGCTTTCACGTCTCTCCTTAGAGTTGGGGTTTCAGCCAAAGGTCTTTTATAGTAGCTTTTCACTAGTTACTCAGAATAGTTCCTCCGGTGATGTCCTGGTTCGCCCCAAATTAGTCATTCAGTGGGGTGCTACATGTTATTTCTGTAACTGTTACGATTGTTCCCATAATTCTTCTGTATTTACTTAACCTCTGTTAATGGAATAAATTCCAAACCTGCATGGCTACTCTGATATTTGCTTCTTCTCAGAAGATCAGCAACATCCTATAAAAAGCAGAGATGGGTTGACAATCTTTTTTCTTGGGTTAATTCAATCTAGATCTGTTACTTTGTTCTTTTTTTTCCTCAGGTGATCGTTGTGAAAGGGAAATGAATGAATGCCTTTCAAACCCATGTCTCAATAGGGCTGTTTGTGAAGATCGAGTTGGAAGTTTCTCCTGCAAATGTCTCCCAGGTTTTACTGGTGTCTTATGTGAAAGAAACATTGATGAGTGTCTCAGCAGACCCTGTAGGAATGGAGCTACATGCAGAGATGGTATCAACAGCTTCAGGTGAAAAACAGATGACTGATGTAATATAATATGGAAAGTCAGACATGTTGAGGTGCCTCAGCCTTCATAGGTTTCAGTAAGCATATTTGGGCAGCCTGATCCAAAATAAGTGGTCCCTTTCACTAAAGGGGATCTTAAAAGACAAGAAAATATATCCTTGACTTGACTTGACTCTTAAAAAATTCCAAGGAAAACAGCAAAGAAAATATGCAGAGTTTGAGATGTAAGCATGGTGGGACTGCATGGTTTTAGTACAGATCTTCCAGAAGATGTCAATTTTCCCATACTTCAGGGGCATATCTTGCTTTCCACTGGAATAACACATGATGGCAAATTATGTACCTGGTAATACTACATTTCTGTAGCTTGGAAAGATGGGGATAGCTGTACATATTGAGCCTATATAAAACCCCAGTGGAAAATTCCAGATATTTAATTTTATGATTTAGGGTGTCTGAACTCAGATCAGAAGCTACAGATGCCAATAGAAGTGTCATGTTCTAGATCACTGTATAAGTAGGTGGGCCAGCTGTTAACATCTGTGTTTAGTAAGTCTTTTACTCCCAAAAGCCCCAGAAGTTTTGGTGCCTTTCAAGCACCTTGGTTTTCCAAGTATCAGAGGGTTTGGTATCTTTATTTTATTTTTTTTATTTTTAATTTTTTATTTTTACTTTGTTTTCCCTGTGTATAAAGATGACTGTCTGAAAAGTTGAATACCTCTGATCTTTAATTCTGTGCATGTTAGAGGTATGTTTTACTCATGGAAGTGCAATGATTATGTCTCACAATTTCATATAAAGAAACGCAGGCTGTTTAAATACTGTATTGTCCCTGTCTAGAAGTGATATTATGCAGTTAATAGAATACAAGCATGCTTAAGAGGAATGACCAAAATAAACCTCAATTAATTCTATAGTATATCATCTCTTGATTTTTTTAGTATTATTATATACCATTCTCATTGGCAGATCTGGCCTCATAGCCAGAATTCTTTGTTACGACAGCTGTCACCTTTGAAGTGTGCTTCTCTTCCTCCATAGGTGTCTGTGTGTGACAGGGTACACAGGACTGAACTGTGAAGTGAACATCAATGACTGTGACTCCAGTCCCTGCTTAAACCAAGCCACCTGTGTGGATGCCTTGAACTCGTACATTTGTAAATGTCCCCCTGGCTTTACAGGCAGCAGGTGTGAAACAGGTACACAGGACTAAGTGAAAGAAAAAGGTGGCTTGACTAAGTCTCTGCAGGATTTGCACTGGCTGGGCTGATTTCATACAGCTTCCCCAGAGAGTAGCTAGAGTGATGGGACTGTGAGAGGATGAGTGAAATCTGTGTGACTGCAGCATTAATAAGTGTAATTGCAGACAAGTAACAGCATGTGTCTGTGTCATTTGTCTTTTCTAAGGCATGGTTCTATCTTTTTAATACCCACTAGGTCTATTGAATTTAATTCATATTTGCTCTGTGTATCTGTGTATATAGATCTTTCTGTTTCTTGTATTTTGTGTAGGGCTTTGCATCACAGGGTCAGAAATTAGTGAGGGGTAGTCTTAGCTTCAGAAGTCCTAAAGGCATCAATTTCTCTACATGCAAAAGGGTATCAAGCTTGCTATGGACAGCTGGCATGGGTCACACCCATAGCACAACTTCCAGGGCGATACTGGAGACATTTGAACCACAAGGCTCAAATCCCTCTCCCCCAAAATTATAAAGTAGCTTGTGAATCTTTAAACGGAAGCTATGTTGATTTCACAAAGACAGTAGAAGACATGCAGAACACTTCTGCATGCCATCCATGTCAGACTTCAACATCCACCTTTCAGGAGAGCTCCACTTGATAACGTTGCATGTAGCATCCTTGTAAAGCATGTTACTGTGCACTGAACAGCAGCACAGAAGTGCTGTCCCACACCAGGGCAGTGTATTTCAGAAAGTCCAGAACAGGAAAAATGTTGGGTTGTTTTGGGGTTTTTCTTCATAGCTTGATTAAATGGAACCAGCTGATTATACCTCTTTATGTTGTTGGATACATGGTAGACAGATAGTGTCATTTCAGAGGACAGAGAAGAAAGGTTTATGCTCATTGCTAGATAATCAACATCTTTTCTAGATATTTGTGTTGAAACATTGTATTCTAGCCTTGGAAAGCTCTGTATGCTGGCTGACATTAGACTGCCAGAAGTTCTTTCTACGTCAATTCAATTTAGTGAATAATTTTTGTAGATCAGCTGCAGTTTATTACATTTGCTTAGATTTCATTGGATTCTCTTTCCATGTTTGCGTGAATATTTTTCTGAAAACTCTTTGTCTTTGTTCCAGAACAGTCCTCTGGTTTCAATCTTGATTTTGAAGTCTCTGGTATCTATGGATATGTCATGCTTGACGGTGTTTTACCATCTCTTGGTGACATCACCTGTACATTCTGGATGAAATCCACTGACACCACAAACTATGGGACTCCCATTTCTTATGCAGTAGAAAATGGAAGTGATAATGCATTTCTTCTGACTGATTACAATGGGTAAATCACAGTTTTGCTTTTCTGTATCTTACAGACGGATTGATAAAGGAAGTGTAGAACAGAAGTTTGAATAAAAGCTTTGCCTACTTTGAGGCAGAAAAATCTGCATCCAAACTCACTTGACAGAGTTGTCTCTTTGTTTTGTTTTTCTCCTTGCTTTGTTTCCATCACTCTTTGCTCCATGAAAGGGTAATGGCAAGAGAGCAGTGAATTTAGACAACATGATTTTTTTTCTGGACTACATTCACATCTTTTCTAACTGGCTCATTGAGACAATGAGTGGAACAAATGGAGCTCAGCACTCAGAGTACTTCTGGCATGATTCTAAAAGCAGAGTATGACTTGCACTTCTACAAAAGCAGAGTATGACTTGTAGTGTGACCCCAAACTCAACAGGAAAATTTTAGAATCCACTATGCAGCCATGACTTGAGCCTTAATATTCTGTTACAGAAGCATGTTGCTTATTTCACCATGCTTTGCATATGATAACCAACTTCCAAGTCCTCTGGGAAGGACATATCACCTATGACGATCTTCCAAGAGAGATTTCTCGCATGCTACAGTCACAATTACCTTGTTAGTCAAATAACATTTCTTTGAGTCATGGGGGATGGATGATGCTTTTAGTGCAGCTGCATGCAGCTGAGTATGCCTGTGTCTTCCTTCCATGCAGCTGGGTTCTTTATGTGAATGGGAAAGAGAAGATAACAGACTGTCCTTCAGTGAACGATGGTAACTGGCATCACATCGCGGTGACATGGACGTCCACACATGGGGCATGGAAGGTGTACATTGATGGAAAACTGTCTGATGGAGGCAGTGGGCTCTCTGTTGGATCAAAAATCCCTGGTATGCTTCATTTATATTATACCACATCTGTTGCCTTCATTCTGTTTTTATTGCAGAATATGCAAGAAAATATTTAGGTGTTTTTAGTATATATGCACATTTTCAGCATTTCTGGAAAGCTCATGTTTGCTGTCCTTTTTCTGAGAACAGTTCCCCTCAGTCAGCTTCACTGAAGACAAAATGCACATTTCTAGGTTGTACTGGTAGGTAACTTGTTTTGTAGACAACACACTTTAGTCCACAAAGGAACCTGTGCAGGGCTGGTTCTGGGTCAGCTTTGTGAGAGTGTCTCACTCAACAAAATAAAGTTGATCTGGCATTTCCCTTACATATGTGTGCTCAGGGTTGATTGACTTAGCCTTTTCCTGTTTTTTTCAGCTGTATATATGAAGTTATGTTTGTATTTTTTTCTAACAAGATGAGGCTTACTATTTCGTTGTTTCTTGTGATCAGTCATCTGTAGAGTAATATCAGAGGGCATAAAAAGGAGTATCTTCAGCATTGAAGAGCTATGAAAAGCCTGGTATTATTGGCTGCCAAGAGGTTTTGTTTTGATATTGTTTGCATACTGCCACTATCCAAATTTACATAGAATTTCAGAAGAATATTTTATTAAAACAAAAAATAAAATATTGAAGGATTTTAGTCCATGATCCTTATATTTACCCCTGTCTTTCCCACTTAAATTAGAGTTCTCTCCAGGGATAAGACGTAAGGAAGTGTGCTGTCTCCATTACTTTTTGACCTTATCCACATACCCTATGATGCAGGAAATGCGTGTTCACATGTTACTGGTCAAGGAGAATAAATTTAACTTGTGTGCCATGTCTCAGGGTATGGGCTACCTTCAGTGGGCTTCTGAGGATACAGAATCACATTTGACCTTTATGACTTTGTAAGCTTTTGTTCAAAGCAGGAAGTGTAAGTTAGTATTGTAAAATATGCCCCGCCTGCTTAAAACTGCATTTTACATTGCTGTGTGCTATGCTTCAAATACTGACCCACAACTGATCTCTTTGAGCCAGTATCATTCCTGAAGCAGCCATAGGTGATTTCTGCTCCCGTATGTATTTGACCGTCAGCTTCCAAATTGCTATGTTGACCTCCCTCAGTCTAACTTCAGGCTTCCCAGAGGTTTTACTGAGAGATATTTTTGAAGGTGGCTGGTCTTCACTGCAAAATCCTAGTAGTATAGGGCAGCAAAATTTTTGTTTTGCTTAGTTTTTAATCTTCTTATGGATCCCTGCTGTAAGGCTTTTTTTTCCTATCCCTCTTCAAATTCTGAGTTTAGGTGGTGGTGCACTTGTGCTGGGTCAAGAGCAAGATCAAAAAGGAGAGGGGTTCAACCCAGCTGAATCTTTTGTGGGCTCCATCAGCCAGCTCAACATTTGGGACCGTGTACTTTCTCCACAGCAGGTAAATCCTTTGTGCCATGATTGAGCAGAGGGCTCTGAACATAGGTCAAACATTTGAGAAGGCATTCTAGGTTAGCATATTGAGTAGACCCCTACTCCCACAGAAATCAATGGGGACCAGATGGAGTTCTGGCTTACAGTAAAAAGCTTAGTGTAGTTAGTAAAGTAGCTTTAAGCAAAACTAAGTCTGGTAAAATCAACATTGAGTCACCTTCTATCTTGATTGAGCCTTTCTGTAGTATGTGGCTTCGAAACAGAAAGGAAATCACGCATAAAAATTAACAGTACTGCTAGAAGAGAGAGAAATCCAACGAAACAACCGAAGTGCGTGTTTTACAGACTATGTACAATTTCCTTGTTCTGTTGTTAAAACTTCAGAGGGGAGATACCAGAATTTCTGTCAATGCATTAGACACCGAAAAGTCTGAACTATATAGTTTCAGGAAAAGTCTGAAAGGGCAGGATAACTGAGTATTGAGTTACACCTAATCAGGTACCTAAAATAAAAGCTTGGCAGCAGCAAACTTCCACTGAGTTAAAAATTAATAAAGATTGAAAGATGTCTGCAAGGACAGTGATCCATCAACTTTTCTGGAAGACAAACTTCAGTGCTCAGTTAACCTCAGAGTGGAATTTGTTTCTCTATGCCGGTTGGGACCTCCCACTTGCAGTTATGAGTATTGGTCATAAATGGTTGTGTCTTCCACCATGCACTGCTGTACAAGCCTGACTCTATGTACCTGATCATCTCCCCAAACACACAGGGCCGCTGAGAGGTGTCCCCAAAGCTGTTTCTGCTCTAGGCTGAACCAGGCTCTCCTCTCAGGGCAAGTGTTCCATCCCATCCCTGAACTTGCTCCAATTTGTCAATGTCTTTCTTGCTGTGAATAGCCCAAAATGGAATGCAGTGCTCTAGATGTGATCTAATAAGCACTGAGAAGGAATAATCACTTCCTTGGTTTTCTGATGGTGACTCTATTCACACAGCCAAGGACGCTGTTGGTCTTCACTATTTGCACAGTGCACAGCTGGCCAGTACTCAGCTCACTGCCTGCCAGAGTCCCTAAAGTTCTTTTCCACAGAGCTGCTCCTGCTCTTGGCTTTCCTCACCTATATTGTTCAGAAGCTTTTTCCTCCCCATTTTTCCTTGCTGAATTTTTGAAGTCTGGGTTGGCCCTTTACTCCAGCCTGTCAAGGTGGCTATGGGTGCAGTTCTGTCCTTGTGCACCCTGACTGGTGATATTATCACCAGCTTGATATTATCTGCAAACCTGATGACAGTATTCCATCACCACTTCCTGCTCATTAGTATTTCAATCCTGAAGATCAGAAGTATTAAGCAACTGATAACAGTTTAATAACAAAGATAAATGTTTAAACAATATGTTTAAACAATGTTGAACGACAAAGACAAATGTTTAAAGTTAGAGGCATTTCTTTGGGGAAGGATCTTTGGATTAGGTTTTGCTCTTCTGATTTTTCTTGAAGTTGTATCACTAATTGGTGGTTTATAACTGTTTGTTATCCGTGGTCCAAATAAGAAGTAATAACATGAACAGGAAAAAAAGTAAAGCAGAATCTTTGCTTCCAGCATCCAGATGTCTCCTCTGTTTATTTCTCTGGTTTTTTATTTCTTTGCCTCTCTGATAGGTTTAAAAGTACCCTACCATCTGCTGCTGGTCTTGGCTTTTAGAGAAACTGTTTTAAGTTTTTAAGTTGCATTAAAGTGCAACTTTCTGAAACTTTTTCAGTAGTTGCCCCTCTTTAATGGCAGGTCTGATTGAATTACCACTTGCTTCAGATGCAGTAGAGTTAGGACAAGGAAGAAAATCCTGCCATTCATTTATAGTGTCCATATTACTCATCTGAAAAGACAGATGTGACACCAGACAGGAAGCTGAGCCAAGTAAGCTTCCTGTACAATTTTTATCTCATTCACTTCAGAGCCTGGAATAGTAAAGTGCGGTTGTAATTTGTTATCATTAGGTTTGTTCTGGCCAGCTGGAACTGTTCATTAAGTCTTGCCTTTCTATTCTCAGCCATAAAGGAAAGCAGGGTGACAGAATATGTTGCCTAGTGGATAAAGGAAGGTGGAATCTAGTCTTTAAGATTTTTCATTGCATGCTTTAGTTGCTTATCCACTTACACAGTAATTTGATATTGATGAATTATCACTCTAGTAGTTCTGTTGTTGAATAGGCAGCAACTGAAATATGAGTAGTGTATAGGGAACTGTGAGGTCCTTTCTGGCTCTCCATTCTCCATCATGTGGCTTGAAAAGGCTGGTTCACAAACTTGTTTTCCCCACACTGGAAATTTTTTCGTGCAGATTCCTTGCAAATTGTTTGCAGCCTTTGGTCTTAGCAGTTTCCATTGACACAGATGGCTGAAATGAGAACTTTGAAATGGCCTTAGAATAAACAGAGAACATTGATTTCTTCTCCAGCTATAGTGACTCTAGAAAAGTCCAGCCTGCCTCAATGAGTTCAGAGTAGGAACAATACGAGAACAAATCACTCTGAAGTTCATGATGTACCTTTCCTTCTCACAAGGATAGGCACTGTAGAACATTAGTCTTGGTAGTTGACTTCATCCACTGGAAACTTGATAGAAGGCAATTACCCACCTGAGAAAACTTCTCCATCGGAGACATATGACCAGATCTTCTCTCAAGATACTAATCTGCTGTTGGTCTAATAGTGTGTTCCTTTGTTCTTCCTGTACTTATATACTGGGCTTATATAGCTGGCCTATATAGTTCCTGTTTCTATACTCCATTAGTTATGTCCCTGTCCCACTTTGGTTGGGCCTTGCCTACAGTGTTTTAGAGAGTATAGTTAATTCAGTTCACTTCATTTTTGTTCTGGAATCTTAATAGCCTTATTAAGCTGCTCCTTTTTGTGTTTCTGTCCCTTGTATGGTGCAGTGCTAGCAGTTTTCAGAGCACAGATCTTGAACATTAAGTTCCTTTTGGCTCCTCTTTGACATTTTCTACAAATAGATAAGTGTTCTCTTCAGGTTGCATCCTCATTACTGTGTTTTTCTGTGACGTAGATGTGTTTTTCTTTTACACTAACAAATGCAACAATCTTGTGTCTCAAGAACTGTGTTCAATACCTTGTTTGTATGTCAAGTAGTCCTTCAGGTAGTGACTCAGCACGAACTGTCCATAGCTAGATGGCTTATAAGAACAGAATAATAAGTACTTCAGCCAGGAACCTCTTGTGCTAGAAAGGATGAGCATTATTCCCTCAAGGATCTGTTCTAGTGTTGCATGCACATATGAAAGTTTGGTTTGGTTTTTTTTTTAATATTCTTTTTGTACACTGTCCTTAAACATCACCTAACCAAATGTTTTAAATCCGTAGGTAGAATCTCTGGCTACATCCTGTCCAGAAGAACTGCAAAAAGGAAATGTACTAGCCTGGCCAGATTTCCTGCCAGGAATTGTTGGAAGAGTGAAGATAGATTACAAGAGTATATTTTGTGCTGGTCAGAACTTTACTTCCTAGATCCCATTTTTTTCTGAACAACACCATAAGACTCTTGTATGGGGTCAACTAGCTAGCTTGCAGCCTTTTCTCTACTAACCTTGAATAAATTATTTTGATAATTTGACAGTTAGAGCATGCGGCCCTTCATTCTTCAAATTCCAGGTTTTTGAAACAAAAGTTCAATGAAATCTCTGACAAAAATTTATTGCTTCCTGAACTGAGATGGGTAAAGAGTGATGATGGTACTGAATCAGAAAAAAAAAATTCCTGCCTTTTATTCTAAGAATAATTGTGTGGTATTAAAATACCTGCTGCCTCCTTGCTTCTTTTTCTGTAGATTCCTTTTCTGATTTTATATGTTGATGATTCTCAAAACCCTTTGGACCCAAGAGAGATGTAGCATGCCTAACATTTCCAAAAGCTTTTTCCTGGATAAACTTATACGGGATCAAACAATCACATAATCAGTTTATTCATTTCAGCATGTGGCTGTACGTCTTACTGTATGCATTTATTTTGTCCACAGATTGTCCATCTTTGCAAGGATCCATACCACATCTTCGGGCCTCTTCTGCTGATTTAAAGCCAGGGTCAAAAGTGAGCCTTTCCTGTGACCCAGGATTCCAGATAGTGGGAAACTCTGTTCAACACTGCCTTAACCTGGGACAGTGGACACGACCTTTTCCCCGATGTGAAAGTGAGTTGTCTCAGGAGGCTGGCAGGATTAGGAAACCCTCGTGTTTGCTTGGATCCTATCACTATTCAAGGCCAGGGCTTTTTGCAGCTATCATGCACTTGAATCCATCCATGTTACAGCACCATGTTACATATATACTTAAAACCAAACTCATGTTTTGCTGAGAAGAAACTGTACCATGATCAGGTTCTTACATGTTTTTCAGTCAGTTTCTAACACCCATGGGTGTTAGAGAAATTAATCCATCTGGATCAGCAATCTGGTACTTTCCTCCCCAGTGGTATCAGGAGTGTGGAAGATGCACAAGAAATGCTAGAGTATCTCTGTGATTTTTAGATGTCACTGAGAATCTCTGGTTTGAAGTAGAAGCCTTGACTTGAGTAAGTTATGAATTAATTTCTTTAAAGGCAGCAGATATTTCTGTTAGGACTTGGAAGTAGGGCAGGATTTACAGGATTTATTCAAAGAAACTGAGCTGTATGCATTTAGGCTGCCAAATTTCTTTTGATTCTATGATTTATGCTCCTGCTTTCTCCTTTTCTTTGGTCCTCCTCTGTTGTGACTGCACATATGACTGCAGTTGCTTGTTTTAGAACTGTTTACATTTTTCATTTCAGCAGAATAGTAAATTAGCTACAGAAGTAGATATTGCATAATCCTAGAATTTGTATGCAGTTTGGAGAAAATCATCTGATTTGTTAAAAATGACTTTAAAATAGTTTGGTCTAGATTTTAATATCTTCTTCTTTATTCAGTTAATTGTAGCAAAACTCCACAGTCCATCTCATCTTCTGTGTAAAGAGCAGCATGCCCATGAGGATTTATCCAAAAGCAAGTCCTGCCAGGCAGAAGGAAAGCTCACTGGCAGAGAGAGCTTTCACTTTCTGGTGTGTGATCATTTACAAATCACCAGAATCCTGTTAGCATTTTTGATTTCACTGCA
Source organism: Chamaea fasciata (assembly GCF_029207755.1). Taxonomy (NCBI): domain Eukaryota; kingdom Metazoa; phylum Chordata; class Aves; order Passeriformes; family Sylviidae; genus Chamaea; species Chamaea fasciata. The sequence goes on along the minus strand of NW_027094089.1, from coordinate 45,813,762 downwards.
TTGGGCCAAGCAGTTTTACCTGCTGAGCACAGAACTGATACAGAACAGGGATGACCTGCCACAAGCAGGCTGAGTGGAAGAAGGCCAGACTCGCCCACTGGCCTTTACTTTCAAGGTACCTGTTCCATGAGCACCTGATGAATGAAAGTTACTTGAAGATACCTATTTACTGCATAATGAACTACAGGTTTATGTTAGTGGCACAGGCCTCAAAAAGTCCTGACTGAATCAGGCTCAGTGTAATCTCTGTCTTCACCCACCAGGATCCTTTTCCTCTTCCTGGTGCTAAATACCCCCAAAACCACAGATGCTTGAGAGCCTGTCTTTGTTAAAGGCTCTCCAGCTCTATTCCTTCACAGCAAGTACTTGGCTTCCATTACTGTAGGCTTAAAATTCTCGTTGTGTGAACCTTGCACGCAGCTAGGGGACTAGAACTTGCTATAACTCATGTAGCTACAAAGATGAGCTATTTTTGGTTGAGATAATGATGCAGAGAAGCAACTCTGCTAGAATAAATTAAAATCTCTGGCAGGCAGGTACAGGGATGCCTTCTCCTGGCACAACTGGGATCAGATGGGCTTATTTACTAAAGTAAATCTAAAAGATGCCCAGAGTTGTATGTAAGGTCAGTTCCAATCTCTCCATCATTCATGCACCCCCTCATCTCAGGCCGGTACTGTAACTCTTAGCAGTGTCTGTTGGCTACTTTTGCAGTGCTGAGTTTGCTTTTCAGCAAAGGGAAATAACCTCCAGCCAGGCAAACTCAGTTTTCCTTTTTCTTTAAAACTCACCAAGGATAATTTATCAGAAATGTTCTGTGACTGAAGTGCTCAGATTTCAGCCACAGATGTCTCCTCCAAATCTAGCAAAATTTTCTTAGCAGGAGCTGGAGACTCTTGTTGAGAAATGCCCAGGAAACAAAACCCTCCACTAGATCTGGAATCAATTAGCTACTTCAGAAAAGGATGGGGCCCTCTTGCTGATGGGATTGTACAGCTGCAAAGACAAAATATGCAGCAGTGGCTCTCATGTGGAATTATTCTGAAGATGGTCTGTGTTTGCTCTGCCAATGCCTGTGCTCTCTTTTCACCCATGTCACAGGGATCAGCTGTGGAGTGCCTCCAACTTTAGAAAATGGATTTTATTCAGCTGAGGACTTTTTTGCTGGCAGTACTGTTACCTATCACTGTAACATAGGCTACTATTTGTTGGGTGACTCCAGGATGCTCTGCCTGGACAATGGAAGCTGGAACAGCATCTCACCATCTTGCCTTGGTAAGATGTGCTATACATTTTTCTGCTTGCACTGACAGTCTTGCACTTCTCCTGTGCCCTTAGGTTTGAGTGGACATTCATTCTGAAATTGTGGAGGCTAACCACAGTCCCAGAGTCATAATCCAAAATACTCACTTTTCTGAAATACTGTGCTCAGCCTTATGTGAAACCAAAACTACATTCTGTCACCTTTTTCTGTCCATCCTCTTATATGCCCCACATCCTGCAGCTATCAGATGTATATAAAATTATATAGGCCTGCATTCTACTCCCAGCCTTTCTCCTTCAATATCCTGCAGTCCTTGCATTTTGTGTTTTTGACCTGTGCATTTTGTTGTTCTCCAGCATGCTGTCAGTGTCCCATGCTCCCTTTTAGGTATTTCACACATGGACATTGTAGTATTTCATATCAGATGTACTCACCTGAAGACAATAGATGCTGCACAGAATTTCCAGTCAAGCAGAGTGATACAAAATGTACTGCATAGCACAATATAAAAAAATTCAAGTTACTCAACGAAATACAGCAATTGTAATACACAGTTCAGGCACAATTCCAGTGTGTTTCCTATTATCAAGCTTAATGATATGTTCATCATCATGAACTTGCACATCCCCAGTAGCTGGGAGTGAATGTGTGGGTTAAGGTCAGCTCAAGCCCATTGGTAGTTGTCTGACATTTATACCTCATGTTGACCATGTATTCACGTTCACTCCCCCATGCTGGTCTGGCTAACTCAGGAAGACATTCACACCCTTTAATGAACTCAAGGAGAAGCATTTTCACTGCCAGTTGATCTACTCAACTGTTAATTGATGTTTACCTAAAAGAAAGGCCAGCTCACTGTCTCCTTAGTCCCTAAGCTCAATGGGCACGTCACCTCTGCCCTTGTTCTCAGAGCTTTTTTTCTATTTTGGGATTTTTAGGTGAGTCACACATGACTTCCAGCAAGCAGCTGCAGCATTGAGAGGGCTGGGAGTGCGCTTGTGGACACAGTTCATGCAGTTGCCACTGTAACTTACTTGATGGTCAGCCAGGTCTGATGTGCCAGGTGCAGTGGCACAAGCTGAAAGGTGTGACAGACTGGCACTGTATTGTGTGCAGAGGACTAGGTGTCACGGCCCTTGCAGAGTCATGTCTCCAGCATATCCCTGCTGGAATCCACTAGCTAGCTGTACTTGGATTACTGCCTCTGGTTGTACTGGATCTTAGCCATACCTCAAATGGGAGTTGCACGGCAAAATACTGGAAAGATATGTGTTTGAGTTGACTCCTAATTCTTTATAGGTACAGCACATAATTTTTTCAGTCAAGACAAGTAAAAGAAAGGCCAGAAATCTTCTAGTTCTGTCAAAACTCATTTTGGAGTAGGATCCATCTGGTTTCATAGCATCCTGTTCAGCAGCACTCCTTCAGAAATTACAATCATCACAGGAGTTTCAAGGCTGTCCAAATAGTGAAACTTCTATGCAGGAGGAGTCACAGTGTTCAGAAGGAAAAAGCCTGTGCCCCACCTTCCAGCTTGCTCTTACAAAGCAGAGTTATGTGAAAGTGAAAACAAGAGTGGATTTGGCACCCCGACCCACCATTTACCTTTCTGACACATGCTTCAGGGAGGTACCAACAAAACCTGGTACACCCATGCCCTGAAGCATTCCTTTTGTTCTGTTAGGATCTGAATCACAGTGTACTTCCACCCCATTGGAACTCTCTTGCCTAACAAGACATTACAGAAGAAGGAGTCATTCCAGTTCTGCTGTGGTAGCACTTGGCATTCTCCTGGTACTTGTGTAATTGGCAACTGTTTTGGTATTAATGTGCAGCTATCATGCTGCATATCAGAAAGAAACTCCTTTTCTTTTCAATGTGTTGTCGTCTTTTCATGCTGATCAGACTCATCCAGCAGTGAAATATAAACCCTATAATTCACTAAATTGTCTTGCTTTTTAAACCAGTGCTTTTACTGGAAATGGGCGAAGAACCCAAACTGTGTGTTTGCGTGGTATACCTAGATCAACAGGTGTCCTGTAGCAGGGCATTTTAATGAAGAATTGTTGTATCTCTCTCTAACAGTCTGAAACAAGCACATTTATACAGAGAGATTAATCCCTGAGAATAATCCCTGGTTCCAGCACTTTTCAATTAAGTACTTTGAAATTGACTCTTTGCAATTTCAACTCATTATTTTCATACCAAGAACGTTTCCTTACTGTCAAGATTAAAAGATTTTATGAGGTATTCTGGAGTGAGGGATAGAGAGAGAGAGAGAGAGAGATGTTCTTTTGCAGTTTGGAAACCAGATACTTTATAAGGAAATAGTGACTAAAGATTAATAAGATTTATCTCTGATTTTCTCAGGTTGTGCAATACTGTCGAGTAAATTTTAATTAAAATCGTAATAAAAGTTTACAGTGTGTTATAAATATTTGTTTAAATATGAAATATTTTTACCAATGGATCAAAAATGTTATTGTAGTAAGTGATTTTTAATTATACTCCTTAAAGTAATTCCTCTGACAATAAGACAGAAATTTAACGCAAACACTTACTGCAAATAATACGCTAGAGACATGGGGTTTGTGGTTTTGTTTTGTTTTTTGCAGATGTTGATGAATGCGCTGTTGGATCAGACTGCGATGAGCACGCATCTTGTCTCAACACAAATGGATCCTACGTTTGCACTTGCATCCCACCTTACACAGGAGATGGCAAAAAATGTGCAGGTATGGGAAAGAGAAACACCCAGGTAGCCTTTCCAAGATTCTCTATGGCCCAGTATCCCACCTTCCAGTTGCCAGACAATAACTGATATCTAGGACAGACATGCTTTCATCTCCAGGTCAGTTTAGTCTGGACGAGGCTGTGATAAAGCCTTTTGATTCTTGAAAAGTCACCTCTCCATATGGATTCAGCTGTCATTGGGATGCTGCTCCCAGACATACACACATGAAAAAACCTTATTGCACACAAAGCACAAGACCTGGGAAGGCAAATGTGTTTCACTTCTCAGAGCAGAGCTGTGCAGTGAGGAAATATTTTAAAACAGACTTCTGAGTAGGGCTAGAGCTGCCTGTGGAAACATTAAACAAGATAACTTTGGATGAAGATTACAAGGCAGTGGCATAGATTAGGATAAAAGGTAGCTGGACGGTTTTTATGTTCAGGGATGGACATGCTGGTTTGGGCTTTCCCTCACAGATGGAGAAATTACTGTAAGATGTGTTTGCTTCTGACAATTAATGTAAACTCAGCTAGAGGGCTCTTCCATGTCAAAATTAGCTTATTTTCGTGAGTCTTCAGTGTCTGTCACTTACATATAAAACAGAAAAGGCTGTAAACTACTTATGAGTGTTTTCCGTGTGCTTTGCCTTCCTACTCTCAGCAAAATCCCAAGGATATCTCCTGCAACTTGTTCATAAAACTTGACAATTATATTATTCGTAGTTTCCCTCTTCCTCCTCAGAACCTGTGAAATGCCATAATCCAGGAAATCCAGACCATGGCCATTTTTATGGGGATACTTACAGTGTTGGCAGTCAAGTAACATTTTCCTGTGAAGAAGGGTTCCAGCTGACAGGAGCCACAAAACTTACTTGCATGGAGTCCGGAGAATGGAGCCACCCAATTCCCTATTGTGAAGGTGTGGTTCCTGAGGAGAATGCATGCTGCAATGTGACTTTAGTATTAGAGAGATGGAAGGGGCAAAGTAATGGTGAAGAGCCTTTAGAGACCATGGCAGAGTATGAAACCCTGTCCTAGCAGATCTGGATCTCAGTGTTGAAACCTTTGTTTTCTTAAGACATAAGCACTGTTGTCATATATGTAGTGGTATTCTCTGACACAGATTCTCCAGTGCGTCAGAGGTATAGACTCAGTCTAATGCAATCATTAGAAGTGTTCTTCTAATTCGTCTCCACCCAACATTTCATTTTCAAGGAATCAATAACTTAAAGACCATTAACTGTGTCTCAGTGGATATAAAGCAACCAGAAAGGACAGGCTGATGCATGTTCATAGTCATGGTGTAACAGCAGAAATTGTTTCTTTAGAAAACCAGAACAAATGAGGTGAAGCAACAGGTAAAGTGAAAAGTTGACTAAGACAGACTAAGCAAAAAAATAATTACTTTGTCCATAAAGAGAGGTAGATATGGAGTCCTCTTGATAGTCAAGCATGTTGTTTGTAGAGCGGTTATAACTACCTAATTCCAATTTGTTCAGTTTCTTAGTAAGGTGAATTCAGATAGAGTCTTAATGTCATTTACAGGTTAGTCAAGAACTCATTGTTACATAGGGCTTTATACGTCTTCAAATCTTTTCAGAGAAAACAAAGCAAATCGTAATTTTCTGTTCATTTTTGTTTGTGTTACATCAACCTCTCTTGTATTCCTGTCTTTTTAAAGCTATATCCTGTGGTGCTCCAGTTATTCCAGAGAACAGTGCCATTTTTGGCTCAAATTTTACATACCATAATAAGGTGGTGTACAGGTAGGAAATCAGTATGTTTGAAGTGCTGTATTAATAACTGATTGACAGTATGGCAGCAAATGAGAGTATGGCTGAATTGAGAGATTGGTTGAAATGAAGGAGAGGAGCAAGATGAGATTAAAATAATGGAAAGACATTTGGTTATAGAGTGACTGTTCATTAGCAGAGCTGAATGTTTACTCCAGTACTGCTTCTCTAGTCCCCAAAAAGAAAGATGGTTTATGCAGGTGTGGATGATGAGAAAAAAGGGACAGCTGATTATGTTGTGCTTGAAAGGCTCTTTGTTTGATAGCACTTCTTTTCCTCTAATGCAGTTGCAATGATGGATACAACTTAGTGGGTGAAAAGGAAATTCTGTGTCTTGCTAGCGGCGTTTGGAATCATGCTCCTCCCTCCTGTGAAATGGTGATGTGCCCTAGCCCACAGGATATCAGCAATGGAAAGTACACACTGAGTGGCACAGCCTACCTTTCCTCTGTATCATACACCTGTGACAATGGATATAGGTAAATGCATGAATGTGCCTGAGCCAAAAGCAGGTGGCATGCTTGTTAGGAGGTCTGACTTATATCTGAAGGAGACAAAGCTTGGGATCATTGCTCAGAATGATAAAGTACTAAAACAGAATTGAAAAAGATTTCTTTATACCTTGAGGGTGCTGTCTATATATTATCCTGAACTGGAGCAGCTCAGAAAAGTCACTCAGGATTTGCTATTTACACGTGTAATGCTTTCGTTTTACCACCTAATTTACAAAAACATTTTGAGTGTTCAGAAAAGCAGCTTTCATTATTTCTGAAAGTTCTCTTTTGTCTTTAAATATCATTATACCTCTACAACTGTAGTTCATATCCAATAAGATTTTTGCTATTACTTTACAACACTTTTGTGAAGGAGCTTTCTGGAAGTTACTCATTTACTTCTTGAACTCTTTGTACTAGTAATTTATTCTAAGGTTTTATTCTGTTTTACATTTGTAAGCAATTATACCAAAAACACATTTTTAACATGCTGCAATTAAAAATTAGCACATTAATGCTGTTTCCAAAGATGTGGCTGTACATGCAGGTTTCTGCCTCCCCTGATATCTGCTTGTAACTCTGGCAGATATACTCTGACATAAGTGGTCCCAAATGGATCTGTTTAGGGATTTTTTCCCTACGTTTTCCGGCTGCAATCTTTTCCTTGTCCAGATGCAGGCAGGTGGGTGAGGTGTGTTCATTTGGTGAATGTTTTAAATGTGTTAGTACAAATGGATACCTCAACTGTAGTTCAGTGTAGTGTTAAGTCATAGATTCACATTGGGGGCTTATCTCTACCCCACTAAGCCAGACAGTGCTTTTACCAGTACCAGTGGGGTTTTGACTATAGACTTTGGACATATAAGCAGCAAATACCACATTGGTTTTGACTCTTTGTCTTTGCCTGTCTACCATATCTTGATGAGAGAGGTCCTCTCTCCTGTGGTTACCACTTCATAGGAAGCCCTCTCATACAGTGTCCATTTTATGCATTATTTCTGGACCCAGTCTCTTCCTTCAAGCACCTCTTAGGTGTTTTTAGCCCTAAACATATTGCCACAGGTAGGCAAAGCCCTCCTTCCCTGACAAGGGCCTGTGCCAAGTTTGTAAAAGCATTACAGGTCAGTGTTCTTTTCCTTTAACTTATTTCAGTCAGCTAAACATGGGGGTCTAATACTATTTTAAACCAGATTGTAGGGAATCAGACACTCCTGTGCAAGGCTCTCAAATATGAAGTGGGCCCTACAGGGAACCCACAGACAGCTGACAGAACAGGAGACAAGGGGTTTCACCCCAGGGCATCTCAGGGAGGTGTTGCACACTGTTGAGACATCAGAGTCATACCCTCTGAACCAATCCTGTTTCCTTAGCTAAGGAAACCAAAAAATACCGTTGACTTTGAATGTGTGTGGTCATTCACTCAAGCAAAATCCTTTACCTCCTGGAGGAACTGAAAGCCTTTTTGTGAACAAACTTGAACTGGAGTATTTCCTTCTGGGTGAAGATAGTGTTTTAAATCCTTGAGTGAATCAGGTCTCAGGCAGAGGCCTTGTTGCAAGTCTCAAGACTGGCATGTTGTTGATGGCGTACAAGTAAAATTTTTAAGCCTAAACAAATATTTATTTCTTTTGTGCTCAAAGATGGGCAAAGCTACAGCAGTAACTGTGTGTGTCTGCACAGAGCATCGAGGCTCCACATCAAATCCACCATCAAAGCTTGTTCTTCAAAGTGATGTGATGACCACCTTTTTTTGATAGCATCAAAGTGTTTTTCCATGAACAAAGGGTAAGATTCTGACCTCTACTGAAGTCAGTGAGAAAGACTCCTTTGTTTCACAGGGGCCAGAAAGCAAAGCAGCTCTTTCATTCTTTGTCTGTTACCTGGAATGAAATGGCAGCCTTAATAATGATCTTTGTGTCTCAGCCTTCAGGGACCTTCTGTACTTGTCTGTGCATCTTCAGGGAACTGGAACAGCACACCACCAGCTTGTAATATTGTGTCTTGCGGATCCCCTCCTGCCATACAAGATGCAGTCATCAATGGAGATAACTTTACTTTTGGAAACACAGTCTCCTACACCTGTAAGGAAGGGTATGTAGGTTACCACTACTGGATTAATATTCAGGTTGAGTAAAACTGGTGCACTGTTTCACAAGTCCTTTATAACTGCACACTAATTCATTCTTACTACTTCTGTCTTAACTTTTTGTAAGTTTAATGCAATGGGGATTTTTTTGTGGGCTGTCAGGTTAGTATGAGACACAGACATTTCTTAAAGTAGTTTCAGTTTTCCATTTCCTGAATACCCTTGGGAAGAGAAGAATAGAGAAGAATCAGGGGGAATGGTAGCACAATTCAATAGAAAACCCTTTTCCTTTGAGTTACTACAGAACCAGTACTTCTGTGTTAAACTCAGGGCTCTGATCATAGGAAATTCTTTATATCTCATCAGCATGTAAGAATGCTTTTGATGCAGTTTAACAACTGTTGTGGTGTTCTAAATTCTATCCTTAAAATTAACACTCTCAGTTTATTGAGGTGCATTATTTTTAATTTCTTTTTATCTACTCTGTGTAGAGAATTTTTCAGACCCTATTTCATCAAAGAGGAGGCTCAGTTTTGATGATGTCAGCCATGAAAGTATAATGCTGGACTCTGATCCTGCAAGAACCTTTGCACATGGTAATCTTTACAACCTGTGAGCAGTTCCATAAAATTTCATGGGACTGTTCTGTCTAAAAGGAAGAGCGGGTAGGCAGAGTTTTTTCCAGTTTAGGTCCAAAGTGACTGAAGGATTTTCTGCTCTTTCTTAGTGTAAAAAGGTAAATTGACAAGCCAGTATTTTTCTTATAAATTGGCTTTGCAATGTTATTTGAAACATAATTGAAGCAAACCATCCTTACTATGTTTTCTAGACTGTATTATGATTTAAAAGGCTGCTTCTCTTTCCTGTGCAAGCATTTTAAATGGGATAGGATAGCAGCATTTAAAGATTGTCACAGCTGTCTGTCTGTGGCAGTGGATCATATTAAACATCGGCACATAATAGGCTCTTTTTCTGGGGTCCAGTCATGAGGCCTTGGAAACAAATCCTGCAAACCAGGTAAAACAGTTTTACAGAGGTTGCTTCAAAATCTGAACAGCCTGGAGTTGGAAAGTCACTGAGGACTTTGCAGTAGTTGTTGTTTCTTTGCTTTTTATGAGAGCACACCACAGAGAAAATAATTAAGAAGATAGTCAAAGGTACTGTGAATACATTACTGCCTGTTGTATATTTAAGCAGCAGGGGTTTAAGTGGGGTGATGAGCAGCACAGATTAATGCCTGTCTCTGCATGCCAGAGACAGACTGGAGAACTACAGCTACTAACAGTATTCATGTGGTACAATTTTATTGTAAACCATTTCGTTGGGTTTTTTGCAGTTAGCATTAATTTTTTTATTGACTTTCTAATATTTTTAACCGTGAATTTTTAGGACAAAGTTATTTTATAATTGCTATATGCATTATTGGTGACAGCATCTCTGGGTAACTCACTAAGAGGTTTCACTTTGCTTGCAAGTGGGAAAATAGATTGATAGGGCTAATACAGAAACCCAAAAGCCTTTCTGGGCTTTTCATCTCTTTCTTTTCCAATTAGTTTTGATAAGCAAAAATAGTGTCTGAGTGGGATCATGTCCTTGAGGAATGCATGGACCATCACACACAATGTTAGGTTTGTGGTAGTAGTTTGAGCCAAAATGGAAGTTCAGAAATGGTAATTGGATGGACAGATGAGAGAGAGGCAATATGCACAAGGTGTGCTAGGATATCCACCATTGTAATACCTCACCCATGGACATGTAGTCTTTAAGATTTTCCCTTTGAAGTGGATCATAGCTTTTTAAAGGGTCCTGCTCTTTTGAGGTTCTAGCAAACAAGCTCATATGCAAGGGCTCCAGGAAACCTTAGGCAGAGTTTGACAGTGCTTGTCTTTTTGACTTCCTATGTGGTTTCCTTATCCACAGTTACACATTAGTTGGCCCTGAAACCATAGAGTGCTTAGCCAGCGGCAAGTGGAGTGGGAGCCACCAGCAGTGCCTGGCAGTATCCTGTGATGAACCACCCCATGTGGAAAATGCATCACCGGAGAGTGGCCACCGCCTCTTTGGTGATATAGCTTATTACTTCTGCTTGGATGGTTACAGCCTGGCTGATAACTCTCAGCTGCTTTGCAATGCAGAAGGGACATGGGTACCTCCAGAGGGCAGGGACATGCCCCACTGCATAGCTGATTTCTGTGAAAAGCCATCCACCATCTCATACAGCATCCTGGAGTCCATTAGTAAAGCCAAGTTTGCAGCTGGCTCCGTCGTGAGCTTCAAGTGCATGGAAGGCTTTGTTCTGAACACCTCAGCCAAGATCGAATGCCTTCGAGGGGGCCAGTGGAATCCTTCTCCTCTGAGCATCCAGTGCATCCCGGTTCGCTGCGGAGAGCCTCCCCACATTAGCAATGGCTATGCCAGTGGGTCCAACTACAGCTTTGGAGCAGTGGTGGCTTACAGCTGCAACAAGGGGTTCTACATCAAGGGAGAGAAGAAGCGGACCTGTGAGGCCACTGGCAACTGGAGTGGCAGTTTGCCCACGTGCCACCCAGTGTCCTGTGGAGAACCACCACAGCTTGAGAATGGCTTTATTAAGGTACAGAATGAGTTTTCTCATCTGCCTAGTACCATGGCAAACTGAGTATGTCTTCACAACTGTTGTTGTTGGGGTTTTCTTTCTTCTGTTTTGCTCTTCCATTAAAATTGAGGAAGTACATGACTGGATAGAATATGGAAAGGGAAAAGCAGGTGGATTTGCAGCAGAGCCATATCTGAAAAGCGTGAATACTTCCATGGGATTTCTTGTCATAAAGTAGGTTGTTAGTTAGAAGGCTCAAGATGCTATATGACATTCAGTTGATTTTCTTAATGTCTTATTCTTCATTTGTTTGGTTCTTGGATGGCTTTCAAGTGCCTTCTGGAGGTGGTTGAAGTTCTGATGCTAGTTCACAAGCCTTGCTCTTCTCACTGCTATGAAAAAAAAAAAATCTGATATGCAATAGATAAATCACCTAGGGATAGTTTTTCTTCTTTTGATGCAAGCAAACACTTATTTACTGAAGTCAGAACTTCCCCTTCCTTATCAAATTAAATTACAACAATGTGTTTTGCTTTGGTGCACAATGATAATATTGTGGTAAGGAAGATAAAAACCACTATTATAAAGATTTAAGATTGAATTTTTTAGGCGTTTTTCTTCTGAACATCCCTCTTCCTTCCTTAATTCCAGGGATTTAAGATACCAGGATACCAGATACCAGGGATACCAGATACCAGGGAATCTGCATTTGCCGAATTTGGAGGATAGAGTTTGACATTCCAGTTCCTACAGGAGTTTCCAGCAGTAATAGCAGCAATTGCTGTTCAGACTCCCACACAGATGCATCTTCTAATTAGTGCCTATCACTCTGTTTTTTCTTCCTTAGGCAGAATCACTCCTTCATATATTCCTTTCAGTTGGAGAAATTTTTTAATACCTCAGTCAAAACCCAGACTGCAACTTTGAGGTGCTCCTCAGCTGCCTGTTCAAGACCCTGCAGCTGCATATGTGGCATTTATAAATATCTCCTAGTAGAGTAGATTTGAGGGCTCCGTCCTTTGATACACCTAGAAACTAAAGAATTGTGACAATAGGCCATTTGATGGCAGCTTCCCTTGATCCATTTCTTTTCCATCTTCCTTTCCATACCTGTTTTGGTCTCAGGGGTCAGGAAGGGAGAAAGAAGAGGAATTCTTTTCCAGCTTTCACCTTTTAAGCCTTAAATTTTCTCTTTTCTTTTGGAAGTGGTTTCAGATTTCCTGAAAACAGAGTACATCATTTTAGGCAAGATATTTTGTGCTGGTTACCTGCCTTCAGTCCTTTTGAGACAGCCTTTACTGCTGTCAGGGATTCAGCTAGAAGCAAGACCAGGAGATCACAAGAAGTTAAACCAGTCTCCTATTGCCCAAATCATGCATCTTCATTTCAGACATGTCTCTGTCTTAACTTTTTTCCAGGACACCACTGGACACTTCTTTGAAAATCAGGCAAATTATCAGTGTGACTCTGGTTACCAGATGGTTGGGAGCCCAGTGTTTATCTGCCAAGCAAATCGGCAGTGGTACAGTGAATCACCTCCTTACTGTGCTCCCCTCAGCTGTGGAAAACCACCATCCATCCAGCATGGCTACTCCAAGGGAGAAACTTTTGATATGGGCTCCAAAGTTGAGTTCTTCTGTGATGAAGGCTATGAGCTGATTGGAGATGTTTCATGGACATGTCAAAAGTCTGGGAAATGGAGCAAAAAGCAAAGCCCCAAATGTGTGCCAGCAAAATGTCCAGAACCACCCCTGGCAGAAAATCAGCTGGTCTTGAGAGAAGTGTCTTACCAAGTCGGTGTTGTACAGTTCTCTTGCAAGGAGGGTTATGTTTTGCATGGCTCCTCTGTACTGAAATGCTTGCCCTCCCAGCAGTGGAATGATTCCTTTCCCTTCTGTAAGGTTGTACAGTGTTCGGCACCTCCCTATATCCCCTTTGGGGACCCCTTGACTTCATCCCTGCATTTTGGCAGCACTGTGAAATACATCTGCGTGGATGGGTTTTTGCTGAAGGGTGAGTCTACCATCAGATGCCAGGCTGATGGTTCATGGAGCTTGCCTTTGCCAGAATGTATTCCCGTGGAGTGTTCTCAACCAGAAGAAATTCAGAACGGCATAGTTGATGTGCAGGGCCTCACCTTCCTTAGCACAGCCCTCTACACATGTAAACCAGGTTTTGAACTGCTTGGGAACACAACTGTCCTCTGTGGAGAAGACGGACAGTGGCTTGGGGGAAGGCCAGTTTGCAAACCCATTCAATGTCCAAGACCTAAGAGGATTCTCAATGGCAAATACTCATTCACAAATTTCCATTATGGGCAGACAGTTAGGTATTTCTGTGACAGAGGTTTCCAGCTCCAAGGGGAAGAAACACTGAGATGTCTAGAAACAGGAGAGTGGAGTACAGAGGCTCCCTCTTGCAAGGCCATAAACTGCCAGCCCCCTCAACCCATTGAGAATGGCTTTGTGGAGGGTGCAGATTACAGCTACGGGGCTATGGTCATTTACAGCTGTGTGCCAGGCTTCCAGCTGTCAGGCCTTGCCATGCAGACCTGTGAAGAATTGGGGTGGTCCAGCTCCACACCAGCCTGCCTTCCAACAGACTGTGGCCTGCCTCCCCACATTGACTTTGGAGAGTACATGCAGCTGAGACATGGGGAGAGACGTCCTGACCAGGAGGGTGTCACAGAGAATTCCTCCCTTTCGCATATGTTGCTGGCTGGCAACATGAAAGACTTCAAAAGTTCCTTGAAGGAGGACAGTGCAATGCAGCTCACCACTTTCTTATTTGGAACTATCATCTTATACACATGTTACTCTGGCTACGAGCTGCTGGGAAACCCTGTTCTAGCTTGCCAAGAAGATGGGGCATGGAACGGCTCTGCCCCTGCCTGTGTTTCCATAGAGTGCACCTTGCCATCCCCTCCAGAAAACGGATTTCTGCACGTCACAGAGAACACGCTGGGTAGTACAGTGCGGTACACCTGCAGGCCAGGGTTCACACTGGTTGGCTCTGGCACTCGGCTCTGTTTACCAAGTCGGCAGTGGAGCCACTCTGCTCCATACTGCAAAGCAGTAACATGCAATCCACCTACCCAGCTTTTGAATGGGAAGATAAGAGGGGAAAACTACACACACGGGAGTGTTGTCTACTATGAGTGTGATCCTGGTTACCAGTTAAATGGCCCCGCAGAGAGGAGATGCCAAGAGAGCCAGAAATGGGATGGCAGTCAACCAATCTGCATTCCTGTTTCCTGCAGCCCACCACCAGTTTTGGAGAACGGTCAGGTAACTGGAGAAGACTACACATTCCAGAGGCATACGGAGTACAGCTGCAGAGAAGGTTTCCTGTTGGACGGGGACAGGAATAGAGTCTGTCTTGCAAATGGAAGCTGGAGTGGAGTCACTCCAGTCTGCAAAGCTGTGACCTGCCCTGTGCTGCTGCCTCTTCCCAATGGGAGAACTACTGGTTCAGATTTCAGCTTTACTAAAGAAGTGCACTATCACTGCAATGATGGCTATAGCCTGCAAGGAGCATCTACGCTCACCTGTCAGAGTGACGGTACCTGGGACTCAGAAGCTCCACACTGTGAACCAGTCATTTGTGGACCCCCTGAAGACATCTCCCATGGCTTTCTGAATGTTTCAGCCTTTACTTACGGGGAATTTGTCCACTACCTATGCTTTCCTGGTTATGAGCTCCATGGCAATCCCTTACGGCGTTGCCTGTCCAATGGCTCCTGGAGTGGAAGCCTTCCGTCTTGCCTACCCTGTCTGTGTCCTACACCACAGATTCAAAATGGGGTCGTTCTGGGTACAAATTTCAGCTGTGGGATAAGTGTCCAGTTTCAGTGCCTGGAGGGTTTCAAACTGCTGGGACCTTCTGAAGTCACCTGTGAGGGAGCTGGCAAATGGAGTTCTGGGTTTCCTCGCTGTGGACAGATTTCCTGTGGTGCTCCACCTGTCATCCCCAACACATTTATCAATGGGAGCAGCTCTGAAGATGAGAACACAATCATCTATAGCTGCTTGACAGGTTTTGTCATGAAGGGGAGTCCAGAACTGACTTGTGTGGAGACTGGTGTGTGGAAGAAGCCATACCCAAGCTGTGAACTCTTAAGCTGTGGCCCACCACCATCTATCCCAAATGCAGAGGTTCTTGGTAACACTTACACCTATGGAAGTAAGGTCCAGTACAGGTAAGGATGATGCTGCTATTCTGTTTTCATAAAACATCCCTGAAGACATGAGGACAGAAGGTTTATGTCTTAGTGCAAGTTTCTACATACTCAGATTGACAAAGCCCACATTGCCATGCACTTCATGAAGTATTATTTGGACCACTCATGAAAACTCCGGAAAGGCATTTCAACCTGTTGGGCTGACACCTCCACTGACTTTAATTTCCCATTTCGAATTGCTTTCTTACTCTCCTCCTCTGAAGCACTGGTTTCAACATACAGGTTTTGTTAGCAGGTGACAGCAACAGTCAGCAGGATGTGCAGCTTCTCTGCTCTTGGCATTGCATTTATGCTTTCCTTCTGCTTCAGGTGCCTGTTGTAATACAAAAGGGCTGATATCCCTCTTGTCCCATTATCTGCACTGCAGCACTGTGCTGTCTGGAGCACTGGAGCTAGTCCTTTGTCAGATATGAGAAACTGAGGGTTTTTGTTAATTTCCTTAAGTGTATACACTGCGGATCTCTTTCTCCAAGATGAAGAAAGTCTTGGCAAAAGGGGAGATATATTTTTGATGGTAAAAGCAAATAATGGCATGGGACTGTACTGGGACGGAGATGGCAGGTGGATGAATTGAACTGTATCAGTCATTCCTATATAACTTCAACAAGGTGAAGGGAGTACTTTTGCTGCCATTCTACAGGTAAACCCACTAGTGCAAGCCAGTTGAGTTGTTCTTGATAAAGCACCATTGAGTCAGCCTTAAATGTCTAAGCAAATGGTCTGTGGTCAGGCTAAGGCTTGGGTTGTTTTTGGAGGAAGGTGAGATCATTAGAATTGCTTGGTGCTCACATACCCTCTTCACCTCACCAAAAGCCCTCCTAGCAAAGAGATCAGCAGTGTAGGAACTGCACTAAAACTTCCAGTACCCTCTGAGTACTAAAGCCACCAATTCATTTTCCATTGTGATGCTGCAGCAGCATGAAACAACTGGAAATGAAGCCTGAAGCTTTTGCAACAGAATTAATTCAGTCCAGACATACTTCTTACAGGCTTACCTTGAAATAATAGAGAAAGCTCAAGATGTACTTATTAACAACTAATGCTGAAAAATTACTGTCCTGGCTTTTAAATTTGTGGGTTAGCCGATTCCCAGCTGTGTCTCTGTGGTCAAGTCTTCATGCTGTGTTGCAGATGTCTGGAAGGCTACACAATGTTGACAGAAGTGGATGTATGCACTTGCCAGGAAAATGGACAATGGTCCCCTCAAAGTATTTCCTGTTGCCCCAGAAAGTGTCCCCTTCCAGGAAATATCACTAATGTAATTGCACTTGGGAACAACTTCACTGTGAACTCAAGCATCACTTTGTCATGTGTAGAAGGCTACACTTTGGTGGGACCAAGCACATCTACATGCAAGGTATAGTTTTATTAGCACTGTTCTATTCTGCTGACTTTCTTGAATTCAGGAGTCTTTCTCATACCTTCCTTCCCTTTGGCCATTAACTGACCACAAAAAAAAAAAAATCAAAGCATATTCTGCATAATAATATTTCCCTAAATATTAAAACATTAAAAGCATATTCTGAAAAATAATGTTTCTGCAAAAAATGTTTCCCAATAAGAACAAGTATTTGGTTTCTATGTATAGACTTTCAGAACTAGAAATTTTTTGTTTCTTCTTCCACCAAAAGCTAAGGCTGTCCTTTAGAAAAGCATTCATTTTATCACATGCTAGGCATTAAATCATGTCTGGGATTTTAAAAAGTTATGTCCAAGATTTCTAATTATTTTGAGGATTGCATGAAGAGCTTTTTCTCCAGAATAACAGCAGCAGACATTTTAATCCACTGTACACCTGTAGAAACTTGAATCCTCCGAGTGTTAAAGAGCAAGCATCTTCATCACTTCCACTGAAACATATCCATCAATTCCTGTCACATTAGCTGTGGACAGCCTCACCTTAAGTTTGTAAATTGACTTTTGTAGTCATTAGGTATGCTCTTAGGAGAAAAACTGAGCATGTGTGGGTTTGCAGAGTAAGTCTTATTAAATGTTTTCCCCTCATTTTGCTGTTTCAAATATCTGTGGAAGTAGGAGTAATTGTCTTTGTCAGGTGTTTATTCAGGTATCAGACTTCCCTTAGTGGGTCAGAGAAGGCTGTGAAGCACTTAGTCATGGTGCTAGACATTCAACTAGGAGAGAAATACAAAACATGACATCAGGCAGAAGTAGTTTTCATTCTTCTGAAATGTTCTCTGAGCGGTTAGGTGACCTTCCACCAGTGCACTTGCTTTTCCAAGCTTCTTTTCCCCATTTTACTTTTTGTTCCTTCTGTCTTTTAGGTCTTAAGCTAAGTGTTTCTGCCAAAGACAAATTCCAGTCTATGTTAACACCGTAAAAAAATTAAATTGCCAAGTTTGATAAAGGATTGAACAGATGATATTGTATCTGTACACCCACGGCAACTGGATGCTTCTGCTATGATTTTTCTTTTTCAATTAGATGTAAATTGCAGACAAAAAGCAGTGCTTTTACATTTCTAATTACATTTCTTTTTCAGGAAAATGGTGTTTGGGTGCCACCATTTTCTGATGACATCTGCAGTCCTGTGTCCTGTGGAGCTCCAGATTCTCCAGAGCATGGATTTGTGGTTGGCACTAAATACAATTACAAAGATGTGTCTCTTTATAAATGTGACTCTGGCTATGAATTACAAGTAAGCAAGCTCAAATCTCCAACACTCTAAATTTTTAATTTTCATTTTCAGTTCCTTTGTGATTGCTGTGGACTGTCTCATTCATATTGATGCCATAGAAGCTGGGTGTCTGCTGGTTTTGTTATTGTCTGTAGAGAGTTCATGGTATGTTTGGGGCAGTCTTTGAATGGCTTAAGGGTTGAAGCAGATATAAGAATCCTGTTCAGAGGTATATGTGCAGCAGGTATCTTGCAGTATTTGAGATTTCTTAAGCCCTCTGTAAATACATTACACATGCTTGTGACCGTAAGTCATGGAAGAGTTAATTTCTCACGTGTCACTCTCTTGATCTGGTTCTTTAGCCAGAGTTAGATTGTGGGTTTTTTTTCTTCCATTTCATAGTATCCCAAGCATTATGTCTCTGTGCCAAGACTTGTGCCTTCCAGACTTAAAGTCGCCATAAACTCCACTGCCCTCAGTTTTGTGTCACTGCTAGATGGTATTAAAGTGATAGATCAAAGGTATTCCATTTTGTTCAATGGCAGCTTTAATCCCTGACGGAGGAGGAATCAAAATTCATTCCTGTCCATTTTTTTTATTATGGGCGTTTATCCCCACCTGAGCTCTGAAACAGCATTGCTTTCCCAGTATCAAGATTCAGGCTAACAAGTTCAGAGCTGCCTCAGGGGTGTTTTCAAAAGCTGCAGTGAATTCAGAAATGACAGTAGGTTGCTGAGGCCAGCACGATCTCCACTGTCCCCAGGTGATGACAGAGTGAGACATGAGGTGGTGAGGTGTCTCCAGGACAGAGGCTGGCTCCTAATGCTGCTTTTGTGAGTGCCAAGCAGAGTGCAAGATTGCCCTTCCTTTGTAGCGTTATAACACCAGTAATTAATTAAGAACTTCATGCATGTAAAATCACTCAGTCAGAAGTTAATCCACTCAGTCAAGATAAAAGTAAGAAGAGTTTGAAGAATGCTTAGGTAACAATGACTTTAATTTTCATTATGTTGTCAAATATGAAATATCACAGGAGATGAAGGTGTTAGTATTAGGACCTGATAAAAAAAGATAGAGTTGCCATTTCAAATAATTTTAGGAAGTAATAAACGAGTGTTGTTATGCAGTAGTAAATTCTTCCAAGCTTCATAATCCAGTTTCGCCACCTAGTGTCAAACTGTGTCCCCACTGCAGGGGAGAAGTCCTGCTTTTTTCCTTCGGGAAG
Organism: Chamaea fasciata; assembly: GCF_029207755.1. Classification (NCBI taxonomy): domain Eukaryota; kingdom Metazoa; phylum Chordata; class Aves; order Passeriformes; family Sylviidae; genus Chamaea; species Chamaea fasciata. Next base: position 45,794,717 of record NW_027094089.1, on the reverse strand, counting down.
CAAAGTCCGTTGGGTGTGATGCCATACGACAGCGGGTCAAACAGCTGCCCTTTATCCATGGGTCTGCTTTGTAATGAAAGTACATTACAGGAAGGGACAAAATTAAATATTGTTCTCCATGTTTTGGAATAAAATAAGAATTAAATCCCGGGCAATTAGGCTGCCTATAAAACTTGTATGTAAAAAAGAAATTATGTAAATTACAGGAAAATATAAAGAATGAGCTTTTGGGATGTGTTTAAATCGGCACATCATGTTTGTCAAACACAAGCTTGTACTGTTGTTGAAAAATTGCTAGTTGAACTTCCTTTAAGTGAGTCCTGAAAGGAGAAAATTTGTCATCACAACACATTCCTAGGAACAGGAGTAACAAAACTGACAAAAAAGATACTTCAGAGATACAAGGACAAGAGGACTAACTAACTGGCCCCACAAACTTTTGGTTTATAAATAACATCCATCGTTTTGCAGAAAGTTCTACCATAAATTCTACTCGTAGTCTTGGGCTGTAGCATTTCATTTTCTCTTTACATGGGTGGCATATGCAGAAAAAGCCTCCTCACCTTGTTGGATACTAAAGCTGATCTGAGGAAGGAGTTAACCAAAGTAAAGTTGGTTTTGAGCGTTTTCTATTGTTTCACAGGGTAACGCAGAACGGACTTGCCAAGAAGACAAGCTTTGGAGTGGCACTGTGCCACTGTGCAGAAGTACGTTCTACCTGAGTCTATCACTTAATGTTGGTCAAGGGTGATATCACACAACAGAAATCACTAATGCTCATTTTGCTTTATAACTCATACTGTCTGCATTTACCTAAACATTTTTGGTAAGTACCACTGGTACTGGTGTGTGCAGGATTTAGTGTGAAGAAAATTTCTACACATTTCTGCCTTGCTCCTCTGCAGCTTCCAGGTTTAAATAGCTCTAACACTTGAGGTCATGGGTTCTGGGGTTACTGAGGACCTCTGAACACAGTTTCCAGGAGTCACAGGTATTTAGCGTCCTTAAATGTAACTCTTTGGATATCATTCTCAAAGGTACTTCACTTCTCTGAGATGTCATTGATTGCAGTGCTGAAATAGGAGTTTCTACATAAATGCTTACGTGCACTTCAGCTGTTGGCTGAAAGGGGCAGCAGTTTCCTGAGGCTTCTTGCCGGCACAGTCACAATAGATTTTTTACTTCTAGCATGAAGTGGAAGCAGCAAGTATGATTGTGCTCTGCTACTCGGGAGCAAATTCCTGGCAATGACCAGACAACTGCTGTGTTCTTTCCTGTTTCTCAGAGTAAACGGTGTGAGGAACTGTGAACAGGACAATCTGTATCTATTTTGTTTGATTGGAAAGTATTGCTTACATTACAGGAATATCATGTGGACCCCCAGACATAATAGAAAATGGATCTGTTCAGGGAGAGGAGTTCCTGTTTGGCAGTGAAGTTTTTTACAGCTGTGACCCTGGCTTTGAGCTGCAGGGGCCAAGCAGAAGGATTTGCGGCGTTGACAAAAAGTGGAGCCCTTCCACCCCTACGTGCATGCGTAAGTGGCAAGCAGAGCAATGCGATGTCCAGGAAAGCTAGGGCAGGCACAGAGTGTTTTGTCTGGCTTCCTCTCTGTCTTTCTCTCCAGCAAAGGGACTGTAAAAGGAGGAGCCAGAGGAGAAACCAGCAGGGAAGTTCTCATTGGCAGTACCTCTCTGGTCTGAAGCAATCTCCTTTTGGCACACTGAAATTGCATAAACATAGAGAGAGTCGTGCTGAGGTCATTGGGGTAGGAATGTGGCCTGCTGTATCTGACTTGCCTTGAATTGTGGTGTGCAGAGCCTTGGACATCATGTTCATCCCTGCCGTGCCAAAGGAAGTATATCCTTGCCACTCAGTATGTCTGGATACCATAACTGTGCTCCCTAGGATCAGATCCTGGCTCTCTATCAAGAAAATAACTGAGGGAGCTTAGAAAGAAGGATTTTTTACTTATTTCATAGAGCTTAAAAATAAAACACCAATATTTATATTCTTTACCAATAAATCATTTTCCATCTTTTCTTGCTGATGTCATAGTCCTATGCCTTGCATTCTTCTCTCTCATCTTTGATGAATTTACTTGGTCTCCACAGTGTGGGACAGAGGTCAGGATTCTTCTGAACTACTGCTATTGTTCTTGAGCACATATTGAGATCATTTTCCACTGTAGGGGCACAAAGGAGACTGAAAATGCAGCTTCAGGCCTGCACAGAAGAAATATTCTGGATCCTCTATTGGTTTGAACATACCTCGTATCTTAGAACACCACCAAATACATTTGGACACATTTTCTGGTGTCTGCAGTGTGAACCCCAGGAGAAAGGGCAGAGAAGGAATTATATGACTTTCTCCATGTAACAGTTCACAGCTTCTTTCTTGCTGTCATCCATTAATTCAGGGTGAGAACAGAGCTCTCAGATAGTGTATAACTCATAGAAAGAATAGTCTTCATTGTGTGTCTAAAACCCAGAAGTTTTCTTTTTTCTTAGAAATTACTTGTGGGCTGCATCCCTCTATTGAAAAAGCAGAGGCCATTTCTACTGGAAGCACATACAGAAGTAATGTAACCTTTGTGTGCAGCTCTGGATACCATCTTGTTGGGCCCCAGAATATCACATGTCTTGCCAATGGGAGCTGGAGTAAACCCCTGCCATTGTGTGAAGGTAACTGTTTGGTTTCATGTCCTGGAACATTCCGATCTGGGATAAGCAATAGCTCCTCCCTTATACATGCATATCATATAATCCAACTGAGTTGCTTTTGAGAAATGATTCTGTAACATGGGGTTTCTGGAGAGTCTGTCAGTGGCAAGAAATAGTGATTTCCATCTTTCTGCCCTACTGGCCCCAGTATGAAGTCATAAATGTGTCCTCACTTCCCCATTTTGCTGGGGCTTTTCTCTGTCACTGGGTGAAGCTTCTTTTCTAGGTTGGCAACATTTCCTTCCCAGGGCTACTGAATCAATGTTCTTCATGATTCATAAGTCTGTGGTGACTTTAAATGTATTGTGTTATTAATTCAGGAAATGTTTGAAGTCCAGGATATCAATAATATCAAGCTGAATTAATAAGACCCCTTCCTTTGCAGAGACCAGATGCAAAATTCCAGTTTCCTTGCTGAATGGGAGAGCAATTTATGAAAACAATACAGTTGGGAGTACAGTAACATACCTCTGTGAGAGGGGATACAGCTTGGAAGGAGAACCAGCAGCTGAGTGCACAAGAGATGGAAGATGGAGTAATCCCTTGCCTCTCTGTAAACGTGTGTGTTTGCTTTGTAATGGAAAAGTTTATGCAGAGAAACAACAGGAGCACTTACTGATACAAGTTAAAGCATTCATTTCTCTAAGTGTATTTTTGTGACAGTAAAAGAACAACCTGTCTTCTGCATAGCTCCCTCTAGTTGGAAAGATGACATAAAATGGAATTATTATAGTCAACCACTTAACATACAGTAGAAGCAGGTGAGAGAATCATTTGGGGGAAAAGGCAAAAGGGAGACCTTAGTGTTGTGTACATGTGACATATTGACAGGGTGTAAAGGAAAAAGTGTCAGACTCTTCTCAGAGTTGCACAGTGGTAGACTGAAAGGCAGTGGACACTAGTTGTAATAAAGGAAGCTCCAGTGAAGTTTTTGAGGAAACTTTTTACCATCAACAGAGTCAAGCAGAGGAGCAGAGACCCAGAGAGAATATGAGATCTCCATCCACAGAGTTACTCAAATTTAACTCAGATTTCTGGTCGGGTTCCAGAGCAGCTTCTGACCTAGTTGGTCCTGCTTGGAAAAGCAGGTTGGACTCGATGGCTGTATCAGTTCTTCTGCAATTCTGTGAAATAGCACATTATGTACATATGCACTGCCCCACACCCACAATAGCCTTCCTTGTATGTGCCTGTAACTAATTTTAAGACCTAGTGTAGTCTTAGGGTGGTTGAGACATTTAATTTTTGTATCACAAAGTATTCATTCATTTTAGTATCAAGAAAATTACATAAATTTCTGCTCTTTGTACAGCCAATATTTTCCCCATTGGCAATGAGATCAATAGACCATGCAAAAATAGCCCAGCAAGCTTACAGCCAGCAGTAAATAAAATTAGAGAGATTCTAAACTCTAATGGATGTCACAGTAAGTCTCTAATCAAACATCTGAATTTTCGCTGCTCTTTCTTGGTCCAGCCCCTCCAAACATCCAAGTAGGATAGATCTGGTTCTTTTCTATAGAAAGGTTATGGTAAACAGGAAGGATAAGAGAGAATGATTTTATGATTACAAGTAGGATATTTCTCCCTTAAATCCTTAGTATGTCCTCTACTGGCATCAGCCAAGCGTGGTAACAAGCCATGTGACAGCAGTGGATTAGACATTTTTATTATTATTTATGACCCAAATCTCATAATTTCAAATCACATTACAAATTGGACTCGTGCAGCCTCCATTTCTACTGCTTTTCATGTGTTTTGGGTTTGAAATTTGCAGAAGCTATTCTAAAGTGGTCTCCCTCTCTTCCTCTTTTTCTTCCCTTCTTTTCACTCAAACCCTTTCTTTGAACAGCAAACCCTTGTCCTGTGCCTTTCATAATCCCAGAGAATGCTCTTCTGTCAGAGGTGGATTTTCATGTTGGCCAGAATGTGTCCATCAGGTGCAGGGAAGGCTACCAGCTGAAAGGGCAGTCTGTGATCACCTGTAATGCTGATGAGACCTGGACTCCAGCCACAGCTGAGTGTGAAAGTAAGTACAAGACACACAGTTCTGCAGGGATTGGTACTTTCCAGAGGGCTCTAAGAGGCTCTAGAGAAGAGCTGTGTCTTCTTTCTTTCTAACAGAGTTGTTCCTTTAAAAGGATTCAGAATACGTCTGAATGGCTTGGTGCTTCAACAGCATTCATCCTATTATTTACTAGGCCCTTTTGTAAATGTATTCTTAATTTACCTTTCGCAAGCCCTGGAGCTGGGATTGGTTGTTGGATACCCTAAATACTCTAGGAATGATACCCAGAGGTTATGGGTAATGAGACAAGAGTTGCAGGAAGATACACTGCCTTTTTTTGTTTTCATGGATACAGACAGAGGGCAGTGTCCTTTTGCAAGCATGTTGGAAAGCCTTTGGACTTCTTGCAAGCAATATTGTTAGATTCATGGGATCACAGAATGGCTTGGGTTGGAAAGGACCTTAAAGATCGTCTAGTTCCAACCCCTCTGCCATGGGCAGGGATGCCATTCACTAAATCAGGTTCCTCAGGGTCCCATCCAACCTGGCCTTGAACACTGATACATATGGGGCATCCACAGCTTCCTTGAGCAACCTGTTCCAGCACCTCATCACTGTCTGGGTAAAGAATTTCTTTCTGAAATCTAAACTAAACCTGCCTTCTTTCAATAGTTTCAAACCATGGCATCTTGTTCTGTCTCTATCTTCCCATATAAATATTATCTCCTCTTAATAAAACCCCTTAAGAAACTCGAAAGCTGCAGTGAGGTTTCCCTGAAGCCTTCTCCTGGATCCTTGCTGAATAATCCCAGCTCTCTTGGCCTGTCTCGGTAGGAAAACTGCTCCATCCCTCTGATCATCTTTGTGGTCTTTCTCTGCACCCACTCTAAGACATCACCATCTTCCTTGTACTGAGGATCCCAGAGATGGATGCAACACTCCAGATGGGGTCTCAAAAGGCAGAATAGAGTGAGATAATCCCCTCTCTCACCCTGCTGGTCACCCTTCTTTTCATGCAGCCCAGGGTACAGTTGGCTTTCAGGGCTGCATCTGAAAATGCAGCTGTGGGCTCACATCCAGCCTCTCACCAAAAAGAATCCCCAAGCCCTTCTCAGGGTTCTCCCACTCTGTATTCATGTTTGGGATTTCCCTGAACTGAGTGCAGCACTTTGCACTTGGACTTGTTGAACATCATGGGGTTCTCATGAGCCCACTTGTTAAGTTTGTCCAGATCCTCAGATTCCATTGCTGATTTACCACCAGAGGTGTGTCTGTAGTGCCTCCCCCAGACAACAATGTGTCCAGGGTTCAAACCTGTATCATGTGGGCTCTGCAGCTCACCAACATCTGGATGGTTTCTTTTGTTTAGAGATCTCTTGCGGTCCCCCAGCTCATGTGGAGAATGCTCTGATTCGTGGTAGCTTCTATCAGTATGGAGACATGATCACCTATTCATGCTACAGTGGGTACATGCTGGAGGGGCCCTTGCGGAGCATTTGCTTGGAAAATGGAACATGGACAACACCACCTACCTGCAAAGGTAAGTCTTTTTTTATTAACAGAATGATAGCTAACTTGTCATAAACACAGAGGTGTCATCCTAGGTGCAATAAAAATGAAATTTTTGCTAGTTTTAGTGCAGTCATGGTTTTACTCAGAGCATTTATTTTTGGGTTATTGCTTTATTTCCAGGTTAAAGAAAGGTTTCCATGATATTTCTCTTTTGTTCTTGCTAGTCTTACAGTTTCATTTGCTACGGTGTTGTATCCCACACTTAGGATCATTTCTCCTGATCGTTTGTGAGAAAGTGACAGAACAAGTCACCTTCCTGACAAGCTGAGCTGTTTCAGATAAGCATTGCCAGTCAGTTTTTCACAGGCAAAAATTGAATACTGCAGAAACCAAAACAGAACAAATGGATGTTTAGTCCCTCACTATGTTTTAAGTGTGGCAGCTCCTGAAAATCAATTTGAAATAATAGATTGATATATCTCTAATTAATGCACATTGAGCAGTCTAGAAAATTCATAGATTTAACAATATACCAAAGTCCAGGCTTTCTACACTTTGCATGCCAGCAGGTATTTACAGTTTCTTGGTCTGTTGAGACCAAAACACATCGACTTTTTTAAAACAAAGTGTTAACTCTTTCATTTAGAAGATTCAAATAAATAAAAAGTTTTGAACAGAAAATGGGGGAAACAAAAAAATGAAGAGACAGTAAACTCAACAGTAAAAACATATGTAAGCATATTCAAAAACTAACTTAAAGTCATGGATGAGGCACAGCAAAAGACTTCAGGGTCACAGGGCTTTGGTGGAAGAGATCCTGCCATCTGCCATTTCCATATCAGAAGCTTGGCTTGCCCTCTGCTGCTGGATAGCTGAGGAGCTGTCAGTTAGCTGCACCTTCAAATCTTATTTCACATTGTGGATCAGTCACCATGACAAATTGAGCTTTAGGTACTCTGTTTAGGAAGCAAAAAACCTTGCAACACAGCAGTAGCCAGTCACAAGCAGCCCCATTCCTCTTCACACAGAAGAAGAAAAGTTAAAGGACACTCACCTGGGAACACTGGAGCCATTATCAGAATTTTCAGGTCAGTCTCTCATCCTGCAAGCCTCAGCTCTCCATATCAATACAAACAACAGTTCTTCCTTCCTCAGAGGCTTTCTGTTTAGGTCAGAAGCCATTTGGAGACAGAGGATTCTATACTGTGCTAAGCCTGGCAAATCATGGACCCCTCTTCAGTTTTTTTATATGAATTCTGACAGCAAAATGTTATGAATACTGACACCTAAACGAGTTGCCCTACTCTATGAAAGCAGGCACTCACGTAAGTTTCCATTTCTGATAGTTCTAATGTCTTGCCTAAAAATCATGGGTCAGTAGAGTGTTATGAGGAGAGCCAGAACGAAACAAGAGGGCTTGCAACTCCTGAATATTTCAGAAATAGAGTAGCTTCTCTTGAGAAACAGGTTTGTCTTGGGTTTGTGACTGTGGCTTGCCACTGGCATGAAGCATTACCCATCAAGCAGCCAAATAGAAAAGATTTGAAGGAAAGGCATCTGAGTTACGTCAGTTGTCATGATGTATCCAAAAGTCCTGTTGGAAATTTGCACTCCCAAAACACCAGGCTGTTTCTGAAAAGTTTGTATTTCTAAACTGTGATGGCTACACAATTCAAGGGATCTACATAATAGCTACTTTACCTAAGCTAGAATTCATTAGCAAAATTATTTGGATATTATCTGTTCTGATTATTATCTGTTCTGATTGTAAGTTTCAGTTGTTCAATATCACCAGCTTTACTTTTTATTCTTATTAAATATTTATTCGTTTCAAAGAACCCCTCTACTTTATGCCTAGGGATGTAATTGTCTCCCAGGAAAGGTTCATGCCACTGATTACTAGCAACCAAGAAGGGCTGATCTGCAAAGCACTGTCAAACATTCTGTTTGAAACACTGCATTGTCTACTAGAACTGTTCAGAGGAATAAGTATTAGGGAAAACTAGTTCCAAAAAATGCAGTGAAGAGGTGGACAGGTGATGAGGGTGGAAAACAAAGCAGGATAAGCTGTGTATCAGGGGAGGCGAATAACGATTTTCCTCCTCTTTTCTGAGAGGGGACTTAAAAAGAACTAAAGATGCTTCTGAGAGGACTGTCCTGCATTTTCATAACACATGTCAAAGTTATCTTTCAAAACTGCTTTACAATTCATGCAAGTGATTTTCCTAACAAAAGTCCTACATGACCCAAGCCTTTGTGGTCTACATCAGAAACAACATGAAAGCACTCTTTGTAATGACTCATGCTGCATTTCGTGTTTATGGCTGTGTGAGTTGATCATTAATGTGTCCTAAGCCTGCTTGAAACGTTCTGTCCCAGTTGAACAGGTTAGTTAATGTGAATATTATAATTAAAAAGCAGCCTTCTTTAGTTTCTTTGGAAGAGCTCTCAGCACAGCTGCACTTGCCTAAATCACCACTGGTTAGAGGTTGCTGGCCAGATTCTGATCTGAGTGTCAGGAGTAAGAGGTATTAGCCTGGATCTGCTGACTGTAAATATCTGCAGGACTTGTTAGGCTGCACAGATGCATACAGCTTACCTGACTCCAGTTTCTTCTTTCTGAAGTGCTCTAAAACTGTCTAGTCTGTTTGCCCTCTTCACATCTTGCTGTCTGTGAATGGTCAATGTGGAGCTCTCAACCAGAAAGTTTGTACCCCATCAACAAACAAGAATATTAAGAGAAGAAAGCTGGGGCCTGAGGAAATTTTTTGCAAAGCTAACAGAATTTATTTTTCCCCTTCTGACATGTTTGACTTGAGCACTAATGCTTTTGTGTCCTGTGTAGATAAATCTACAAGGGATGTATAAAAGATTGATACCATGGAGGTGAGATTTATTACCATTAACTAAAGACACAACTGATCATTCCTATTCCCTCCTCAGCACATCAGGACTGCATTTGCTCTGCCTGCTTTTACAAAAAAAGAGACAAAAACAAAAGGGGGGGTCAGGGAGAGAGAGAATGAGATAACAGCTTAACTTCCAGTCCCAAGCATTTTTCTAGTCTTGTCTGTTGATAAGAATAATCCTCACAGCTACATACAAGTCATTTCTTCTTGCCTAAATTGATGTATAACAAGTGCACATCTAGGGATGATACGTTCTAATTCAGTTTCACAATCAGGACCTGGGCAGAAGACCAGGAAAACCCTATCTCTACCTGACATCTGATTGCTGAGTAGCATGGAGTTTCTATCCAAAGCAATTTTTGTAACTCATGAAATACCTGCATCTTCTACATTGACAGAGAGAGAAAATACATTTCAAAAAACCTTATTTCATGGGCTTTGAATTTAATGTGGGATATCATTTACACATGAATCTTTTATCTCACATCCCATTATATATTCGGGGAATATTGTTTAAGTGGTGTAGATCACACAAAGCTTTAAATGTTTTTTTCATTGCAGAAAAGAAACCTGTTTGGCACACTGTTCTGCTTTAGTCAACACCCAGAGACAATCTGTCTGAGCAGTAATAGGTATTTTTACAACAAAAATTTTCAAAATCACTGTTAAAATATTGCAAATTATGTTAACCTTTCAGAGGTCTCTTCCCATTCTCATTATCAGCTGACACTTGTTGGGAAGACTCTTGAGATTGAAAAATAAAATGGCAGAGCTTTGGCCTCATTTCAACCTCCAAGACTCCAAGCTGTAGCTTACATTTTGGCATGGCTTAGTTCCAGGAATTACTCAAGTTTGTCTCTCTGAGGGAAAGATTTGCATTCTTTCCAGTGTGGATTTCAGGTCTGAACACTGTTTCAGTGTGCCAATCCACTGTCTGTATTTAATGCTAATATCAGGATGTGAAACACTCAAAGCTTAAATGCATATTTTGTTGACCTAATAACTAATTAAAGATAGAAGTTCAGATGCGATTACAGTTCAGATTGAGTTTCCTGAGATTACTGTCAGTCTGATTACTTATTTGTTCTGTAGTATTGTCTCAAAGCCAATTTTTCATTTTCTCTGTATAGTATGTACAGTCATGAGAAAGAGTGCACTTTCTCCATTATCTTTAAGTATAACGTGTTTGTGCATAGGGTTATTTTCTAAAGTAGCCCTGGTTTCCCTGGATGTATGCATCAAGATATGGTACAGTGTTATAGAAGTGACAAAGTCCAAAGTATGTCCTGTCCAGGCAACATATAGGCCCAGCATGATAGATTGCACTCCATATTCCTCACTTTTATGATCAGGTGCTTATTAATAAGAATGGAAGCCGAGGAGCACCAGTCAGCATGAATGCTAGGTGAGGTTTATAGTCACACTTCGAGTTCCAGAGATGAACACTTACTGTGCCACTGCTTCCTTTTTGGTCACTCCTCATTATGCTGAATGATAGTGCAGTAAAAATTGCCTGTTCTATCACACAGTTAATCTTTCTTTAGACATACTGTGTATTATGCCAGATGGCATTATCTAGGTGTTTCATACCTAGGTTAGGAGAAAGCTTGTTTCTATTCCAGAGTCAATTTAGAAGGCTTGGGGGAAGGGGTGAGGGGGGTAATCAGTTTGTATGGTGTATTTTATGGGTATTTTCTTTTTGTTTTACAAAAGTTAGTGAGAAAAATCAGATAAAGAATAGTGTCAGCCTCGAAAAACTATCCAAAGAATTTATTCAGCTATAAATATGTCTACATTTTCATTCTTTCCATGGACATTTTTTTGATTATCTTAACGATTCCCACACTCTGGCTTACAGTACCTAATCTAACACACAGAGTCAGAAGATGATGTAGGCCTTGAAATCAAAATCAAGCAGTGTTTCTGAACTTCACTGCCTTTGTTTGTTCTGCTCTAAGCTTTACAGCTGCAAAGGTCTGTGCAAGATGCTGAGTGACTAGGCTTGTAGTTCCCTGTCCTGAGTTTGTAATGAACTGGCTGTGTTTCCAGCTGTTTGCCGGTTCCCGTGCCAGAACGGTGGCGTCTGCGAGCGCCCCAATGCCTGCTCCTGTCCGGATGGCTGGATGGGCCGTCTCTGCGAAGAGCGTATGTATATCCTACATCCCAAACTCTGATCTTAAGGGTGTTGTAGGTAAGACAAATGGATTTACTGCAGTGAACCAGAAAAGGCATAAGAGCTGAAACCATAAAAATCATTACTATATTCTGCTTGACAAAGGAAACAGAACAGAAAGGTATATACTTGGCTTGCTTCTATAAAAGTAACTGTTCCCTTACATCTTCAAAGCAAAACAAGCACTTCATAAATTGATGTGATTTTGTTTCTGGGTGCTCTTTCACTGTGCTTGAAGAACACCTTGTTTCAGTTCTCCAAAGTCTGTTTCTAATAGCGATACCTGATAGTTTTGGGGAGTGAACAGGGATTAGAACAGAAGAGACTTGAGTGTTCTGCTGGAGGCTGCATTAGTTTCTTAGCTTCTATTTTTATCAGTCTGTGGTTATGAATGTCATCAATTCATGTTCATGTAATGTGTCACCTTTTCCATGCTGCCCCTCCTGACCTTTGTACTTGTGCCTCACAAATTCTAGACTGGCTTTTCCTATCATGGATCTCCAAATTATTAGAGAACTGGATCTGTTCTCACTGGAAAGAGCCAAATCTGACTCTTGGCTCAGTCAGAGATTTCCTGGGTGATATTGGGATGCCATTTCATCCATGTTTCTCTTCGTGGTGGTCTTAGCACAAGAAATTTGGGAGATTTAACCCTTCCAGGCTGGAATAGCTGCTGTATGAGGAACCTTATTACTGTACATATAGTAAGCCATGGGTCTATGTGGATAGAAAATGGAAGTGCCCTTATTTAGTATTTAGTATGCAGTATGGCCCTGCTGTAAGGCTTTAGCGTGTCCAAGATCTACAGCAGGGGTGGTGTCACTGTTCCCAGATCTGAGTCACTGCCCCTGACTCTGAGGATACATGGAAACCTACAAAAATTGTGCACATTCTCATCTAGTTCTTAGAAAAGAATATGGTTCAAGTATTTAAAATGTATCATATGTTAAAATCGTCCTCTGAATCTATATATGCGTCTTTCAGGACTTCTCTGTGACTGTGTCAGTTGCACATGGCACAGATAAGTGGTAGATACAGAATGAGAACAAGAGGTTCAGCAGGTTTTGTCTTTTTGCTTTTATGGAATACTCCAGCTATGTGGTACATTCAAACAGCCCCTCTTTTTCTCTCCCTGTGCCTGGCAGTATCACCACAGCATACATGCAACTTAGCCCTGTAAGTCTCACAGTCTCTGCAGATGAGGATTGCACCCTGTGTCTGACAAAATTGTGTTTGGTATCTCACAATTGAGTTTATTAGTTTCATCTGTAATGACACTTGAAACATGCTTCAGAACTAGGCATTTCATTTATGATCGCAAGCATTTCAATCATCATCCCAATTCAAACCAGCAGCTGGTCAGTGAAACACTGATTTTGCATTGCTTGTCAAACAAGGTGCACCAGTGAACAGAAAAAAACAGGCTTAGTTGAAGTTGAGGGCCTGTTCTGGAAGACCAAGGAATTTTTGAGTGCTAGCACTGAGCACTGATCTGTCAGTATCAGGCCACAGTAAGGCCACTGAGAGAATTCAGCACCTTGTAGTTCATAGTACATTAAACCAAAAAAGATAAGATTCATCTTCTTGAGAGAGTTCTGACCATTCTAAAAAACCTGCAGTGTACGAGTTTAATAATACAGAAAAGTATTTCCCAGTGATACAGGTTAGTTCTGTAAGGTGCATGGAAGTTCAGAATTATTTTCTTACCCAAGCTGACTGCACCTGCTCAGCTTGATCTCTGCTGTGCAGCAGCTGCAGAAGAACCCCTACCTCAGTTTTCTGCAGCCCCCACCCACCCTTCTAGTATTAAACTCTACTGTAACTGCCACCTGAAGGTCCAGATTTGAGACCCAACTCAACTCTTGCTCTTTTTAGAGCATGTATGCTCAGGTACTTAGTTCACCTAGCATAGTGGAGGTGGTAGTTTTGTGAAGATGCTTAAAGCATGAACATATGAGAGTTTTTCAGAACTGCTCTCAGGAGCAGTGTAGCTCAGTTGTTGCTCGGTCCAGAGGTCATCAGCTGCTTGGTATATGCTTTGTTTCTTCCCCAAAGCTTTCAGCCCTAGCCTTTTTCACCCAAAATTCCTTGTATCCAAGCTGCCTTTCCCCAAGGGGCTTATGATCTCACCTGTCTCAGCATGTTTTCACTGGTCTAGACAAAGTGCTTTTCTATGGGCAGGGCATAGGTTAACTTGTTTTGGATGCTACATCTGCAAGCCCAGAGAAGTCACAATCAATCAAATTTTTTGTAATTAAAGCATGAACTGCTTTTGCTAGCACCATCACCGAAGTGGACACTATCTGGATATTACATGTGAGATACAAACAGCCCTGGCTCATTTCCCATGAACACAGAGCCTACAGGCATCTGAAGGACTCCAGCAATTGGTGAAGCAATTGCTCCAGCCTGTCCATTTCTTTGCCACTACTCTTTGTCGTACCTGTCTGCCATGCCAGTCATTTTTGCTTCTCATGCCTGGTGGGTAGATCCTACTCAAGTCTGCTGACACTCCATCCAGACACTTGAAGAGGCAGTGGAGCTTCTAGTTAAATGTAACTTCATCTCTTGCACACTCTATTCTTCGCTTTCATGGGAGATAATTCTTTTCTCTGGTTCTGTTCTTCTCTCCTTAGCAATATGCATTCTGCCATGTCTCAACGGAGGTCGCTGTGTGGCCCCTTACCTGTGTGACTGCCCCCTCGGATGGACTGGATCACGCTGCCATATGGGTAAAACCTCTCACCTGCATTTTTTCTCACTTTTTAGGACTCTACTAGCAATACCTAGCACAGTTCTCTAGGGACTCATAGAACTCCTAAGTTTGACAGAGGAAAACCCAGGCCTACGATAATATTCCTTGAGGATTTGCTGTTCCCAGCTGTAAACTGCTTTCAGATGAGTCCCTCCCTGATGAGTCTTTAAAACTCTGAGAAAAGCTTGCTCTGAAAAAGGACAGACAGTATTCACAAAAGTACTCTCTGCAAAAAGCAGTGCAAAGGAGAAAGGATTTCCAGGGAGAAGAATAAAACTATTTTTCTCAATTCCAGATGCATGATTTTCATTTTCATCTTCAGGAAATTCAGGTCATCATTAAATTCACAAATAAGCTGCAGGTATTATAGAGGTTTTTCACCACATAGCTGCCTGGTTTGGTGGATTCCCACTAATTGCCTGGGTACTGAAACAGGAAAGACAGGATACGAAAGCAAAGATTTAAGGGTGATTGAGTTTAGTGGATACATCGTACATGGGTACCTTACATTAGGTGTCATCTAAGTTCTCTGAACAAATTCAATGCCCACTTCTTTTTATTAGATCTCTTACTTGCACCTAACCAAAGGTGAAGGTCATGGAGCACACAAAATTAGTGAGGGGTAGTAGGGGAGTGATTCTAGTGTCCAGGTTTGTGTCCTGACCAGCCCATTCATGTGAGATGAGGTTGGCTGCAGATGTGGAAAATATTTGAACCTGAGTCTGGAATATGGGGTTCCACATCAAGACTGAACAAACGCCAGGTTTTGAAAGACTTTTCCTTGTGAAAACACAGTAAAACTCAGCAACCGAATGATTACTGAAATATCTTTCAATCATTATTAAATCTTAAACACTTACAAACATTAACTATTTTTAAAAATATATTTCAATTTCTTCACTGTATTTTTATTGTCCAGCTGCACCTTAACTGATTTTTAACAGGGACTAAATGTGAAACCACAGTTTTACCTTCCTGCAAGACTTTAAAGTAGCTGATGGGGTGAGCTGGGAAGGAATACATGCCTCTGTTAATGAATGTTCATAGTATTTGTTTAACTGATAAAAAAAGGGAATCTGGGGGATAAGCTGTGCAGTGCAATACATATATTGCAGTGCAGTACACTGCAAACCCAACCCTTCTGCGGAAAGTTGAAATACCAGAGAGTACATTTTAACTCAGAACTATTGTCTTTTGAAGGGACTCTTGCCTAATGCATCATTTCCTCTCATATTTCACAAGCTTTGCAGCTATAATAGGTGCTTGAAGAGGATAGATGGCTTCTTCACTTTTTGACCAGCAATTCAAATCTGTACAGGCTTGACTTGCTTTTCAGTAGCTAAAGGGAAAATTACAGTGAACAACTGCATCTGCATCATAAACACTGCTTATGAAGTTATTTAATCACTTCTTGTTTCAGTTACTGATACTGTCATTTTGCTGTGATAGAGAAATAGTTCAGTGACAGCTAAACATGTTTTGGCCATATGCTTCATTCCAAAATCAGAAGTAATTTTCAACATTACGTACTTGGTACACTTAATTGTATATGGATGACCTCTCACTATAACCTCCTGCCATTGTTTGTTCTTGTTTGGCCCAGAGGAATTGGAGTAGGTTTTTTGCATTCCTGTGACTACTCATTTCCATTTCCTGTAATTCCATAATAATCAGTGCTTCCTGACTCATATTCCTTGCAAAAATATTACCCAGCCTTTACCCTCACTAGTTTTTTTAGATCTGTCCTCTACATATGGCATTATCTGCTTTGAAGTATTCACATCTTTCCTGCAATATAAATGTCTGTGTTTGAAGGACATCATTAAGTGTGTATCTAAATTGGTTCTATAAATTGTGTGGTTCTTTACCTTTCAATCTCAAAATTGATGGGAAGACTTGAAACTTTGACTTTTGTTTGGTTACTTGATGCCCTTGGGTTAGACTGTCACACAAAAGCATCTTCAACCAGACTCAGCATGACCTGTAAGGCAGACAAGGGTTTTTTCTCTAACACCCTGTTGCACCTAGTCTTATCTCTTAGGGCTATCCAGTGTCTTTCAGGACTGTACTGTCATTCTCTGCTTCCTTTCCTTGTCTCCATACAGGTGCCATTGCTTGAAGTCTTAACTCCTTGCTTGCTATTGGTCTGCATGTGGCTTTCTGACCTTTAGCTTCCCCTGCTTATGCTGTCTCTTTCTATGTTTTTTTTGCCCATGTGTGGTGTCTGCTTGTCCTGGCTAGTGTTAAGCTGTCACATTCCTTTAAAAAAAAAAAATCTACATTTTATTCCTGTTCTCCTGTTCATCTTATGATTCTTCTAATTCTTCCTTCTGCTTCTGCTTGTATTCCTTTGTTGTCTTAGTTGAAATCAAAAACAACAGAATTTTTAAGGCAATGTAAAATTACATGCTGGCTGTTTCATACAGCTCATACAATGCATCAGACAGCAAAAATAGTAGCAGGAGTGAAATCACACTTAGCAGACATGTGCTTCTCAGGCTAGCCTTTCCATTCTTAACAGAATAAGGCAGGATGGATTTTCAGTGCCCTGCTACTAAATCAGCTTGCTGTGGATGTGCTAATTAATGCAAATTTGTGTGTGTTTGTGCACAGCTGTTTGCCAGTTGCCTTGCTTAAATGGTGGGAAGTGCATACGACCAAATCGGTGCTACTGTCCCTCCTCCTGGACTGGACCTGACTGCTCTAGGTAAGTGTCACTGAGCACTATCCCAGAGCTAGGCTGGATCACACCCTACTGAACTCTAAATCTGAAGAATGAGCAAATCATTTTACATTTTGAGCATCTCTAGATTCTGTAAATCAGTAACCTTTAGATGACTCAAGATTTATGGGCAATATGTAAAGACCTTAGAGAGTACTCCGCATAATGATTGCCAGACTTGTAGAAAACTTAAAATTGTATCTTAAGTAGACAGGCAAACCCACAATTTTTTGACTGATTTTTCATTAAATAAATGGAAGTGGGGTTTTGACACATAATACAGAATGTTCTTCAGGAAATTTTGGTGGCTTACTGTTTACTAGTGTTCATTTTGAACTGTAGATACCTCAGCTGGGTCCATGTTCAAGACTGGGGTCATGCAACAGTTGTCATAAATAATAAGTCATCTTACACCCAGCATTGAGTGATGTAATCATTTAAAGCAGCTCAGAGTACAAGCTGCCTCTGAGGCAAGTCTCAGTTCAAATCTTCTGGCAGCTCTAGGGCCATGATAACAAAAAATGTGTATACCTCAACTCACACAGGCTCCTGCTGAACACAGGGGTCATTATCCTGGAGAGCTAAATAAGAATCACATCAATATTAACATTTTTCTGCAGGGAACAGATGAAGCCTGTGACACTGTATTTTTTTCTGTTCTAATTTCTGAGCAGAGAGTGACAGACATTCCTTCCTATCTCTCTGATACACAGTGTATCTTAAAGCTGTAGGAGAGACCCTTGATGAAAAATCAGTTGTCCAAAATGAATAGCTTTAATTTGTCAGCTGTGATTATATGTGCCTTAGTGAATCAACTTAAATGCATTGCCAACAAACAGTATCTTTCAGCTTAGACTGAAAGGTATACATCTGAAGTGTGGTAGTATTTCCATTTAAATTCAGTGGGCATAATAGCCAAAAATGGTGGAGTTTATCTCGTGAGAGCCAAAGCAAAGTTATAGGCTATTCCCAAACTAGATTATTCTTTGCTTCTTTTGTTGGGTTTTTTTGTCCAAGTCCTTAGCTCTGTGCAGCATTGGAAGTCTGGGAGAAGGTGGGTCTTAGCCCTGCAGGATTGCAGTCTAGCAGCTTGTCTCTTCCAGAGCTGTTTGAGAGGACATTTCCCAAATATAACTGGGTTGGTGAAGTGAAGAGAGAAATAAGCTCTGAGATCTGTTTCACATTTTGTTAAGCTTTGGCCTCAGTTACATGTGATTCTTTATGGAGTATGACACCTTTCTAAGAATTCTAAAATAATACAGGCAAATTACATGATAGCAGAGATTCCCTGCTGCAGGTTAATAAGGTGTGGATTTATAAAGGGAAGCTGAAAGGTCCCAAAGCTTTTATCAGCATGCAGAACAAGACTAATTCCAAACTACTCTGTGATAAGCCATGACTTAAATTAAATGTCAGCTATCTTTATTCCCCATGCCCACTCTTTGCCCCTCTTTGAGGGCATTCTAATTCTTGGTATATTTTCAGACACCATTTTCTTGTGCCTCAGTGTTGATCATTTGGTATGTTCAGCACACCACTGATTTTATTTTGTTTGGGTTTTTTGATGCAGGAAACGGAAGGCTGGATTCTATCCCTTTTAACATCAGCACAGCAATTCTACATTCAGATATCTTGCTTCAGCCTAGGCTCCAGGGCCTGGATTCTAATGCATTGCAAATCAAATCCTTTGTTTCCCTTCCCCCACCCCTCCCCAGCTCCCTTGTTTTGTATTTTATTTTGTGATACATATTTCAATTTTTAAGGAAATCCTCTTTATTTTTCATTTATAAAAGTATTATCAAATATACGCTGCTACACAAGTGTCATACACACACACACAAATGTAAAGATTCTTACAATCCACTGAGGAAGTGGTTTTTTATAGTGAAGTCCCTCCCATTTCTTACAGTAAGTCAGCTAATTAAACTGTACTATAGTGCCAACCATGATTAAACAGAACATTGCAATTCTGCTTACCAGCTGCCAAAGCATACTACTGTCCAGCAACTCAACAGTAAACAGTGTTACACAAGGCTGAATGAGCCACTAAACTCTGCATTGGGCCTGTCTTTGAACTTCAGTTGATAAGAATTTTAACTGCATGTGATCAGGTCTATGTTGTAACCACAGTTTCTGGTGAGCATAAAAAGATGATTCTGTAGTGTGGTTTATGTGACTTCATTGGAGAGTGACTTAACTTCAGTGGAGGGTGACTTAATGGGAGGCATCGGCATGAATTTTACCTAAGATTTCTTAGTAAAAGAGATGAGGGAACATCATCTCATTCAGAGAAGAATGGATTAAGTCTAACAAACAGGAACCTTTGAAGCATTCTGATCTACAGGCCATCCAGATGTAGCTCTAAACTGCATAATCCAGGATCCAGCAGTAGGAAGCAGGTGGATCTCTGAAACTTGCACTTTCCATTTGCCATGGGACGCACCACCTGCCTGTAACCACCATCCCTTTCCTATGTAAATGAAGTACATATCTAGCAGCTATCTGCTAGGTGAATGTTTTTGCTATCTGAGGTTTGAGTCCCAATATTTGACTGCCCCTGAGATGGAGAAAGGAAGCACCAGATACGTTTACAGGGGAAAGGTTGCCATCTGCTTTCCAAAATGTTGCAGTTTTGTTATGCAGAATCCTCAAAACACTGGAAAAGGCCTCTCTTGAGAACACACACAGGCAGAAATGCTCAGCTGACTGAGAAATAGTGAGAGCACACGTTACCAGATTTCTCATTCTCACACTGGTGATCCCATTATGTCTGAACGCATACATGCATGAATGCCATCATTAAGTCATGCTCCAATGAATTGTAATGTAAAAATTTATGATTAAGTAGGATGCTGGAATTACATGACAGAAATCACATGCGTTTTTCCAAGTCACATGTTTGGTAATTGTCATAGTTAGCAAAAAGATCTATGAAAAAGATCTTAGGACTTGAGAGTCATTGATTAGAAGCTCCATTTTCCCCAATAATAACAGAAAAGTGTAATTTGCAGTTATCATTGGGAAAGAAAAAGGAGAAATAAATTTTACCTTCTGTAGCTTCCTATTCCTGCTTTGTTACCCTCGAGATTAAGAGTGTGCAGAACTGCCCCCACCCTCCCCCCTTCATGGATGTTCCTTTCTTTTATGCATGAACCCTGATACAGGAAAGTGATAGAACACCAAAATGAGCTCACAGTTACAGTAACAGGGCTCTAGTAAATACTGACACATAACTGATGGCTGTCAGCCCAAGACCAGAAATGGGGAAGAAAGAAACAAGCAAAGTTGTCAGCCATTAGGAACTTTCAGCCAGTTAAAAGAAAAACAGATAGTAAAGAATAGGAGTCATTAGGGGATTAAATTAATGTGAATGTAGATTCCTTCCCAGTGGGAGCTGCAACCAGCTGAAGAGTTGTGGTTCTAGCTCCCAAGAACCTTCTCTTTCTAATGGACTCTGCTAGCACGTAGCAAAAATCTTCTGTCTCTTAGCTCCACAGCCATCAACGTTTACAGCTTTGACTGAAGTTAGTGTTCAGTAAGTAATGTCCACATTTCAACACACAGTCACCACCATCTGTAGCACTTTGTTCCTTGACTTCCTTGCTGCCTTAACAGCAAAAGAAGGGATGCTGCAGTGAGCAGCACAGGACTTCTGAAGGGAAAGGAGTGCATAGGTCAGAAAAGCAGATCTTTATTTATATGTCATTCTCATTTTTTTTGTCCCTTTTCCAGTGTGCTTCTCTGGTGTGTCCTCTGACTCTGTCCTGGTCATCTCCAGAGCAGAACAGCAGTGGTGAGGAGAGTGCTTAGATCTGGCAGGACATTGCTGGAGAGTTTAGGGCTGCAGAATAGCTTTTAGCACCCCAGTGCTAAAAGTGACTAGTGACTAGTACATGGAATTCCCGGATCAACCCAGTCAACGTGTTTTGTGAGATGTATTAGGACAGAATAGCTGAAACTAGAGGCTGTCATTTTAGTGCTATTGATGATGTTTTGATACTTGCTGAAATATTTTCCCCTCCCTACCCAGTACTGTATTGTCATTTATGTCACTGCTTGTTGTGTGTTTTAACCGACTTCCATGTGATGCACTTTACACTGTAAATAAAGTTGCACCCTGTTTAGTACCAATGTAGAGGCAACATTGTATTCTTTTTGTAAACCCTCACAACAATGATATTAACCTACCCTTTAGGATCTGCTGGCAATGACTACAGAAATAGACCTCCACTCAAGCAAAAAGACAAAATAATTGCCAGCAATCTTAAAAGATTGTGTTGGATTAGTCCAGGTTTGATCTGCAGATAAAAATGCAGTTAGCACCTCATTTTTCAAATCCTTTCTTCTGCTAGGGCATATTTTTAAACCTATAAAGTCCAAATTTACCACTGGCATAAAGAGACAGATTAAAGCCTTCACTCACCATTATCTAGTTGATGGCGTACAACTTGTTTTATTCTGCACCAGTACTGGAATTTTTAAAGGTATTTGCAGATTTTTAAAGGAAATGCCCAAATTCTGGAGAAGCAAGGTAAAGAATGACTGTAGCAGAAAGAAAATTTTTTTAATTCAAACATCACTCCTCCAAACAAGGAACACATAAGAAATTAACAAGGAAAATACTTAGGATGTGAAGTTTTTGGAAATAATGTTGTAAGCCTGTCAATGTTTGGGTACACAGGCATTAGTGGAGACTTGGAAGTGCAAAATGTGGTCAATGTTTGATAGCCTTCTCCTAAGCCAGCAACTCAAAAGGTGGTATGAGGTTACTATAATTTTGTTAACGAAGTCCTGAAATTCAATGTGTATCTTATAGAAAAGATAGAAATTTGCATCTCAGATTTGCAGTACTTGAAATATGGTTAAAAATCCTGAGTGGAACAGCTGGGATGCCTGTGCACATGGACCCAGATCTTGTGCATGCTCTAGAGAACTAAAGGGAAGTATAGTAAGAACAGACTCTTTCCCTGGCCCTGTTCTCTTCACTGTGACCATTGAACAAGCTAAAACTCTGAAAGGAGTCTACTGACACCTATGTCTCTCTGCTTGGAAGCACACTGGAAAATGTTTGAGGGTTGACTCTCATCTCGCCGGGGGGGGGGGGGGGGGGGGGGGGGGGGGCCTGGACAGGGTTAGTGTGTGCCAGCAGTTGTTAACATGAGGAGTCACCCTTACACTTTACCAGTCTGACCAGAGATCTCTTTTGCATCTCAGCACAGGAACAGTTTGTGTGCCTCTGAATTGTCTTAGAGCAGTTTTCATCCTCACTGCAGAAAGGATCCCTGCTGCTTTTACCGCACTGCAGATTCTTTTCTGGGAGAACATACCCTGGCCACACATTTCCAGCAGCAAGAGACAGGAATAGCAGTACCCAGAGGCAAGCCAGGTGGAATATGCAGTATTATTATTGATCTGTTTCTCTAAGGTTATTTCCATTCATGCACACAATGCAGAGTGCTTCTTCACCCATTTACATGTGAGTATCCATCCCATTTACAGCAAGCTTCTCTCCCAGGAGCAGGGCTGCACTTCCATTACCCTTGCTTTCTAGCCTGACATGTTGCCTATGTCAGGCTAGCCTGCTTGCCACCTCTCCCTGCTGAGCTTGGAGCACTGCAAAAGCTGATGCTCTTCACAAGCTGATGGACGTGGTTCTTCAGCGCAGGCTTGTCCGTCCTGCCAGATGTCCTTCCTGTAGAGGGACCAGCATGAAGACTTGGTGCTGTAAGAAGTATCATGCACGGCCTGGTGAAGAGGACACTTGAGTTTCTCCCAGCAGATTGCGCCACCACAACAAAGTCACTTAAAATCTTCCCATTTTATGGGTCAGATGAGCCCTTCTTTCTCCCTCAAGGTGCTGCAGATTTAAAATGAAGATGAGATTTAAACATGATTATCATCTTTACTAATAATAGCCCATCTGCAGAAGGACTATCATTGCTAGCTCAGTGGACCAGCACTAACCTTAATCTTTTCTGTCTAATATCTTTTCTGAATGTAAATCTTCCTCCTTCAAATTTTCATTTGCAACCAACATCTGCTGAACAGAGTGTCCTGAAAACTCAAGTTTTCTCTCTGTCTCCAGAAACTTTGAGACTGTGAAAATGTCATCAAGCCCAGATGGGCACCAGTTCTTCTTGGACCCAGAGCCTGCATGCATGGCAAAGGCCAGAAAAGGAGGCTGCTGGGCAGGGCCAAGTTGTCACTGATACACTGCTGGCCTGCACCACAGAGCAGGCCAAGAGCATGGTGAGGGCTGACCCTGGATCTCCACACAGTGCTCTCCTCTCCTTGATGACAATTCTGCTGTGCTTTATCCCAGCAGCCTCAGGAAATCAGTCTGTCGTTAGGCAGCCAGGTGGCAAAGAACAATCCCAGCTATCACCACTCCACTCCCAGCTATCACTCACCACTCCCAACTCATCTATACTCCGCACACAAATCCAGGGCTTTCCTGGCTGCCACTTAGTCATGCCTTTCCTTCCTATCCCCTTCTAGTTCTTTCCTCAGTACAGTCCATCTATTTCACTTCATCTTTCACTCTAGTACTTCTCAGTTGTGAGTGGCATGATCTTTTGCATTTAACTCAGAAGTCACCAGGATTCATTGGATGTGTAGTCAGCAGTCTCACTGGCTGGGAGGGAGGCACAGTGTGAAGGGTGATGAGGCTCTGCAATTGTCATTGCATGCAGGACTGGCAGCCTCTGCAACGCACAGTGGCAGCCCTTCTAGGAGCTGAGCACTCCTTCAGCTGCTGCTGCCTCGCCTTGCCTTACCATCCCTTCCTCTTGCACTCCTTGGCCATGCTTTTCACTTTACAGATACAGGTTATGCTTGCAGCTGCTGGGGGTATGTCTGCATTTTCCAGACAGGCACCAAAGGCACAGAGTAGAGGTGCATCCAGATCAGCTTGCAATAGCTGGGGAGAAGATGCTGTTACCTTCTCCCACTGCACTGCAGCAGCCTAGGGTTGCCCTTTTCCTTGACAATTGCTTCACCATTGTGCGTCACAATTGATTTCTGCTTCTGTCCTTCTGCAGCTCTGTCCAGGAAGCTGCAGTTTCATAGGTGAGGTCATAAGCAGGGTCCTAGGCTGGTGCACAGGATAAAGGAGTCCAGCAAAATGCAGAGACTCCATCTACCTCTTGTATACATACCTCATGAGATATTGTAGGCAGGTCCCAAACATTGTTCTGTGCCAAGGGAGTTATTAAGGGAATTACTGCTCTTGGCTGCTTCTGGAGGGTGCAATATCAACTGACACCCTCCAAGCCACACATAGCACCAAAGCCAGGCTGCACGCCCATCCCTGGCTCAGCTGGGGAGGCAGACAATTCCTCAAGGAAAAGGTAGGTTCACAGCACCCTCAAAAACCAAAACCTTGGAGTTCGAGCTTGTCCTGGCTCAGCCACTGCCTGTTCACCCTGGAAGAGTGTGGAGCCATACAGTAACACCAGAAAATAGACATGGGAGCCCAGGAAGGACCATAGTACATCCCTGGCAAGTAGGATGGGGGCAGAAATGCCTGCAGCAGTTACTTGCGGTGTTGAACAGGGACTGTCTTACAGCTCTGCCCAGGAAGAACCTGGACACAACTCCAGACCCATCTCACCTAGCATGGGACACTTGGGGAATTCCCAAAGGGGAGGAGAGGTTTTTCCATGCTGGAAGAGAAGGGGTGGCAAAATGGGAGGCTGTGTGGTATGACAAGAATGAAAACCTCAAGAGAACTGCAGCTTAGAAAGCACTTAACCATATGGTCATGTCATACAACCATTAAGGGTACTGAATTGCATCTATGCAGGTAAAAACATGTTTAAGACATGTTTAAGCATTCTTCTGGGCTGCAGCCTTAGTCATTACAAGATTATTATAAACATGAAAAACTGTGCCTGGCCTGCAGACTCTGGTGAGATGGCTGCTAAGTGCCTGGCACTGAATATTTGCCATCAGTTGAATGTAGAAAGTTGATAAAAGAGGTGGCTGCCCAGTCAGGAACTGCTAGGCCAGATGTCTGGTTTGATTTTATTAAATATCTTGGTTAACAATGCAGGGTAAGGAACAAACAGCTCATTAATTAATCTTGTTTATTGCAGGGAAGTGCTATAAGCACCTGTGAGAATAAATTATGTGAAGAAAGGATGATCATATTAAAGAGAAATTATGAGAAATTAAAGTTAGAAATGACAAGACAGTGCATCCTGAGGGGAAAAAAGCAACAAAAAACCAAACCAAACACAATAAATTAAAAAAGAATGCCTCTGTGGAGGGAGGGAAATGTGAACGCAGGCTAGTGATCTGGCTGTTCCCACCCCCGTGCTTTGGTTTCATGCTTGGGGACAAGCAACACTGGCGGAGTCCTAGGCAGATGTGAGGAGAGCAAAACCTAGACCAGCCCACAGCACTGGGCAAAATGCAGCAACAGAGGTTTTTTTTGTTTTGGTTTGGTTTGGTTTGATTTTGGTTTGGTTTTGGTTTTGGTTTTTTGGGGGGTTTTTTGTTAGGTTTGTTTTTGGTTTTGTTTTTGGGGTTTTTTTGTTGTTGTTTTGTTTTGTTTTGTTTTGTTTTTTGTTTTGTTTTGTTTCATCTTAGTTTTGGTAGTATGATTTCTCTCTGGCCCGCACCAGTGAGATAATCTTACTGCCATTCCTGTGTGTGCTGGTATATGAAGCTGGCAGCTGGTGTCCACATGGAAGGTAGAAGAGTCTCACAAAATCTTGAGTTGCTCTAAAATGATTCTCTAAAATGGCAGATAAATAAGGGAAGATAAACACAGCCAGCCAGGGGCAGGGGGTAAGCAGACCCTGTTTGTGCCACCTAGGATCACTGCACAGCAGCTGTTCAGAGTGTGATTTTGCAGCCTAAATGTTCCAGAAGCAGGAGTTCTGATTTCATCCCTGGTAAGATTACCAGATATGAGCGGCTGCCATGTATAAATACCATGTGTAAGGACACTTCAAAGAGTAGTCACTGATGGTAGCTATGGGGTTCAATAAAACAAAGGATTGATTATAAGTGGAGCAGATATCCAATTGCACCAAAAAGCATATGAGTTTTCTGGGTCACCTGTAGGCTGGGCTCCCTCTAAGGGAACATTGGACTTGATGGAAAACAAGACACAATACAGCATAATAAACACACTGTACAGTCAGAGAGTTCAATCCAGAAGGTTTCTTACATTTCTGCTTTCAAGAAGCTACTGTGGTTTTGGGGGTTTTGGGTTTTTTTGGTTTGGTTTGTTCTTTTGGTTTTTGTTGGGGGGTTTTTTTGTTTTGTTTTGTTGTTGTTGGGGTTTTTTTGAGACTTCAGGTTATTAATGAAAAGTTGCAAAAGTAGTATAGAATGCAGTCTGTGTGTGGATGAATGATTTGGTACACAGACACCAGCACTCTGAAAACCATCAAGCACTTAAGGACCAAGAATTAGAAGAGGGAGCCCTGTCCATCCACTTACATTTCCCAGAAGATCTGGAATTGAGCCTTAGAGCAATAGAGGTAAAAGCTATGCAGCAGAAGTGAACCACAGAATCATAGAATTGTTAAGGTTGGAAAATAGCTTTGATAACATTGAGTCCAGCTGTTAACTTCACACTACCAAGACCACCACTAAACCAAGTACCACATTTACATGTCTTTTAAATACATCCAAGAATGGTGACTTCTGGGCAGCCATTTTCAATGCTTGGCAACCCTTTCAGTGAAAAAAAAATTACTAATATCCAGTCTAAGCCTCCCTTAAGGCTGTTTCCTTTTGTCATGTCACTGTTTATCTGGGACCAGAGAATGACCCTCACCTGGCTACAACCGCCTTTCAAGTAGTTTCCTTTTCTCCAGGCTAAACATCCCAGCTCCCTCAGTCGCTCCTCTTGAGACTTATGCTCCAGAACTTTCCCCGGCTCCATTGCCCTTTTCTGGACATGCTCCAACACATCAGTGTCTTTCTGATGTAAGGTGTGCAAGGTCAGGTGTACAAATCTGGGCACAGCATTCAAGGTGGGGGTCTCACCAGTGCCCAGTACAAGGGGGATGGTCACTGCCCCATGGTCCTGGTCCAAAACTATTGCTGATACAGTCTAGGATTCCACTGTCCTTTGTGGCCACCTGAGCTCCCTGCTGGCTCATGTTCAGCCAGATGTTGACCAGCACCCCACAGTCCTTTTCTGCTGTGCAGCTTTCCAGCCACTCCTCCCTTCATCATGTGAGGTTGTTGTGACCCAAGTACAGCATCTGGCACTTGGCCTTGTTGAACCTCATACAGTTGGCCTCAGCCCACCATTCCACACTGTCCAAAGCCCTCTGCAAAGCCTTCCAGCAGATTAACACGCTCACCCAGCTTGGTGTGATTTGCAAACTGACTGCAGGTGCAGTCAGTCCATTCATCCAAATCATCAATAAAGATTTTAAACAGGACTGACCCCTTCACTGAACCCTGGGGTACATCAGTAGGGACCATTTCCCTTTGAATTATAGGGGCTTCATTCTACTCCATATGCCTGCCTTCTAGCTCGACTACCCTGAGGCTAAGAATACCTGAAGTAGGTTTGCACAGGAACTTGCCTTCACTGGCACCCAGCTCCCTGTCAGACCCAAAAAGGCTCAGGACCTTGTCACATTTGATGTGTAGCTGGGTACACTCTCTCTCTCAGTCTTGTCCTCATCATCAGTGGGTGCCTTTGGACACAAAAGCAGCTGCAGATATCCCCAGCAATCAGTATTCATAGTTGGGCAAAGGTCTTTCTCTGTAGTTCAATGAAATTCAAATCAAGTCAAGGATCAGGATCTATATGAGGCACCAGTGGGCTAGCACAGGAAATAAGAGCCAGGGTGACAACCTATGTAAAACACAAGACCACACCTGGACCTTCCACATAGTCCAACACACAAAAAAATTCCATTGGGAAACAGTGATAGCACATAATCCAGACAATCTCTGCTATCAGAAAACCTTCATTGCCAATATTCCCCAACAAGTGAGTTATTTCTATACCTCCCTCATGCACACACACATGCACAGGGGAGCCACTGTCTGCCGCTTGTGGGGAAATAGTGCTTACTCTTGTGCCAACTCCACATCTCTGTAGGCATGGATGGAGAGTGGGCTGCAAAGGACAAACTAGATCAGCTGCCCATGGTTAAACTGACTTCCTCTAATTTAAAAATGTCAAAAGCCTGTTGGTAGGAGATTTAGTTGTGCCCTGCGTGTGCAGGCACAGTGAGGCAGGCAGGCATCTTCAGGAGTACAAAGCAGGGAGCCAGATGCACCGCAGCCAGTGTCCTGCAGCCTGGCAGCATCAGACGCCTTTCAGGGGCAGCACTGCTCCACACAGCAGCCACGTGGAGAAGCACTGCCCAGCACGTTGTCTCAGCTGCTTTGGAGGAACTGTATACAGGGTGTACATCTCCACAGTGCCTGGGTGCAGTCAGCCCTGCAGCAGGGTGTTTTAAGGCCAAAAATGAGTGCCACACCTCCTACAGGAAACAGGAGGGTTTTAACCCAGTGGGGAGCAGGGCAAATGGGACCCTGAGCAGACAGTCTCTGGGGGGTCTTGTGAGGGAAAGTCAGTCTCCAGGGCAACAAAGCTGCTGTCCCTCTGCAGACTGACAGGGAGCTGCACTGGCCCCTGTATCTCAAATTAGCACGCAGCTGTCATGTCAATTAAACCCAGGCTTGGCCTCCAGGAGGAATGTTATATCTGTGTGGCATCCTGCTGTACTGTATCAGGGCTACAGAACTCCTTGGCCCCCTGCACTCAAAGGCAGAACTGGCTGCCAGGGCAGCAGCCCAGGCTTTTACATAAGGGCATCAGAAGCTCAGGCTCCTCTGCCACCCCTGCCGAGACATGATGAGTTGATGGGATAGATGCTGCTGCCACCCTCAGTTTCTGCCTGCATCCATGTGTTGCTGCAGCTGGGTTGGTTTGCCACTCTTCTTCTGACAAGATGAAGTGTAGATGTCACCTGTTGTGATGCCGGGCTGGTGTCTGGAGTGTCACAGGGCAGATCCTCTGCCAGTGGGCATGAGCTTGACCAGTTTTCAGACCACAGCCACATGTAATTAATTTCCATAGCAAGACTTGCAGGTATTGATGTCATCTAGAAAGATAGGGAAACTAAAGCACAGGCATCAGATAATCTGCCCAGCCATGCACTGGAGATGGAGAGATAGAGTCTGGGCTGAAAATGGGGCATCCCAGTTCCTCCCCCAGGCTGTACTGCTGCCAGCCCATGTCTCCAAAGCAGAGCTTTTAGTCAGTAGCTGCTGGGGCTCGAGAGATGTAGTGGGGTGTCTGAGGATGCAAGAGGAAAAGTGCCACATGTCACCACTACCAAGGTACCCTCTGCCTCAAAGGCAGACAGAAGAGTATTCAAGAAACCTTGGGAGAGCCACATGTCAGATTATATAGTAGATCATCAGGACCATAAAAGCAGAAAATAACTGGAAGCGCTGAGAAATAAAAAATATCTGAGTGGGCAAAAAGATGAATCTTAGGATGTAATGGGTTTGGGCCTTCAGGCTTACCATTACCTTTCTGCAAGAGTGTGCAGAGCCTTGCCTGCTATAGCTCTGCAGGCTCTGGGCTGCTTAGTCCTCAGGAAGATTCTCTAGAAAATGGCAGGATTTCAGTTTCGCTCCAGCTCTAGCCACTGCATCAGCAGCACTGCCCACCTGATCAGTTTGTGAGACTGATGCAACCAGATGTGAAGTACTGCAGCTGCATATCCTCTGCTGAAGGTGCCTGTTAGAATAGAGGGAAGAAAAAGAAAAAAAAAAAAAAAAAAAAGAGAGAGAGAGAGAAAGTCAAAGAAAGCCAGATAAGATATGTTTCATGGTGTTCAGTCTTGTCTGGAAAGAAGGAAAGATCCAGGTCAGACCTGGTGTATTCCTGCTTGCTGGGAGGAGGCACCAGGCAGCAGTCACCCTTGCCCCCAACTGCCCACCCAGGACAGAAACAATGGAAGGTCTGAGAACAAGCTTTTAGCCCTGCTGTTGCTTCCCATAGCCACACAGCCTCAAATCAGTGTACCTGGGGTCCCAGTAGCGTGTATTTTTCCTGGAGACACAGGTCCTTACTCAGACCAGCCTGGAAACCCCACAAGAGAGGGTTCCCACACTGGGATTTTGGTTGGGGTATTGGATCCTATGTCACAACTGAGCAATGCACAGCTCCCATACCAGTGTAGAAAGGAGGTCTACAGTGCACCACAATGAGAAGCTCCTCTACCTTCCCCCTGAAAATGGTGCTTTTACCCAGGTACCTGAAAATCTTTGCTACCATGGGTAAAACAGTCCTCGAGGGTCCTTTTCTGAAGGAATTTTGCCCTTGGTGAAAACCGACGTTTAGCTGCTGTCTTTTTCCTAAAACAGACTGTTTTCATTGGTCTTCCTCCAAAGCATCTTTGGGAGGAAGTACTGCTTTTACTATATGAGGGGGGAAAAAAAAAAAAGAGCCAGATGAAAATGACTGTTTCCCTGCCAACCTTGTGATGTTTCGGCCAGGATTTGATGCAGTCTGATTGATATGTCCAACTAAAATGCTCCTTTGAGCTGGCCACATTTCTGAACTCTAACTTAAATCTCACAATAAGTCAGTGATTCTCCTGGAAGTCCAAAAGTGTTGCCTCTGCCCTGCCACTCTCTGCAGAAACCCCTTTGCCCCCATATCCTCCCACATCAGTCTCTCCATGCCAGAGTTGAACTGGCAGCCATAGACGGACTGCCCAAGACACAGTTTGGCTTTCTCTGTGCTGTGTGTAACTGCAGCTTTGTATTTCTCCCCTCTCTGTAACATTTTGTACAGCTTTTTTGTCTTTTCCTCCCCTACCTTTACTGTTTGTATTTTTCTTTCGCTTGGAGATTCAGCAACCATGTCCAGCCAGAGCCTTTTGCCTTTATGCATGTGGTGTCAGTAGTTGTGCATCCCCAATAGGTGCTTCAGCAATCTCTGTTCAAGACAGTGATGCATCCCAGCAAGCTGGACCAGGGCTCCTGCCAGCCCTGCTGTGGGCTCATGGTGTGCTCCTGAACAAACCACTCATCCCCCATCTGTTGCACTGCAGACCTTGCACAGGAGCTGCCTTTTACCAGGCAGGCACAGACAAGCCCACATCCAAGTGTGCATTGCACAGGGACTTGCACTGAGGGTAAAGCCTTTTCCAGTCCCAGGTATAGGCTGAAGTCTAACTCAGTCCCAGTCTGCAACTCCATTTCTCCCATCATCCCAGTGAGTTGATTGCAGTGCTGGAGTGTCTCCATAGCTGCCATTCCCAGAGCCCAACAGCCCTGGTTTGGACATAGATCCTGTTCTTAAAGGTGTCTGTAAACATATTTTTCAACTTTCTACTGCTTTTGTTTTGGGTTTGTTGTTTTCTTTTTTTCTGCAGCACCCAGGAGACCTTGCAGAATACAGTGGGAAGTACTGTACATGGGGTTATCCCTGATCTCATGTTACCCTCCAGTGCACTGGTCTCTGTGGAAAGGAGGATGGCAGAAAACCCATGCCTTCCAAAATAATCTATATTTGCTACATCCTTTATCACACCTGTTCACGGCCCCCCAGGGTGTTTTGGTTCCTGTTTGTCCTAATTTTATTTGTACAGAAACAAGGTGCAGGGAAGGAAGAGCAAGAGGTAAGGAGGCAGGGAGAAGAGAATAATATCTGCTCTTTTCCTCCGCAGCGCTTGCCTCCAAGTCCAGGCATCTCCAAGGCCATCTCTCCAGGGACAGGTGGCCTCAGGGCCACCTAGTACCCAAGGCCTCAGTGTCCAAAGGTGTTCTTGTGTTTACCCTTTTCATGGACAAGGACTCCCAACAGGCACCCTCATGTGGTACCCGCTGCCTCAGCCACCTCTCAGACATCTCTGGTCAGCACACATGAGCAGTATGAGATAACATCTTTCATGTTTTGTGCTGATGATGTAGGGGTTTATATTTCTCCTTTTATATTCTGTGTGTCCAGGAACAGCTTGCCAGCTGTCAGTAGGGGAAGAAGTTTCCCAGACATAATGCAGGGATGTAAATGAGTTGTTTGCACAAACAAGTGTTTGTGCCTGTCCTTCTTCAGAGTAATTCCTTTTATTAACCAAACCACTTTTCCAGTTTGCCAAGATCATTATCATTATTCCTGCGCTTCAGGGCAGTGCATCCCAGTTCATCATCATCTGTAGATGTCAGAAGCACATGCCACAGTCCTGCATTCAGGTCAAAAATAAAAATATTAATTGAGACCAGACTGAGAAAAAAAAAGATAATAACAATCATCATCATCATCATCATCATCATCATCATCATCATCAAGAACTTCTGAAGTTTGCTTGAAGTATCTCATCATTGTGGCCAGAAGTAATTGTCACCAGATGCAATCATTCAACAAAATCTGCACCCACCTCCTTGTAATCTCACTTAAACCATGCTCCGGAAAGCCTCAAAGGAAAAGGTACAAAAAGTGTCGGCAGTGCCAAGAGATGTGCCAGGTGTCCTGCTCCTGCATGTCAGCATCATGTCTTACCTCCTTTCAGAGGAAATCAGTTTTTATTGTACAATGTGCTGTGCAGGAATCATGATGCACTTTTTGAGTCTTCTGTTACATTTCCTGCCTTCATCAAATTTTCAGTGGTAAATACGAATAGTTCTGGGATTGACTGAGCCAACTCTTGCATTGTTTGAAGAATAATTTTGTCAGGTCATGACAACCTGTCAGTGTCTCACAGCTATGGTTCTTCTTCTCCTCCTCTTGGCTGAAATCTCATTGGTTTCTATTACAGTTTAACAACTAGCACAAAATGCAGCCTGCAGCTCAAAATTAAGACTGATACAAATGCAGAATTAACCATTTTAGCCCTTCCCATGCCAAAAGTTGCTGCCTGGTTTTCCACTTTGAGTCTCACAGGCAGCTATGATTA
Organism: Chamaea fasciata; assembly: GCF_029207755.1. NCBI lineage: Eukaryota > Metazoa > Chordata > Aves > Passeriformes > Sylviidae > Chamaea > Chamaea fasciata. The sequence goes on along the minus strand of NW_027094089.1, from coordinate 45,762,017 downwards.
TATGTATTTACTGGGACTAGCACTATATCTGCTTGTGCTGTCACACTGAAACCTTGCATGGAGTGGAAAAAAGGCTAAAAATAAACAGAAAGAGCTCCCACTCTTTTCTTTAAAATTCACTTTCTCTACTGAAAATACACTTCTAATGATCAACAAAAAAAATGTTTGTTTTTTTTCTTGGAATGCCCATGAACCCCTAAGTAGCACAGAAAGCACAAATTTAGTTTTGGATCTGCCTGAAGCTTTCCACAATGAAACAGCCTCAAAGAAGTCTACCCACCTCATAATATTCTCTGAGCATGCATTTCACTTGCAAACTCTGCTTGCATGAAGGTGCAAGTTGTAAATGCCAGATATGTTCCAGCTGTCACTACCTCCCCATTTCAATTCATCCGGCTCCTGCTTGATTCAAACAGCCCACTGCAAAAGAGGTAACTTTGCAGGAAGTTTGGCTGTGTGGCTTCACTTATGAGAATGAGGATGCTGGACCTTATGCCTTACACTGCCAATACAGTAAGGACAGGGTACTGTGAAACACAGATTTTGGTCTTTACCAAAAAGAGAAGAGGCATTAACTTAAAATGCTCACCCAATGCATTAATGTCCTGCTGGTACTTTTTCCTTCAGACAAGCTGCAAGCATGAGTTTCATTAACCAGCCTTCCCGTGCTGGTCCTGGCAAAGCTAGCAACACAGTCAGGGCAGAAGCATAATTACTGCATTGCTGCACTTCTGGCAGGGAAGGCACTGTGTGCAATGTGCATTTAATGGAACAGGTCAAGACCTGAACACCAGGCTCAGTGGATATTTAGGGATTTGCCAGGCAGGCAAAAGCACTTCAAATGCATCATACCACCAAAGCACTCAAGTGTGATGGCACTTTTTTTTGGCAGGTCATCACCACCATCACACTCAGCAGACTTCTCCTTAGCCAGTGGACAGAAAAGTTGATATGCCCCTCTCTCTTCTGGCCAGTTGTATTCGGTTTGCATGGTAAGACTTTGGTAGCAAGGTAAAGGAAAAATAAATGTTTCACTGCAGATGAGAAATTCTTTCTGCTGATAAATGGCAGATAGAGGGACCACTGACAAAAACCTTGTTCAGTCCAATGTCCCAGCTCTGGGGTTTTCCTACAGTGCTGGTACAGTATGGCACACCACCACACACTGGAAAACCCATGTGTGCGGATAGACACACATGGAGGTACACCTATGCGCAGGGCATGTGCTGCTGGGCCAGTGGGACTCCATTCCCAAAAACTCTGAGCCAGGTCTTGCTGTCAAACTGGGACTCCTTTTTTGATGTCAACACCTGGACAAAGTGCCTCGCCTGCAGCAGGAGCTTTCCTGAGCGTGACCACCAGGATGTGCAGAATGGAGTCCTGAAAGAAAACATCCCTAGGAAGTTTGCTAAATAAGAAAAAAAAATGTTGAACTGGACCTGTTTGGCTGAGTCAGGATGATGTAAAGGTGCTCAAGAGTAATAAACGCTCCCAGTTCTGAGTCATCTGATAAAATCACATCCTTTAACTATCTCTTAACCTTGCTGATATGAATGACTTTTACTCAGTAGTTGGCAGATTGCCAAGTTCGAGAAAGCTCTTTGGAATACACAGAATGCCTGGTAGATGGGTGTGTGCTGCACACTGTTTCTGTGGATTTACACAAGCTCTCCTTCTGATCTCACTCGTTGACAAAGGAGGAGTGCCACAGCACTGAGAATATAGCTGAGCTAGTATAAAAATGCTGTATAAACAAAGCCAGACAACTCAGATTTTGCAGTCCAGATAGCAGAGATTTTCCACCAGGGCACCTTTTTCAGATCTGAGGCATTGCTGTAGGAATCTGCTACTTCTTGTAAGAGCAAACTCAGCCTACAAATACAGCAAGTTCCCTAAGAGCCAAGGTATGGGCTAGCAAAACTCTTGGGTTAGTGGAGAGGAGGTACAGGCTGAGGAGCCATCCTGCATGCCCTCAACCAGTGCCCATGAGGCTTCTTTGCCCCTTAAAGGTAAATGGGTGACATTGTCACCTCCACAGCAGTCATAAGCAAAGCACTGCTGTGGCAACTGCATCTGCTCTGGCAGGGCTTGTGGATTTGTGTATTTGAGTGCAGAAATGGAGAGGGATAAGGGAGGATATCTGTCACTGTGTTCTATTCAGTTTGTCCCAAACTAGTCGTTTGTTCATCTACTGTGAATTTGACAGCCATTTTTAGCTAAAAAGCTACAGTGACTTTTAGCATCCTTTTTTGTTCCTCAGGGAGTGCTCATTACCCAGGGAACAAGAATGCTTCTGGGTCAGAATGACCTGCTACCTTGTGCTTAGGATCAGGCGTCAACTGCAGTGGGGAGGCACCCAGCAAAGCTCCTCTTTGGGCTCTGAGAGAGCAAAGACCCTTGACCCCAGGAAATATGGTGCTATGGCATGCCAGAGAGGTGACCTTAGCTAAAACTGGTTGTCCAGAGGAAACAATCAAAACTACTTCATGCTTGTCTCTCTGTCCCTGAATATTGCTGTGCTGTGCTACACCCCCATGAAGAAGAAGGCCACCCTTCAAGCACCCCCATAGCTAAGACAGGTTTGGGGCCTGCTCATCTTGCAGGAAGTGCTGGGCATTGGTTGGACAATTCAGACCCTGGGAGCACCTTGTGGTGCTGGGGTGCTGTGTTGCACTGTGTCCTGGTGCTGCCTCAGAATCAGGCAGAGACCTGCTAATGCACAGTAAGCAACAGACAAAAGCTGGGATCAGGTGGAGGGAGCTACATTTTCTGTTCTGGAGGACAAAACAAGAAAGCACTGTGCTGCAATGCTAATCCCAGCAGCACAGGGACCCTAAAGTAGTGTCCTTGATTCTGGCAGAGGCAACCAGAATTTTTGTTCATGGTGACAGCTGTTCAAGCCTCCCCAGTGCAGGTCAGCCCTCAGGACCCTGTGGGTTCTACTCACAGGCAACTATTCTGATCCTGAAACAAACCCCAAACCCTGAGCACTTAGCTCAAGCCATGCCATCTCTGGAGCTACAAGATCAGAGAAAGAGAAGTGCAGGGTGAAATGCAGCATCTGGATTTAGAGCGAATTCTGAAGTTCCCCAAAGCTTTGAGAGATTTGGTACAAGATACTTTGCCCGGCTTTCTTCTCTTTTTCACCAGAAATCCCTCCCCCATCTGAAAGCAGGCCAAGCATTTGTATGGTCTCAGGTGTAATGTTCACAAAAAAGTCCTTACTGGCAGTGCCACAAGAATCCTCTGTCTTTAGCAAGCACAGTGGAAATCTAAAGAAGCTTCCTGACTCTGCCTCAGTAGCTTGCTTTAGTAATAAACTGCTGCAATTATATCTCTTCTTATGGGAGGAAATAGGGTTCATCTCTCAACTTCGAGGGAATCAAGAAGATGCACTTCAAAGGAGTGACTGGCTTGTGAGTGCTATGGTTTAATTGCAAAAGAGCAGCTTGTCCAAATGTATCCACATTCAAGGACATTCTGTAGCTCTTCTCTGCCCGTGAGTTTATGTACTGAAGACAGCATACTCAGGAAAAATAACACAGCAGCTGTTCTGCAAACAGAGTCCTGGAAAGTGCTGGGCTTGTTACTTGTCATGGTGGCAAGTTCATTTCTTCTACTTACTACAAAAGGAATGAGCAACATAACGTTTTCTAATTTTGAAGTCAGTCTGATATTGTTTAGGGCTGTAAAACAAACACTAAGCCACCTCTCTTCATAGTCCCATTGTCAACATTATGTCTTGAGCACAAAATCCAAACTACAAAGACCCCCTCCCCAGACAGAAGTCACCCCCAAGAATTTAAACCAACTCTTTCAAGTAAAGCAGTCCCATTGACTGCAAGAGGCTGCCTTTTCAAGGGTCAGACCAGTAAGTAAACTAATATTTGCACATAGTATTTGGTAGCATGTGTACAAAGGAGATGTAAGGCATGAAGAAATAGGCACTTCTCCTTCTTAGAGTCTCTTGTCTGTATTACAGCAACTAAACTTTGCTATAGAATGAGAAAGGAATCAAACTGCTCCTGGATTTGACTCTTGCACAACCAAAGCCTCAGGTACATTGGTGTATGAGTCCAGCACTAAACATTCAAAAATACCCACCGACTCAGGTTTGTTGGAAATATATACTGGGCATCTAGTTCTAGTTTCGCATGAGGAAAGTCACATCAGGTTCGGTCTTACTGAATAGAGACCTTTCCTGGTAGAGATAAGCATGAGAAAGGGAGTTCCAATGTATATTTCTAATATTTTTGCCAATCTTTGCCCATTTTGCTTAGTGCTAATAGAATATACAGCAACTAAACAAGTGATACTAACGTACCAAATATAAAATGCACCTTTTCCTTTGGTTTTCTGGCAAGGATTCTTAGTTTCTGGAAACAGTCCTGTTCTGCTTAAGCTACCAGATCATTGCCAGCTGATAGAGAGAGGGGTGAGCAAATCTAAATCAAACACAGACAAATAAAACATCATGTTTTATTGCAAAAAATAGGAGGGGGTTACTGGCCATCTTCCAGGAAGATAATGAAGGATTAGCTGGACATTTCTTATCCCGATCTTTCTCACTGTTCAAATTTCCATCTTGGTATACAATTTGGAGAGGTGGCTACTTCTCATCATGAGCAAATCTCATAATTGTAACAAACACTTAGGGAAAAAATGAGGAAGAAGTAATCAGGAAACAGCAAATCTCCTGAGAGGGGCAAGCAGACTTTGTAGGACAAAATGCAAACACATCTTGAACTGCAGGAGGGTGGTGTGTTTTCTCAAAAATATGCTTCAGAGCAACCTTTCATAATATCTGTATTCAGTGGCCACTTATTTCTATCTGTGTCAATAAATAACTGGAGCCTCATCTTCTCGAGGCCTGGACCTGGCTCTCTTGGGAGAAAACAGCATGCAGCTCAAACATTGCTCTTTTGCTTCTATTTCAGTCCTGAGGGCCTAACATTGACAGGCCATGGGGACAAAGGGCAGGTGCATTTTGAGTGAAATAGGAGCTAGAAACTCAAAGTTTACACTGTCCTGAGTGAATGGTTTAGGTCATTTAACAAATCACCACCAGCAAAAGCAGGTTTAATATAAATTTGTAAAAGCACAACAAAGTGCTTTCAATGGCAGGCTCCCCTCTAGTACATATTGCTTAGATGAGGCACACAAAGGAAAATTGTATTAGAATCACTTTGGAATTATTTATACAGAGGCTGGGGACACAAGGGAGGTCCTCCCACTGAATAACAAGGTTTGGTGAAGACCCTTTCTTTCTAAACTCTTGATGAAGCCTAGGTGTGGCTGTGCCCAAACTTAGCCCCAGAACAGTTTACAGCTAAAGGATTTAACATCCCTTAATCACTGACTAATTTAATAATCACAAAATTACTCAATAGGGTGTACTGCAACCATAGCAGTAAAATTGAAATGGCATCATTCAGGTTACACTGTATAGGTTTGTACACTTGCTTTAGGCTGTAAGGTGTGTGAATCAATTCATATATGCACACACATAGAAGTATGTACAAAGTTATATGTGCCTGTTTAAAAATATCCCTCAAGTTCAGTGAAATATGTCAAATGCCTTTGCCTTTCTCAATGGGCAAAGGACTGACCCTTGAGGCGGCACGGGTATCAGCCTGGTCGCATGGGCAAGTTTTGGCAACAGTTCCCAGGATCCCACATGTGAGAGCTGGTAAGCTCCAAGAGGCATCCCACTCTGAAAGTGTGGTAGGTTGACCCTGGCTGGACACCCACCAAAGGTCCACCACCCTGGTGCCCACCAAAGCCATTCCACCACTCCCCTCCTCAACTCAAGAGGGGAGAAAGTTTCATCAGTCAAGAAAAGGTCAGGAAGAGATTACTCATCAGTTACCACCATGGGCAAAACAAATTTGACTTAGGGAAATTAGTTGAATATATTACTAATAAAAATCAGAGTAGGAGAATCAGAAGTAAAAAAACCAAAAATCTTAAAAACAGCTTGCCTATACCCCTCCCTCTTTTCCAGACTTAACTTTATTCCTGAATCTCTACCTCCTACCCCACATTGGTGCAGAGAGATAGGGAATGGTCAGTTCATCACTTATTGTTTCTGCCACTGCTTCCTCCTCAGGGAGAGGAGCCCTCCCCCTGCTGCACAGTGGCATTCCTCCCATGGGAGAGAGTTCTCCATTAGCTCCTCCAGTGTAAGACCTCCCTACGGGCTGCAGTTCTTCATTAACTGCTCCAGCAGTGGATTCACAAGTCAATGAACTGCTCTCTCACAGATTCACAAGTCCTGCCAACAAACCTGCTCCAGCTCCTGGTCCTTGCCAGGAACCTTCTTCAGTGTGGGTTTCCCACTATGGGCCTGTGGATGGTGTTTTTTCAGCATCCACCTTTTCCAGCATGGGGTCCTCCATGGGTTGCAAGTGGATCTCTGCTCCTCTACAGTCCTGCATGGGCTGCAGGGGAACATCCTGCCTCACCATGGTCCACCACAGGCTGCAGAGGAACCTCAGCTCTCTGCCTGGACCACCTCCTGCACCTCCTTCTCCACTCATCTTGGTGTCTGCAGAGTTGTTCCTCTTACATAGTCTCACTCTACTCTTCTTTGGCTACAATTGTTCCTGTGCAATTTTTTTTTTTTTTCTTTCTTAAATATGCTATCATAAAGGTGCTACCATGTCACTGAAGGGCTTGGCCTTGGCCAGTGGCAGGTCCATCTTGGAGCCAGCTGACACTGGCTGTGTTGGACATGGGGGAAGCTTCCATCAGGCTGTCAGAGAAGTCACCCTCATAGCACTCCTGCCAAGAGAACCTTGCCACAAAACTCAATGCAGATGGAGATGCTGGTCAGAGCCCGCTGTGGTCCAAGAGACCTCAAAGTGCTTCACTCAAGACCACTGTTCATAGGGTTGTTAGATGATTTGCTTTAGTCACCCTGGTCACAACTGAGGATTTTTAACTGGAATTTTCCTCAAAAAAAAGTACAATAACATTGTTTTGCTTGGGCTGGTACTTACTCAAAAATAAGGGTTTAAGTCTAATCATTAGAAAACTGGATCTCATTAGACAACAGAGGTTCCTGGGAAGAGACAGGTTTTTTTATAAGCTCAAGGATAACTTTACCTATTAATCAAGGCCAAGGCTAACAAGAATTCCTTGATCATAGAGTGGTCAAGGCAGGCACAGAAGTAGGGGATGTGCACTACCACATATACACAGTTTCAGACACAGTCTTGGGGTGTCCTGCTCCAAGACCGGTAAGTGTTCAATTTCAGGACCAAATAGATGAAGGCATCAGTTTAGGCATTTTCTTAGGCACCTTTCAATGAGAGTGCATCCCAACAAATACCATTTGCCTACAGAAGGCTTGAGCTACGGTCTTAAGGCATTACTAGTGTTTTGGGCTTAATCTATGCTAGAAAGGGGTTAAATATGTGCTAAAAAAAAAAATAATGACTGGGTTGTTTTTACAGGCTTCTGAATGGCTATATATTGGATGGAGGCTGCAGAAGTTAGAGCCTTCAGAAGGTGTTAGATGCCCAGTGCTTCTCAAGAGAGATGCCCAAGGTAAAGCACATCAGCTGATTTCCCGCCTATATGGGTGTGTTAGCTTGGCACAGCCTGGTTTTTGGTAGTGGGTGGTGCCACAGATGTGGCTTCTGTGAGAAGCTGCTGGAAGCTTTCATCATGTCCGACAGAGACAATCTCTGATGACTCTGAAGATGGACATTCTGCTGGCCCAATTAGAGAGGTTAGTAATGGGTCTGTGATGCCATATTTAAGAAGAAAATCACAGCAGCACAGGTGCAGTTTTTTCCAGAGGTAGCAAAGCGCCAGCACCAGGAACCATCCCCAGTGTGGCACTGGTGATGTGCCGCCACAGCTGCCACCATCTCAGCGGGGAGCGCAGCGAGCCAGCCACGCTGCGGGTGAAGAGGGCAGGGGTAGGGCAGGGCAGGGACAGGGACAGGGACAGGGACAGGGACAGGGACAGGGACAGGGACAGGGACAGGGACAGGGACAGGGACAGGGACAGGGACAGGGACAGGGGCAGCAGCATCCCTTTCCTGCAGGAAGAGAGGCATTAAACACCACCAGCACCGTGGCGGCCACCACTGCCCATGTGATGGTGGTGGGGCTGCCTGGCCAGCAGTGGAAGCAGGGTGAGCCATTCCCCAACGTGGAACCTAGACGAGATCAATCTCTCGGCATCATGGAATCCTGCAAGAATCTTTGAATTAGTGGAACCTGCTGGCAATGGTATCTACAAACAGCAGTTTTTCTTCCAGTCAGGGAAGAGGAAGAAGTGAGGATATGTGAGGGAAAACAACATGGCGACACCAAGGTCAGTGGAAAAGAAAGAGGGGGAGGAGGTGCTCCAAGCATTGGAGCTGAGATTCCTCAGCAAGCCATGGTGAGGACTATGACAAAACAAACTGTCACCCTGTAATGCATAAAGTCCACGGGGGACGCAGAGATCCACTTGCAGCCCATGAGAAAATTGTTCCCACTGGAGCAGGTGGATGCCAGAGAAAGCTGTGGTCTAGTGGAAGACCCGAATAGAGAGAGTCCCTGTTTCCAGAGATAGAGAGAGCCCTTGCTTCAAAACTAGAGCAGCCTATTCTTAAAAGACTGCACCCCATGGACACGTAACCCATGCCACAACAGTTTTGGGAAGCCTGTTTGCCTGTGGGAGGGACCCCATGGCATAGTAGAAAAAAGACTCCTCACCCTGAGTGAATGGAAAAAGACCTTGAGTAACAAACCGACCAAAACCCCCATGCCTGGTGTTCCTGCATTCTCAGTGGAAACGAGGGAGGGGCTGGGGGAAAAAAAAAAAAAGATGTTTTAAAGGCTTATTTTTACTTCTTGTTATCTTCCTCTGACTCTGCTAAAAATAAATTTATTTCATACCTTTAAATTTGAACTTATTTTGCCCTTGGAGTGTTTTTTCCTCCCTATCCTTATCTCAGTTCATGAACCCTTTGTTAATCTTTTTCCCTCTCCTCTGCCCAACTGCAGCAAGAGAGGGTGAGTGAATGACTCTCGTGGGTGCCAAGCATTTGGTCAGTGTCAAACCATGACAATGGGAGACAAAAGCAATGTGAGACAGCTATAATAAAAGAGGTACACACACACAAAAAAAAAAGCCAGGGTACATGCAGCTCAGAAGCCTTTTCTTCTGCTCTCACCAATAACTTCCAAAAGGCCAGTAACCAGTCAATGTAAATTAAAACAGAGGTCCTCTTGGAAATCATCTTTGTTTGGAGTCAAGAAACAATGGGCAATTGATGTCAACTGCCACTGTGGTCAGTGTGGTCCAAAGACAAAGGCTGGAAGTAACTCCCAGGTATTGCAGTTGTCAGTAGCAGCCCAGCTCTGAGTGTCCTCACAGTCTTGTCCTCTCTATTCCACCTACCTTAACAAACTTCCTTTGACCTCCCTCAGCCAGCCAACCACTGGCCTCACTCTTAAGAGAAGCAAGCCTGGGCTGGGCCCAGACCAAAACCCAACAGCCATGCTCTGACTTTCTATTCTCTCCCCCTCCTGGCCACCAGCTGCCAAATGAAGTGTGTTTGCAGTGACTTACCAGTTTCAGTGCTTGGCTGAATTGCAGCCTGAAACAAGTATCCCAAACCTCATGGTGAAGCTGGCTCCCAGAGAGGTACAAGGCTGTAGAAACCTGGTCCCTGTCTCCCTATGATGTTATTTTCAGCAGATCAGGAGCAAAGCTTTCAAGTAACCGCACCTGGGAATGGGTCCAGCCTTCCCACTGGACCATTTTCTTTTTGCACACAACCCTCCCCCAGAAATAAACCAGTTTGTTCCAACGACAGCATGCTTTCTGTAAGAGTCTGTTAAAAAAATCTGGGCCTTTATGCCAATACTGAAAGGAGAAATAAGTCAAGGGAGCTGTTAATCTTGTTAAGAGTTCAGAGGAGTGAAACATTAATTGGCCTGTCTAGACCAGCTCTGTGTCTGGACAATGTTATTGTAGCCTCTACTGCAACTATTGAAATTAGAGTTTGGGACCACACACATAATAATTTAATTTATTTTCTTTGCATTGCATACTTTATTTCCTGCTTGCAGCCTCTTTTCTTTTTTTCTTCTTAAAAAAACCCATACTTCTCCATTTTAATTGGTTTTTGTATTGCTAAGTTTCTGCGCTTTGTAGCTGCTGGGAAAAAAAGCTAGGGCTGTGATTGATTTAGAAGGAAAATACAAAAATATGATGCTAAAGAGTAAACTTAGGACTGAAAGTGCTTGTCTGGCACAGATGCCATTGTGCAACACAACGCTAAGGGAAGGGTCCTGCTAAGTTCCACATCAAGGTTCAGTTTTACATCTCGAATTTGCATAAAATCTGAAAAAAATCTCCAAATTTTAAAAAACTTCTGATTGAGACAGGATTTCCCTCAGACCACAGTCAGAAGGAACTCTTATCTGGAGGAGAAAATGCCTCATCTATCCCTGTACACTGGTGCTTGCCTGGTGTAGTGCTGCAACACTGGTGGGAAAAGCCAGGATTTTTCAGAAAGCAGAAAGCACATGACCAAGAAGAAGCCCACCAGCTCATGTAGACTGTCCCCGTGCCGCCCCTGCAGAAATCCCCACTGCTCCAACACCACACGCACTCACCCCAAACATGGGGTAGTCAGGGAAGAAATTGATGTCTAACATTGCAGCAGGGCACCTGCATCCAAATACAGGTGCCCAGCCCATTTGTCTCTGGTGGCAGGCAGCAGTACTGCACTCATGCAGAAGCATCTCTCATGAGGCATGGGATGCCCAAAGGCTGTTAATGAGTATCACACTTCTCAGAAATGTCTCATAAGTCATTGTGGAGTTGCCATGAGAGGAAATTGCATGGCAGCAAAGCAGAATTATTTGGTTCCTGTTAATTATCCAGAAAGGTGGTAAACATTAACTATCTTTGAGAATCATGTGATACATACACAAATGTTCAGGTTCCACTCTAAGCTCTACACTGTTTTGTTGGGGTTTTTTTTCATTTGGACGTATCTGGAGGTGGGCTGTCTCAAGGATCCTATCAGATATGATAGCACGCTAAGGAGGAGTTAGATGTCCAGAACAGGAAGGAAAAACTGCAACTCTTTGCCTTCCTGCATCTTTAATCACTGTCATATCCTTTGCCCTACAGAAGTTCAGGGAGGTTGGTATGTCAGCACTGACTGCAACAGCAGTCACCTTTCCAGCAAGCAAAAAATGAAAGGAAGATCCACATTTTCGCCTGTGTCTTCACTAGGCATATGACCACAGCCTCACTGGGAGGGTCATGGTCCGCATGTGGCATAGCCAAGTAACTTGAAAACCTCTTCTGGTTGGAGGCTGAGATTCAGTGTGGCTGTAGAGAGGGTAGGAAGGGATCCATTGCTCCTTTGTGGCGCACAGAAAAGCCAAGGTCAGGTCTTTTCCTCATGGCCTGTTGGTGACTAGGAAAAGATTCCCTTGTACTCCTCTGCTCTCATAGAGAAAACTGGTGCTGACAGATGCCTGAAATGCATCACTGAAAATCATGTGACCTGTACCAATCATACACTTGGGTACCTTCTATCAGTGATCACCCAAGTCATATGGAAAGACCACAAACCATGCATATATGTTGGCCAAGCAGCTGTGAAATCCTTATGAAACAGTTGACACCTGTTACCAGGATGGATGTGACATTTACAGCATCTCTTCTGCCTGGATGGAGCAGCGGCTTGAGATGTCTGACGGATAAGTCTCACTAGAAGGGAGGCTCCTCTGTCCTGGGGCTCTGGCTGTGTGGTTCCTCAAGCCTTGCTGTCATTGCATGAATCACAGCCACCTCCAAGCTTATGGAAGGGGCAAGAGCACATGTCTCATGAGATAGCCAGCTAGTTTTGTTTCTTCCTGTCTGCTCTAGGGCATCTCACCCCTGTTTTTCAAATGCTTTATTACAGATGCCTTCAAAGATCCTAAGTTTTTCCAGGATGTGGTGACCATCTTCTTACTCATCTCTGCATATTTGCACATCCAAAAACATAATTGCTTTGAAAAATGTCAGCTGGACAACTTCTACGGTATAAACACGGACTTTTCAGCATTATTTCTTTAGCCACAGAAATGCAATTGTATGTGAACTTTTGGAAACTGAAGCTTGGGCCCATCTCTCTACAGTGAACATCATGGAGATTACGTGTTTTTTAAACTTGACTCCATACCCACACACAATCATCCCCTGACCTGAGCCAGAAACAAGAGATGAAGTGCTCTTTGTTTCGGGTAAGAAAATGAGACAGTGATGGTTTATGGATGCACTGCATTTGCACAGCAAGTTTTTCCTAGTGGAAGTGGGGGGGGGGGGGGGGCATAGTTTACAGGGGTGGCTTCTATGAAAAGCTTCTAGAAGCTTCCCCCATGTCCAATGAAGCCAATGCCAGGCAGCTCCAGAATGGAGCCACCACTGGTCAAGGCCAAGCCCACCAGCAGTAGAGATAGCTCCTCTTGAGTAACAGAAGAGAAAGAAGTTACTGTGTACAAAAGGAGAGCCAGGGAGAGGAGTGAGAATATGTGAGAGAAGCGACTTTGCAGACACCAAGGTCATGAAGAAGGATAAGGAAAAGATCCAGGCACCTGGGGTGAAGACCATGGTAAAGCTGTTCTCCTGTAGCCCACAAAAGTCCACAGCAAAGCAGATATATACCTGCAGCCTCTGGAGAAATCCAGGCCAGAGAAAGGGAAGAGAGAAAGGAGTCCTCCCCTTGCAGAGGAAAGAGCAGCAGAGACAATGTGTGATGAACTGAGTGCAGTCTTCTCCAACTCCCTGCATTTCTGGGGGATGAGGTAGAGAAATTGGCCAGGAAAAAGGGAGAGCTGGGGTGGAAGATGACTCTTTAGCATTTAGTTTTATGTCTTATTACCCTACTCTGATTTGATTGCTAGTAAATCCAATTGATTTCCCCTCCAAGTCAAGTTTGTTTTGCCCATGATGATAATCAGTGAGTGATCTCTTCCCGTACTTAACTCAACCCATAAGAATTCTGTCCTCTGTCCAGGAGAAAAGCAGAATGACAGAGCAGCTTAGAGGAGCACCTGGTGTCCAGCCAGGGCCAACTCACCACAAGAGGCAACCATACATTTCAAGAGACTCATCAACCCTCCAACCTAGGGACAGCCATGGGTGCAAGGACAGAAAACAGTGCTGAGGCAGTGCTCTAGTGCTCTGAGGTCCACCTTGTGGGAGGGTTGTGATGCTGTCGCACAGGTAAGATGACATGAATGCCTTGAGACACCTTGAGATGCGGGCTCAAAGCTAGTTCGCCTTTCTCTTTCCATCATTTTTCCTTTATGCTGCTGACAGCTTCTTTACCGCACTGATACAATTGTCTCCAGACATCAGATCACCCATTTCAGGGTTGCAAGTGGAGCATGAAAGTAAAAGCTGCATAGAGTCCTGAGAGAGCTAACATTTGCTCTTCTGAAGCCAGCAAAGATGACCCAATGCCCCACATACATTCTAGTTTTTGGAGCAGAGAGGACCATAGACGCATTAAGTTTAGGGACTCTGGTGCCAAATTTGTCTCCGCAGTAGTCCAGGGAGCGTGCAAAACAGGAAAGAGAGTGTATGTGAGCCCCACAACCTCCCAATAAGCCATTAACAATTCTCAGTGTACAAATCACATCATGTATTTTTAAATCAGACCTGACAAATGCATCACTGCTGAAGGTCAAAGTCTGTGTGGCTTGTGCATCTAGGCCACTCAGCCTGCCAGTAGTGCAGGAATGCAGAGGTTTGTGAGGCAATTCAGAACTACACAGAAAAGTAGCACTTTACTTCCAGAAGAAAAGATGTAGAGCATGGTGAGAAGAAAAACAACTAGGAGAGGTCAGAAAATAAGAAAGAAACAAGACAGGGAAGAGTGTGAAGCTAAAAGAGAAAGAGAAACAAAGCAAAACAGCTTTGGGCAGCAGATAGTCAAAACAATGTTTGTCCATGGCACTGGTTTGTAATTTGAAACTGATGCAAAGAAAAATGAAGAACTGAACCTTATCTCCACAGCCCTTCTCACACTGCATCTTGTGGGCAGGACAGCATGGGCAGCACAGCCAGCTGCCAAAAGGCACTGGACTCCTACACATTTGATTGGGAGATCAGAGCCAGGCTTGATGCAAGGACACCTGAATGGTGGCAGTTGGAACAAACTTCAGAACCACAGGAGCCTACCTCAGGTGCATAGGGACTTTTTTTGGTCTGTGAACAAGATTTGAGAAGGTAGCTAACCATAATTGCAGCTAACTATAATTTGCAACTTCTCTGCATTACCTAACAAAGCACCTGTGTGTGATGTCAATACTTCTAACACAAATGTGAGTGTTAGTTCACTGGTCACACACCAATTCAGTATATTTCATTCACAAACTTGCATTTAATAAGAAGAAAACTAAGAGCATCTAGCAAATTGTGCTAGTGGAAACTGGCTGAGCCCTGATAATTTCCTGGAAACTCTCTGATGAAAAAGGTCCTTCCCACACAACAATGAGCAAACCCATCCCTGGTGAAATACATACATTGGTCATTTCCAGGAAATAAGGCATTTCAGATAAATTCTAAATGAAATTCACTGGATCAAATCTCTGACGAATGGGAATTATGTGTGAAAGTTTTGGTAACAGGGGCTTGCAGGGGTAGCTGCTGTGAGAAGCTTGCCCCCATATCCAATGGAGCCAATGCCAGTGAGCTCCAAGATGGACATACCACTGGCCAAATGTGAGGCCATCAGCAAAGGTGCTAGCACATCTGGGGTAAGAGAAATAAGAAGACACCAAGGTCAGTGAAGGAGAAGGGGGAGGAGGTGCTCCAGACACCAGAGCAGAGATTCCTCTGCAGTCTTTGGTGAAGACCACAATGTAGCAATCTCTGCCACTTCAGCCTAGGGAAGTTCATAGTAGAGCAGAACCTACAGAACCTGCAGTCTGTGGAGGACTTCATGCCCAGAGCAAGGGGACACCCAAGGGAGGCTGAGACCCCATGGGAAGCTCATTCTAGAACAGGCTTCTGGCAGAACCAATGGACCTACGGAGAGAGGCGCCTGTACTGTCACAGGTTTGCTGGCAGGACTTCTGACCTCCCAGGGGACCCTGGCTGGAGCAGTCTGTGCCTGATGAACGGCACACCAAGCAAGGGACCAACACTGAAGCAGTTCATGAAGAACTGCTGCCCATGGGAAGAAACCACAATGAAGAAACTCATGGAGGACTGTTTTCCATGGCAGGCACTCCACAGTATCTCCCACCCAGGGGAGGAGTGTGAGTGCTGCCCTGCAAAGGAAGGAGTGGCAGAGACAACAGAACTGACTGCAGCCCACATACCCCATCCTCCTGTGCCACTGGGCTAGGAGGTAAAGAAAATCAGCAGTGAAGTTGTGCCAGAAAGAATGGAGGGGTGGAAAAAGGTGTTTTATGGTTTGTTCCTATTTCTCTTTATCCTATTTGTGATTTTAACTGGCAATATATTAATTTCCCCAAGCAGAGGCTATTTTGCCTATGACAGAAACAGTGGCCTGTCCTTAATCAACCCACAGGACTTCTGTTATAATGTGCAGCTCAGAAGGGGGAGCGATAGAGTGTCTTTGGTGGCCAGCCAAGGTCAAACCACCATACCTGGACGGAAAACACACACCAACCATTTTGTCCTCTATGTAGACACTACATATACATTTACTCTGCATGACCTGCCTCCTCAAAGACATCTCCACATGTGCATCTCCACCTGTCCTGAAACACCAGTGTTTGCCAAATCAGCAGATACTGTCCTCCAGACAAAAAGCTGTGAAAATGCACATGTCCCAAAAACCCAAAAATATCTCTTCTCCAGGAGTCTCTTGGTCTCCCATTCTGCAGATACCCAGCACAAGCACAGCAACAACAAAGCGCTAAATTTCAGCTTCAACCTTTAGCACAGCCTCGAAATTCTCTTGTCCTCTTTGTCCACTGCAGTCCTCAAGGTCAACAGTCGTGTAATACCCTCCTGCTATCCAAAGAGTCTTGCTCTTGAGTAGCAGCAGTGGACATTTGCCGCAGACAGATTCAGCAGCATTCCCTAGGAAAATGAAGGATCTCCTAAAAAAAATAGGTGGTTCTCCAGAAAAAAAAAGAAAAAAAAAGACACAACATATCTTGCAGGAAAAATGCACGTCTGCTTGCTCCAGCCTGCTCTGTTACCCAAGGAAGAAAGGAGGCTGTGAGCATGGAGGAGGTGACTGAGTTGGAGACATTTAAGTCAAATACACAACATGTGTTTGTCTTAACATGCGACCTGAAGTACCTCAATACCAGAGAGTGCAGATAAGCATTCCCATGTTTGCAGACTTCTTGCCAGGGTACCTTCCTTTCTGGAGACCCAGAACATGCCATAAACCCAGGTGAGCTCACAAAAAGTTTCTTAAAAAAAAAAATAGGTTCCTTCTAATACAAGGCCCAAAAGTAGCAGCTTCATCAGCTCTGGAGTGTTTTGAAATTCTTTTCTCCAAAGAACTTACTAAAAATGAAGCAAAAATGAGTGTGAAAGAAGTAACAGGGATGTTTTCTAGATTTCCAGAAGTGCTTTGTTAACCAACATCCCTCCATGGTAAGGGGAGATAAACAGTGGCCAAGAATTTTATTCCTCTTTTTTTTCTTCATATTTTACTCAACTTCTCCTCTCAGTTTTAACCAGACATGCTACACCAAGCATTCAAAAGATTCTGGGCAGTTACATCTGCAGTGCATCAGCCTGGGAGAGAGAAAGAAGCCTGTTTCCTCTATGACTTATGCTGGCACAACACCAAGCACACCTATCCAATTACTAAACATTTATTGCACCTTTAATAGGTCAGTTACAAAAGCAAAATCTTCCAGGAGAGCAGGCTGGAAGGAAAAGGAAAGTACAAATAAAAGTTGCTGCTCTGTTGCATTGTCAGGGCCAGGTGTTACAATCTCAATTTCCATTGCAAGACACTGGCAAACAGCCTGGCTCTCCTATGGTAAAATCTGATGGCACTATGGCTGGAGTTGTTGCCTCTAGCAGCTTCCTCATTTCTGCAACTGGATACACTATTTCTTAATGCTGGACATGACTGACCATCTGTGCCATGTCTGATAGTAATATTATCCTTGTAGCTGTGCCTTTTACTGAATGACACATTTGAGAGGTCAGGAGACTTAATAGTGGTTTTAGGAGACAGAAGTTTATCTTCCATATGCTCATGGCAGCTTGGACAGGTCAACTTGCGAGAAGTTAGCACAAGCTACTGGATCTGGTTTCCTGCTCTTTTTTTCCTTTTCCATTTCCTTTGTTTGTCCTCTTCTTTTTCCCTCTTATTTTCACGTTTTCTCACTCTCCATTGCATGCCAATGAGAAAATGGAACATGAGTGACTATTGTGTGCCAGAGTCCAAAGCCTGCCAAGAGCAGGTTTTTTGTTGGTTAATGCTTTGCAACGCCCACACTCAGGATGTCCAGCAGCAGACCTCCAGCCTCCCTTGGGTCCCAACACTCCATGGCATTTCCTCCATCCACCAACATGTACTGGCACACAAATGAGAAAAGACAAAGCAAGCCCTTGAAAGCAGATTCATGGCTCCAAAGCCTTTAAACTACAGACAGATAAACAGATCTGGAAAGCCGCAATGGAGCTGGGGGGGGGGGGGGGGGGCGCAATCACACCAAGATCATGTGTGACAGCTCTGGCTCATTCATCCAGATGGACACCATGATTTACAACCTGCGTCACTGGTAATTCTGTCTGGGATTACTGCTGCCCACCTTTCCTACCATGTTTCCCACCTCTCCCAGCAGCTCAGAAAGAATTGAAACTGTAATTTGCTCCCAAACCTACTTCATGTCTGACCCTGAGCACACCCTGAGTTCACCTCCAGCTCTCAGTGAAGCTCTTCCCTACTGCTGGCACATGTTGCTCTCACCTAACAGGTGACAGGAATCAGCACAAGCAAAGTTTAAAAAAAAAAAAAAAAAGGATGCTTTCCATCACAGGAGCTTTAAAAGTGACTAAAACAAGACAAAATTAATTCCCACCTGGATGCTTCTGAGGATTGTGGCATAGATGAGCTCTCAAAAAATACAGTCCTTTTTACTGGCCTACACCTAAGTGGTACTGATTAATTCTCTTGAGGGCACCTAAATTCAGACCTGCTGACTTTCTCTCCCACACTTTTCACACACAACCAAGGAGTGTGGCAAATATATACTTACTTATAGTGCATGGGTGGCTCAGGCATTTGTCTATGTCTCTTGCAAGAGAAACTATCTAGGGACTGATTTTTGAAGCATACACTGCCTTTCCACTCTGTCCCTTCTCAGGCCACATTTTCTGACTTTCAAAATGAAGCAAACACACTTCCTGAGTGTCTTTAAGTGCTTCCTGGTCCCCCGGCACCCCACACTTGCCAAGAGCCGTCTATTGGCCACCATCCTATTCAGTGACTCCTGGGTATGACACATAATATAGCAGTCTGCTGAAGCATGAAAATCATGTGATTTTCAACTTTTCCAAAGTCAGCTTGCATATTTTTAAGATCCACTCTCCGTCAGCCTGGGGGAGAGACATATGTTGCACTTGTGGTTGTGAGGAAGGTGGGTGGGAGCGAGCACACACGAGAAGCTGAGGCCCTGTTGAGTGGTCGGTTGAGTGACTGTGCACATGGGACAGCTACAGCATTGTTGAGCCAAACAATGAGACATTCTACAGTAAAAAAAAAAACAACAAACAAACAAACAAACAACCCAACAAAAAAAACCCCACACCAAACACAAAACAAACAGGGTGTGTTTTCTGAGTGTGTAGATTTTTTTCCCCATTTAGAGGACACACATTTCTCTGAACCATTTTTATTATGTGCTGTCATGATAGTTATTACTACAGTCTAAGAATCAAGCACAGATCACATCAATTATATTACTGTCCAGTTATTTTAGGCATCCATACAACAATCCTACAGCAATATTTTGGACTTCAAACTGCAGTATGCCTAAGCCTGTACTTGACTGTGAGCACAGCAGGAAGGAAATGGCACCTGAGGAGAGAGGCACCTCTCTTCCTAGTTTCAAAAGGGTTTAGCCACCCACACGAGCCTATAGAAAGCTGTTGATTTCTAAGAATATATTATCTGGGTGGGTTGTTTCCTGCCTTTGCTTGCACTGGCTTCTGCAAGAGCCACACGATGCTTGGCTGAGGTGGGGCATTCAGGAGTTGGACTTTGAAGGTAGTCTGGGCTTCTTATAATTTTATTCTGCCAGGCAGCAGGTTGTAGAGCAAGGTGCCTTGGCTGATGAGGAATTCCTGCTTTCCCTTGAGCCAGCAGCAGCAGCTACACCTCCCCAAAGTAGCACAGTTCTAGCTGTGTCTGTCAGCCACAAGACACACAACAGACGGGCAGCAGGGACCACCTGGAGGAAGCTGAAAAAAATATGAAATCCAACAGAGACCACCAAGCCTTCAAGGTGCTGCTTCTCACCCACAGGCATCCTGGCTCCTCAAGGGATGCTACCAAAAAAAAAAGGGGGATGCTTATGGCGTCTAACAGGGGAAGATGCAGGGAGCGTAGCACCCAAAGTGTTTCAGGCACAAAGTGTTTCAGTGTTTCCTATCAGGTCTGGAAAGAGCTAGACAGGAGGTGGCCTGCTGTGGTGCAATTAAGGTTGAACAAAGGGTACGCAACCACAGGGCCAGAAAAG
The DNA here is from genome assembly GCF_029207755.1 of Chamaea fasciata. Classification (NCBI taxonomy): domain Eukaryota; kingdom Metazoa; phylum Chordata; class Aves; order Passeriformes; family Sylviidae; genus Chamaea; species Chamaea fasciata. The sequence goes on along the minus strand of NW_027094089.1, from coordinate 45,742,313 downwards.
GGGTTACTAGTTCTGCTGCTGTAGTATGCCACACACTTGATAAACTTCCAAAATAAAAAATTACAGTTTCCACCACAAGCAAAGCAACATATGAAGGCACGTCCTGTTGGGATGAGTTGGTACTGTACCCAAGCCAAACTGTGTTTTGTTTTCTTTTTAAGGAAGAAGTATATTTTTTATCCAGGACCTGCACTAAGCCTTCGCATCCTCTGCTCAGCTGTATCCCAGAGGAAGCTTTTCACAGGCTGGTAACCCAGCTGCTAAAACCTGCAGAAACAGCCCATTTGTGACACACCTGGCACCAATATCCCCAAACGCAACCTTTTCGGGGTCCAGTGCCGTGAGAGCTGGAGTCAGCAACCTCCAGAGTCCAACATTAAATCCTACTAGCCAAACAGACGGAGAGGAGGGCTGTGGCAGACCTGTTTTGCACTGTGGAGTGGGCAGCGGTGCAGCACGTGGTGGAACAAAGGATATCTCCAATATACAGAGAAATAAACTAGACGGGAACTTAAGGTTTTACCACAGAGTCCCCTCGGATGGGAAGGCTGAGCTGTTACCGTGAGGAGTCTTTCTGGTCCTGGCTGAGAGTCTCCATGAGGGGAGTTACGGGAGACGGTCAGTGTTTACCCCGGGAGGGCACTACTCGCGTCGTTGAGCCTTCTGCGCTGCAGAAAGGCCCGCATGCCACACGGAATCGGGGCCACTCCGTGCTTTTGGTGGTGGGAAGGAAAACAACAGGGGAAAAAAAGGGGAAAAAAAAAAATCACGTGATTTATCCCCGCCTTCCTGCTTTGCAGCAGCCCTGCTCTGCCCGCATTACGACCAACACCATCCCCCTTTCTCGGAAGACGAGCAAAGCGCCGCGTCAGACAGAGCCGCTCCACGGGGGGACGCGGGCGGGGAGGCCGAGCACTTCCTGCTCATCGTTACACAGCACTTTTCCAGCCTTCCTGGGCTTTCCTTTCTTCCGCTGCTGCTGCCGGTTTCCCCTGGCAGCCGGCAGGGACGCACTCTCCCCTCCCGGACAGGGCTGCGCGGCGCGGGCGGCACTCGGTCCTCGCCGGCTCCCCTCAGCGGGGTCTCCCGGGACCCCGGGCCCCAGCGGCGCCGGGGGCGGGAGCGTGCGGGGAGTGGCAGGAGGCGGGTCGGGCCGGGCCCTGCGCAGGCGCGGCGCGGCGCTGGGCATAAAAGGGCGGGCGGGGCGGCGCGGGAGAGGCGCTGGGACGGCCGGAGGCGGAGGAGGAAGCGGAGCCGAGTACGGGGACGAAGCCCTTGGTTTCTTGCCTTTACGCCACCGACCCTCCTTTCCCAACCGTCGCCGCCATGGTGAAGACTGTGGGCAGCCTGGTGAGTCCGATGGGCGAGGCGGCCATATCCTTTCGCCGTGAGAGAGGCGAGCGGGGGGACGAGCATCACTCCCCTGCGGGCGGGAGGGCGAACGGGGAGGGAGAGCTGCCGGGGGCAGCTTGGAGGGGAGGGACCCTCCTGGGACTTCTTGAGCTCCCGAGAGGCCTTGGCCTGCGGGAGATGGCGGGGGAGAGCCCGTGGGCCGCCTGGGCAGGCGGAGCCTGCTTCAGCCATGCGGCGGGAACGGGGGAAACCGCGCGGAGGGCTCGGTCAGACCAGAGGGAGGGGATGAATAACTGCGTGACCTGAGGCTTCGGGGAGTCGGAATGAGCAGGGAGGTGATGCAATGTCATGTTATCACAGGTTGTTTCTCATCGCACTTTAAAGTCTTAAGGAAAAGGTTTCGTTTCTCAAGTGGGTAGCAGGGTACTACAGCGACAGGGGAAGAGGACATAGTCTTAAGCTGCGTCAGGGGAGATTCAGGTTGGACATTAGGAGGAATTTCTTAAAATACAGGGTGATTAGGCGTTGGAATGGGCTTCGCAGCGAGGTAGTTGAGTCACATCCCCGCAGATGTTTAAAGAACTGGACGTGGCACTGAGTGCCATGGTGTGGTTGACAGTGTGGTGGTGTTGAGTCATGGGTTGGACTCGAGGATCTCAGAGGTCTTTTCCAACCTAACTATTTTAGTGATCCAGTACCCTAATTTAGTAGTCCCGATTTGCCTTATCGGGAAAGTGTGTAGGGCGACCAGGTGGCTTTCTTGGAGTTTGGCCTAAGTTCTTTTGCATTTCTGGGCAGGACGTAATTGATAAGTTCGTCTATTCGTGACTTGAAAGGATCTGCTAGAGCCCGTTTCCCATACTTAAACGGCAGGAGTTGCTGGCATAAGAAGTATTCCCCTATGAGCTGTCTGACATATTCACAGCCCTAATGCAGCACATCGCTGTTTGGACGATTCTGTGAATACAAACACATCTGTGGCTCTGAGGTGCAGAATAGTAATAAAGCCTAGGCCAACACATGGAGAATACCCTGCTGGTGATGAAATAGCATGTGGTCTTGTTCCCAGCAGCTGATGTGGTTGATAGACAACAGCAGAGTATTTGTTAGCTGTAACTTTGGAACCCAGGTCTCAAAAATTATTCTCCATGCAAACTTAGAAAGCTCTTCATTTCAGGAAAAATCCTTTTTGGCTAGTCGCACCTTTTAAACTTGAAATTTGGTGCAAGTGTCAGTTTGATCTCATTTTGAGGCATCTGCAGGTGATGCTGTATGGGCGTCCTGTAAGGCCCCTAAATGTCACTCAACGAGGTCTTTAACATGGCTTATAGTTGTTCTAGTACTCTGAGTTAGACGCAGGGAAGAAATACCAACCAGATATTCTTGAGAGGTCAAAACAACAAAAAAGACTTCACTGGCAACTTCAGAAAAGCAGGGAACTTTGGCAAAAGGTTTTAGTGCAACATTCAGCCAACATAAAACACTTCTCAAAGCATTAACTTAGCCCATTCAACTTAGCAAACTCCAAGCCTGTTTGATTTCAAGTTACTCAAAAATTCTGAGACAAGGAATTAGAAGAAAGAAAAGATATAAAAAAGGGCACATGTAGCTACTAACTGCTGGGTCCCAGTGGCGTTCATCAGTTAGAAGTTCCAAGAGGAGGTAGGGTCAGAACATACACTAACAGCACGTTTGGCCTTAAATACCCCTTGCCTTCAGTGTGCCCGTGATTGGTGGACGCTGGGTGTCTGGGATACAGACTCCAGGGATAGCAGGGGTGGGGCAGTGCACTGCCTCACCAGAGCAAGGCCTGACCTGCCCCTTTCCCCACACATTTGCATCCCAAAATGTTTCAAGACAGTCTTTCCAGTCTCTCACCCATCCAAGTTTGTTTTCTAGGCTGTGGTCTTCTCCAGCCAGTTCACTTTATAAAGGAAGGCATGTCAGACCTCTCCCCCGGACTGCAGAAGTGTTGACATCTGTTACATAAATATACAAACTAACACTTGTGACCACAGCTCAAAAACCGGTGAATGAAATGCCTTACCGTTCAGGACCTAGAGAGGAAATGCAGCCTGGAATTGTTGTTCTGCTTTGCATCTCTTCCCCCTTCTCTGTTGACGGTGACTCAGGAGGGGCAAACTTCTGGTGCAAGGGGCAAACTTCTGGTGCAAGGGTCGAGATTTTGTTACACGCAGGAACAGATTAAACATGGCAAGTCAAACCTGGCTTTGGAGGAAGAGCCTGCTCTAAGTTAGCCTAAGTTAGCTTCCACTATCCTCCTAGCTATGAGCATTTGACTAATAGTCTGCTGTAGTTAAATCATAGGTAAAGCAAACTTTTGTCACTCATTCATGGAGAGTGTGGACTCAACAGTCATGCTGACATCAGCATTTTAACGTCAGTGACACCCAGAGTATTTGAGCACAGCGCGGCTAGGATTTCTGGATTAATTCCTGTTTTCAGTAAAGCAGTTCTGTATTCTTTGATACAAAGGGGAAAACCCGTTCTTGCACTGCCGGCAAGAGCTTCTGTGAGTGAGAGCTAACTAGATGTGGCTCCCTGCACACCTCTTCAGAAACAGAGTAGCTTCTGAAGAATGGCTACTCTCAGGGTGCTTGACTGATCCCTCTGTAGTACCTGCTGTGGCACAGAAGGAGCAGTGTTTTGGTTGTTTTGTAGTGGCCTTGAAATGAGTGACTACTGTAACTTGTAAGAGGGTTTGACTATGGGACATACTGCCTTCTATAGCCAAAGCTAATGGGGTGTATAAACTTAAAAAAAGCTGGTGCTGTCAAAGCTTTTCTCTTCATTCTAGCTGCCTCTCTTGTTATTTGAGTTAAAGAAAATGCTGAAAAAATTGCAGCTTTTGCTATAAGTGATATTTTAGAAGTGGTGTGTGCTAGGGAGTTCAGGCAGTTGAACCTTTGGTCTGTTCATGCCAGCTTCTTTACTTAAAAAAACTCACTAAATTACACAGTTAACCACTGGTAGTCAGCTGATGACTGGGCAAATTCAAGGGTGACTTGGTATGTGTTGAAAATAATGTTTACAACCAAGCTTTAATCAGATCTACCAGATAGTGTGGGCAGGTATTATCTACTGCTGAGAGCAGCAGACTCCTTTCAGCACCACCTATGGCCAACAGCCTCCTTTTTGAAGCATTACCTGATCCTGGGAACCTCTGAGGCACTAGTGGTTTTGTTATTAGAGCTTTTTACTTGGCCCCTGGGAACAGATGCCTGCTACCAATGGGTTTGTTAAAGGTAGCATGCTCTTTTCTGCTGGACAACCATACAAGTAAACTGAGGTCTTGTGTGTGCTCAGGGAGGTTGTAGTTAAATACTTAAGAAGCAACAAACAAAAACAACCACACACACCCCCTCAACCCCCCCCCCCAAAAAAAAAACAAACAAAAAAACAAACCACCACCAAAAACAGACAAACAAAAAATACCCCACAAACCATCATCGTCGTCCCGCCCCCCCCCTCCCCCCCAACATACCACAAAAGAACAAACCAATACTGGCCAGCATGCTAGCTGAGGTTTCCCCCAGTGACCTGCTACCTGAAGAAAATGCTATTTAACAAAGCTGTAAGATCCTTTCAAAGCATGACAAAATAGTCTTGTCATGGGAGGTTCTTTTTCTTGCAACAGAGATTATTTATTTTTTCTTTAAAAAAGCTTGTCACTTTACAGTTAACATGAAAGACAACTAGTGAAGTCAGTTGGACAGGTCAGGCAGCTTGGTTTTTTGTTTTGCTCCTGCTACTGTCTTCCTTCCTCCGGGGAAATGCATCTCACTAGAAGAACTTTCAGAAGAACTTTCTCACTAGTTCAAAATTTTTTAACTTGCAGGGGTAATGCCTTTGGACCCAGCATATCTTTTCACTGTCCTGCAGCAATTTTGGCTGATAGTAGAGGTGATTTGCAGGGTAACACCTGAT